>NW_020948739.1:11085285-11205503 GCF_900497805.2 Vombatus ursinus
ACACACACACACACACACACACACACACACACACACACACACACACAATTAGTCTAGAAATGGACTAAAAGTCCCATGGATACTGAAAGATGTTGATAGGTGAAACCAAAATTTTAGTAGATTGGAAGAATGGGATCTAATGCCAATCTTCAAATATGAGTGAGTTGCAATGGAAAATTTGTATGATAAGATAGAACATTTTATTCTGTACGTGAACCTCTAAACCCTGCTTTGTGGCTTCTAAAAAGTGCAG
The DNA here is from genome assembly GCF_900497805.2 of Vombatus ursinus. Lineage (NCBI taxonomy): Eukaryota > Metazoa > Chordata > Mammalia > Diprotodontia > Vombatidae > Vombatus > Vombatus ursinus. Next base: position 11,085,539 of record NW_020948739.1, read on the forward strand.
TATGTTTAGGCCAAATATAGAGATACATTTTTACTACTTAGATTTGGTTAATATTCAGGTTTAAAGAGGAAAAAAAGTATATGTTATTATTCCATAAAATAATATATTTTACAATTTATATTTGATTAAAATATAAGATACTTGAGGGTAGACATTGTTTTGTTTTTGTCTCTGTATCACAGAACTTAGCACAATATCTACCACATTGTTTACAATTGGTGGAATGATTGTCTTTAGAAATCTAAAATTTTGCATGATGTTTATTCATTTTATGTGGGTGAATTACTGTCCCAGGACTTTGAAATATTTTTATAGCTTAACTTTATTTTAGGGGATATGCTATGAGATTTTATTATACTATAATCTTATAATCATTTCATTAGTATATAATCTTCATTTGATAAATGCTATGTAACTTGATGCTTTCATTTTAAAACTTGATATTAAGAAAAGGAAAATGAAAGATAGTCATTTTTTAGGAAAGACATGATAACTGTCTTTAAATATTTTAAGAGTTGTCATGTGGAAAAGGTTTTGTATTGGTTCCACTTGTCCCTCAAGGGAAGAACTAGAGTGAACAGGTGAAAGCTACACTGAAGCAGATTTTGTCTAAGTATTTGAACAGATTTCCTAATTAAAGGCATTCAAAAATATAATAGACCGATTAATGAGATGTTAGGTTCCCAGTCACAGTATTTCAAGCAGTGACTAGATGACAGTTGGAATGTAATAGAGGGGATTCATGAATTGGTGATGGGTTGAATTATATAACTTCAGAGAGACCTTCCAATGCTGAGATTTTGTCTTCTTTGTTCTATACATAAGACTTATGAAACAAGAGAAATACAATAAGGAAAGTGTCCAAGTTAAGGGAAAGTCAAGAAGGAATCAAGGCAGTTAATAACACATGAGAAATTTGGCATGAACTCACTATCTGGAGAAAGTAAAAGCAGGTTTTTCTCTAGTCAGCTTAGTTCATCTTTTGTACCATGGTGATTAGAAATGTTGACTAACCTAACACAGAGGCATGCCTTGAAGGAGTATCCATATGTGAATTTTGAAGAGTTTAAGTAGTTTGGAGAGCTCCCAGTGCAGAAGTATCTTTCAACATAGATTATAACCCATGTCTTAGTAGCTTAGTTTTAGAGAGTTGCCTGAGCCACATAAAGGTATTTTCTTCCAGGTCAAACAGGTCAGGTAGTCAACAAGCATTGTTAAGCACTTAATATATGTTTCAGTGGATATTCCAAGTCACTGATTCTAAAACTATTAGACTGAGTTACTTAAAAGCAGGGACTGTCTTTTGCCTTTCTTTGTATCACCAGTGTTTAGCACAGTGCCTGGAACATAGTAAGTGCTTAATAAATGCTTGTCGACTGAGTAACCAATACTCTCTCTACCATGTTATGTTATATCTATTAGAAAATTCAATATGATGCTGTTTTTTTCCAAAATTACAAGTATAGAAGAATATACATTTGGAGTTGAAAGGAACCTTAGAAGCAAACTGATTTCACACACACCATCACACCCATTTGGCATACTAGGAAACAGACCCAGGGAAGTTAACCCCAAAATCACCTAGCTGGTTAGTAGTAGAGCTGAGAATTCAAACGCAGATCTTCTGCCTCCAAATCTAATACTCTATCCACTATACCATGACGATATTACTCACTTCTTAAAAGGACATCTCAGGGTTTCTTTAAAAAATGGCAAGAACATTACCAAAAAAAAATCTATGAAACTCTTTAGAAATATAGTATACCTATTACCCAAAGTGAGTAACACTTTTGCATGAGGAAAAATTCATATAGCAGATATGAGATTTAAAAAATGTTTTGGAAACAATTTCTTAGTTGAAAAAGTAAATGAATCAATTAAAACAAAGTTCCCTTTTTATTGATGGATGATAAATAATGAAGGTAAAAGAAACCTGATAGTTTTTATCACCAGAGTATGATTATAAGGTGATTACACTTAGGAACCTAAAAACAAAGAGAAAAAAATTTAGCAAAACAAATTAAATCAAATTCAGAAAAGCAAATTTTTAATTTGATGGGACAATAGGAAGAAAAACTTTATTTGAAGAAAGTCTAAGAGAAAAGTCTCTTTTCTTTTTAACAGTTCTCTGGTCCTATGAACAAACTCTACCAGTAAATTGGAGAGACTTCCTCCTTTCCAAGGTAACCCCTGCACCTCTGTTCTTGATCCCATCCTTTTCCACCTCCTCAAGGACCATGCTTCATTAATCATTCCCTTAATTTCTAGACATCTGCAATTCCTCACTCTTTGCAGACTCTCTTCCCTTAACTTATCAACCAGCTTAAGTTTTCTTTTAAATGCACGGAAGCTGGAATAATAACAATATAAAAAAAAAAAAACAGGTAACAGAGAATGAATAGAAAAGATTGGTACAGTTCCATAAGAATAGTGTTAGGAATTCTAATGCTTAGAATGAGATAAAGATGGCAAGCAAATCTAAATATAAAAAGATTTGTTTTCTAACTATATCTTTAGAATAAGATCAAAGGAGGGATAGGATTGCTGCTCTTGGTAGATGGAAGGATGGTAACTAGTCACAGAAAGAAGACTGAGATGTTCAATTCCTATTTTATTTCTATTTTCTTTAAAAATTAAAATGATCTTTAGATCTGAAAGTATAGGACAAAGAGAGTTGGCACTGAAGATAATTAAAGAGATAGTAAGAGATTATTTAGATGCTCTTGATCAATTGAAGTCACCTGACCTGGATCAGTTGCATCCTAGAAAAATGAAAGAACTGATCAATGTAATTGCTGAGTTATTATCAGTCACTCCTGAAAAACTATACCGTGAAAGAGTACTAGGAAGGTAACACAATATTGAAAAAGGGCAAAATGTTGTCCTTGAATTGAAAAAAGGGAAGCAAATTGATCTAAAAACTATAGGCCATTGAGCTTGACTTTAATTCCTGATAAAATCCTAGAATACATAGTTTAAAAATTGGTTAGTGTACCCTTAAAAAAGGAAGTAGTAATCAAAAAGAACCAATAAAGCTTTATCAAGAATAAATCATGCCAGACTAATCTCATTTCCTTTAAAATATGTTTACTAAACTGAAAAATGAGAGAAATACTATAAACATGATTGACCAAGTTTGGCAAAGACTTTCATGCTATTCTTATGGAAAAGTTGGATGACTGTCAGGATTCAATAAGATAGATGGATTAGAACTCTGGGTCAAATCTACTAAAATGAAATTTAGTAGGAATAAGTATAGTATCATAATGAGATTCAAAAATCATCTTCACAATCAATCCATCAACTGGTATTTATGTGTCTACTATGTGCCAGACACTTAGTGAGATACTGGGAATTAAAAGACAAAAGTGAAATTCCCTCTCTCAAGAATCTTACAGTCTATCAGGGAACACACACACACGCACACATGCACACACGCACACACACGCACACACACATGCACACACATACTTTTGTATGTCTATCTAGAATGAATACAAAATAAAGAAAAGGTAGCTTAGTAAGGGAGGGCACCATTAGTTGGAGGGATCTGGAATGTCATCATGTAGAAGGTGGTCCTTGTGCTAAAACAAGTTCATGATGGATGATAAATATCTAGATAGCAGCAATTCATCTAAAAAATAGAAGATTAATTGACTGTGCTTAATAAGAGTCAACAGTTTGGTCCATCAGTCAAGAGATGAAATGAAAATTTAGGCTGCTATAAGAGAAACCTAGTATCTAGGACTGAAGAGTTGTTAGTCTTGTTCTATACTGCCATAGTAAAACAACCTGCAGAACATTTAACTCTGGGTACCACTTTTTAGGAAGGGGATTGGTAAGTGGAGAGCAACCAAAATTGTAAAGACTCTGGGGATAAAGCCATGTGACTATCATTTGATGGAACTGAGGATATTTAATGTATTAGTGAAAGATATGATAGCTGACTTTAAGCATTTTAAGGACTGCTTTGTAGAAGTGGGAATAGCCTTGCTCTGCTAGGCCACAGAGGACGGAACAGAATGGTAACTATAGATGAAATTTTCAAAGAGGCAAATTTATGATTGCTATAAAGACAAATTTCCTTGCAATTAGATCTAACCAAAAGTAGAGTGGGCCACCCTGGATGAAACTGAGATTCTCTTTACTGGAAGTCTTCAAGAAAAAAACAAACTTGATGACTGTTATTGGGTCATGCCATAGTAAGGATTTATTCAGATGTAGGTTGAATTAGATGACTCCTTAGGTCCCATCCCTCTCTGAAATATAATGATTCTGATACCTTTTGACAACAAACTTGCTCACCTCTCCCTTAGCCTTACAAAAAGATAACAATAACAAACCTTTTTCAGTTTCATCTTAAGCTAATCTCCTATTTTTTGCTTTTCCTTCACTAACAAATATCTTACATGAGTCATCTACATTCAGTGACTCTATATCCCCACTGCCTATTTATAGTATAAAAATTTGTAAGTTGACTTCTACATTACGGAACTTTTTTGATTAAAGTACATTATAAAGCTTAATGTGAACACATAAACCTGAGCTTGAACAATGTCATCATGACAATGATGTTGTAAAAATAATCTTTAATTATATGTCTTAATTTCATTTGAGATCAGAGAACCAAAACAAATAATATTATTGAAAACTTTAAAAAAAGGTATATTACCAAAAGTCAGAGAAGAGCAGCTGATATAATACAGGGATGAAAAGATAGCTTTTTGAAAATAGTTATACCCTACCTTCTAAAAAATAGTATTCTGATGTTTGAAAATTTGAAGGGTAAATAAAGATATGATCAAGTCTTGTGAAGTTATAAAGATTAGTTGGGTGATCATAGGTCTTTTCACCTAATTTTAGTTTATAGAAATTAAGGGGCAGTCCTTAAATCTCAAAGGAGAAATACATAGCTAAATAAGTAGCAGTTATATGGGACTTTAAGGCATGCTAAGCCTTTTAGAAGTATTATCTGATTTTATCCTCACAACAACCCTGGGAGGTAAGTGCTATTATTATCCCTGTTTTACAGATTAGGAAACTGAGGCAGGCAGACAAGAGGTAACTTACTCAGATTCCCAGACCTTGTAAGTGTCTCAGGTTAGATTTTAATCCAACTCTGCCAGAGTCCAAGTCTAGTGTTCTATCCAGTGTATCATCTAGGTATCTTAATTCATTTAAAAATCAATAAACTAAGAGAATGCTGACTAAATTCTACAAAATTACTATCTAATGCATAATTAGAATTTTGGTTAGTCTAAAAGTTACTTTTTTCAAACTTCTAGAATTCCCTCCAAGTGAGGGGTTCTTAACCTTTTTTTGTGTTATGGACCCTTTGGCAGTGTAGTGTATCCAATGGATCTCTTTCTCATAGTATTCTCTCTCTCTTTCTCATAGTATTCTCTCTCTCTTTCTCTCTCTCTCTCTCTCTCTCTATCTATCTAAACACACACAGAAACACACACACATATGTGTGTGTGTTATATATATATATATATATATATACATATAGATGTATATGGGTTTACAAAAAAAATAAATCATATTGAAATCCACCATTAAAATACATATTTCTAAAGTTCATGGACTCCATGTTAAGAACTTCTACTGTGAATTGAAGGTCTTAAGAGAGTTTGATTTGAAGCAGCCAGGTGACTCAGTGGATAAAGTGCTAGACCTGGAGTCAGGAAAACCTGAGTTCAAATTCAGCTTCAAACACTTAGTAGCTGTGTAACCCTAGGCAAGTCACTTAATCTCTGTTTGCCTGAATCCACTGGAGAAGGAAAGGGGAAACCACTCTAGTATCTTTGCCACGAAAACCCCATGGACAGTATGGTCCATGAGATCATGAAGAGTCAGACACGAATGAATGACTGAACAACAACAGCAACAAATTGATAGATTTATGGGTAATAGCCTATTAGGGAAAGTTAGGAAATAGTGTAGGTATAGTATGGAAATGAGGTAGATGTCAAAGGCAAAAGTCAATCATGTTCTCCCACTAAATGTCCCTTGATATGCTATTAGAGATAAAATACGGTGCTGAATGAGTAACATAACTGAGCCCACTATGAAATGTATGTTCTTGTATTTGTTATGGATAACTTGACTCAATATCTTTCTGCAAGAAACTAGTAAAATCCCAAGAAGCCTACCTAATGAGGAACCCAGGAAGTTGTGCCACACATTCTACATTAAAGTCTACTTAACATTCCCAAAAGTTGTTAGCATTATTTCTAAAAGCAAACACATGAAATTGAACAGTTATTTCATTGACTATATTAACATTTAGCATTCTAAGTTAATGACCTTGCAGTTCAAGGGACTTTTTTAGAGACAATTTAAGCTACATTGTTTGAGTCATTTCTGTGTTCTAAAAATGAAAATCTTCTATTTTGTTATGCAAATTATTTTTTTAACTTCTGTGAAGAACAGTGTCCAGTAGATGAAAAGCATTTTAAGTAGCAGATTTTAAAACTATTTAGCATGATTATAGTAAAATGTTATGTGGAGGATAAGTCCATTATGAACATATTTGGAAATTTAAGTAATGGTTTTGTTGTAAGTCCTCTTCTATTGTCTACACTCTCTCTCTTTCTCTTATAATCTCAATCTTCTCTCAAGGGTTCAATTATTATATATATATAATCTATATATTATTATATATTATAATTATTACTTATATTCTTTATTATCATATTATATATGAATTATCATCTATATATACATAGATTGCTTCCAGATCTATATGTTCATCTCTCATCTCTGTCCTGAATTCAAATTCTACACTATCATCCTGCCTGCTTTCTACCCCAACTTTAATGTCCCAAACACATCTCAAACTCAACATCTTCAAATCAGAACTCATTTCCTCCCAGAAAAATCCATCCATCTTCCAAATATTCCTGTTTCTGTTGAGACTATCACCATCCTTCAAGTCATCCAGGTTTGCAAATCTGGAAGTCTTCTTTCTCCCTAAACTTCTACTGCTTATTAGTTGCTTACCCTTGGCATGTCTACCACCACAATATTTCTCCCATCCATCCCTTTCTCTTCCTTTATACCACATCTACGCTAAATGAGACCTTGATTAATGTAGTTTTGTGATTAATCTTGCTTTCAGCCCTTCCCCTCTCTACTCTGTCCTCCACACAGAAGCAAAATTGATATTCCTAAAACCCAGATCTCATCACATTATTTCTACTAAAAATATTCTTCAGTCATTCCCTATTGCCTCTGGAATAAAGGGCTCTTTGCCTGTCATCTAAAGCCTTCCTTAATCTGGCTCCCACATACCTTTCTTGTCTTATTTCACATAATTCCCTTTTGTATACTCTTTCTTCTATTCAAACTGCCCTATTAGCTGTGTCCTATACAGGAATTCTATATTTTACTTTTGTGCCTTAGTATAGATGATTTTCCATATTGGAATGCATTCTCTCCTCATGTTCATTTCTTAGAATCCCTAGCTTCCTTCAAAGCTCATCAGATCCCTAGCCCTACTTCTGTTCAAGACCTTTCTTGATTCCTGCTTATTAATGCTCTTTTCCTTTGGAAATTACCATGTGTAACTTTGTATTTACTTATTTATATACTCCCCAAATAGAATGTAAGCTCTTTGTGGGCAGAAATTGTTTCACTTTTTCCTTTGTATCCTGTGTAACTGCTGCATAGTACAGTTTGAAATACCTAATAAGCAGCTGGGTATTCATGATAGAACTCAAGAGAGAGATTGGAGATGGATATATAGATCAATGAGCCATCTGTAGAGCAAAGATGATCAAATCTATGGGAACTGATGAGTTCACTAAATGAGAGTGCTGTAGGAACTAGTAAATTATTAAACTGAATTTGCAAAATAGAAATATTTTAGCATTTATATGACATTTTCTTATAAGTATCAGAAATATTTTCCTTGGCTAAGATAAAATTAATATTTTACTGGGAGGATTAACATATCCACCTTTTAAGCCAATATTTCACTAAAGTTAGGATTTCATTTTGCATGTGGTCATTCCTTCTATATTTTAGTGAATGGTTTCAGAAGTTCCCATACCCAAAAATATCCTGGTAGTCAAATATATGGCAATGATTCTCTCTGAATTTATCCAGGGTGATCCTCTTTTCATTTTTATGCCAATATACAAGCTCTTTCTAGGACCTGGTAGAGCTTGCATAGTCTCTAAGAATCTATGGTTACTTCTACAACATGAGATTTCTGAGTAGAATGTTATTGGGGGATATTAGCTAATCCAAAAAAATATTTTCAGTGTTATATTCTTTCTAAATGAAGCATGAGACCTTGTTTTATATTCATGAATTTTAAAATTCTGAAAATTATACTTTCAAAGGTAAGATTTCTAAGGAAAGATTAAGTTATTGATGTCATTATTTAAAACATAAACAAAACATTGTATAGAACTTGAGGGGAAACTCTCTAAGACTTTTTTGAAATGTTAGTAGAAGTAGTAGCAGCAGCCACAGTGTAATAGTAGTAGTAGCAGTAGTAGTAGTAGTAGTAGTAGTAGTAGCAGCAGCAGCAGCAGCAGTAGTAGTAGTAGTTGTAGTAGTTGTGGTAGTTGTTGTTGTGGCTGATTTCATATAAAATTCTGTGAGACTTACCTCACATTTCATTGAAAAAAATAAAACCTTTCACGGAGAGCCCTTTTCCCTTCCACATCTCACATCACTACAATGATTTCTTTCACTATTTCCTCTACCCCTTTCACACAGAGGTAGACCTTTTCCTTTATAAGGCAGATCCTTTTATATGCATGTGACCTTACTCCTATTCATTTTCTCTAGCACTTTGTCCCTTGTATTATCCCTTTTGTTGTTGTTCAATCACTTCAGTCCTGTCCAACTCTTTGTGACCTCATTTGGGGTTTTCTTGGCAAAAAAACTGAAGTGGTTTACCATTTCCTTCTCCAGCTCATTTTACAAATGGGGAACTGAGGCAAACAGGGTTAAGTGACTTGCCCAGGGTCACATAGCTGGTAAGTGAAGGAGGCCAGATTTGAACTCATGAAGGTGAGTCTTCCTGACTTCAGTCCTGACACTCTATCTACTGCACAACCTAACTGTCAATATGTACCCCTACTGTTTCACTAAATCTTTAGTTGCTCCCTATCTACTGGCCACTTCCCAACTGCCCTCAAACATTTCCATGTCTCCTCCATCCTCAAAAATAGCCTCATTTCACCTATCCATCCCCACTAACTATTGTCCTATATCTTCTCTCCTTTTTGGCTAAACTTCTTGAAAAAGGCATCAGCAATAGATGCCTCCACTTCTTTTCCTCTTATTCTCTTCCTAACACTTTCAGTCTAACTTCTTACCTCAGCATTCAACTGAAATTGCTTACCTCCAAGCTACTAATGATCTCTTAATTACCAAATATAATTAAGGATTTTCTCAATCCTGATCCTTCTTTATCACTCTTCAGTCTTTAACTTTGTGCATCATCCTTATCTCCTTGATACTATCTTCTTTTTTTTTTATTTTTGTGATACTGTTCTCTCCAGGTTTTCCTCCTACCTGCCTAACTCCTTCTGTCTCCTTTTCTAGATCTTCATCCAAGTCACACCCACTAACCAAAAGAGTCCCCTAAGACTCTGTCCTGGGCCATCTTCTCCTTCTATACTATTTCACTTGGTGCTCTTATCAGTTTCTGTGGTTTAAATTACTGTATCTATGCAGATAACTTTCAAATCTACTTGCCCAGTCCTGACCTCTCTACCTCCAGTCTTTCATCTCCAACAGTTTAATATACATTTGAGCTAGATGTTCCTTAGATATGTTAAACTTAACATCCCAAACTGAATTTGTTAACTTTCCCCCTAAAATCTCCTTCCCTCCTAAATATTCAATTACTATCAAGGGTACCACCATCTCCCAGTTACCCAGGCATAAAATCTGGATGTCATCACCTCCTTTATCCAATCAGTCTCTAAATCCTGCCGTTTCTCATCTTTCTTAGTCATTTTCTTCTCTCTGACACTACAATCACCCTAATGCAACCCCTCATCACCTCACACCTGGCTATTGAAAGAGCCTGCTTGTTGGTCTCAAGTTTCTACTCATTCCAGTCTATCCTCCACTCACCTGTCAATTTCATCTTCCTAAAATGCTAGTCTGACCATGTCACACTTGTATTCATTAAACTCTAGTAGCTACCTGTTACCGCCAGGATCAAATATAAAGCATTTGCTTCACTTTTAAAATCTTTCATAACCTAACCACTTCCTGTCTTTTCAATCTTCTTATGCCTTACTCATCTCCACATCCTCTTCAATCCAAGAATATTTGCTATTCCTCACATAAGACATTCTATCTCCTGACTCCAGACATTTTCACTGGCTTTCCCTCAGACCTGGAAAATCTTCTCTCTCATCTCTGTCTACTGTTTTTCCTGCTTTCTTTCAATTCTCACTAAAGTCAAACCTTCAAGAAACCTTTCCCAGTCTTCCTAAGTCTTAGTGCCTTCCCTCTGAGACTACCTCCAATATATCCTGTGTAAATCTTTTTGTACACATTTATTTGTGTGTTGTCTTCATTACACTGTGAGTTTCTTGAGAGTAGAGACTGTGTTTTGGTTTTCTTTGTATCCCCAGTGTTTAACACATTGCCTGGCACATAGAAAATATTTAATAAATGCTAGTCAACTAATTTTAGGCTTGGCAAAATCTTTTTCCTTACAAATGAAGAAAATAAGAGTTGAGAGAGGTTAAATGATTTACTCAGGGTGACACAACTTGTAAGTGTCTGGATTAGGATTCAAAACTGAGTCTTCCTGACTCAAACCCAACACTCTATATTCTATCCCACACTGTTTCTTTCTTTGCACCATGCTCATGTATATATTTTATTTTTATTTTCAGTTGCAAATTCTCTCCCTCCACTCCCTTTCCCACCCAATTAGAAGACAAGAAATACAATGCCCATTATACATATGAAGTAGTACAAAACATATTTCAACATTAGCCATGTTGCTTTTTTAAAAAAAGAAAGAGGAAAAAAACCATGCTTTAATCTGCACTCAGAATCCATGAAATCTCTGTCTGGAGTTGGACAACATTTTTCATCATGAGTCTTTTAGAATTGTTGCTATTGTATGGATTACAGTTGCTGAGTCTTTCAAAGTCAATTATCATTACGATATTGCTGTTACCATGTACATTGTCCTCCTGATTCTGTTGTCTTCACTTTCTGTCAGTTCATATAAGTTTCCCAGCTTTTTTTTTCAGAAAACATATCCTTCATTATTTCTTATAACACAATAATATTCCTTCACAATGATACAGTACAACTTGTTCAGCCATTCCCCAGTTGATGGGCATCCCTTGAGTTTCCAATACTCTGCTTCCACAGAAAGAACTGCTATAAATATCTTTATACACTTGGCTTCCTTTTTTCTTTAATATCTTCAGGGTATAAAACTGGTAGTGGTATTGCTGGGTCAAAGGGTTTGCATAATTTTACAGCACTCGGACTATAGCTCCAAATTGTCTTTCAGAACGATTGGACTAGTTCACGGGTTCATCCGCAGTGCGTTAGTGTACCTATTGTCCTGTGTCCCCTGCCATCTTCTCTTAGGCTTTGACTCAGATTTAAGTCTTTAACTCAATTTAACTCAGATAGAAGCTTACCAGAATCTATTTGATTTATTAAGAATGTATCATTGCTATGTACTATTTAGTCATCAAATGGCATTTTAATGTTTATAAATATAGTATTCTAATCCAGCCAATGAAATCCTTTGTAGGTCTATCTTTAGGCCTACAAGGAAAATTATCATATCAATTAGACCTTTGGTTGTCTTTATTAGACTTTTGGTTGTGCCTGTTTATGTTAGAATTATGTCATGAAAATATTAGGCAAACTTGATTCTAGTATCCTAGGTAAAACTGAAAAAGCAGGAGAATTGTTGTTTTTTCCATAGTCTCCACATTTATCATCAGCCTCATCCTGACCCTATCTGTGTACCCAGGACCTTCATGCTCTTTTTCTAGTCTATATCAAAAATTATCTTTGGTTAATTAGACTTAGCATAGCATAGTGCTCTGCACACAGTAAGCACTTTAATAAATTTTTCTTATTGCTTCTAAAGGCTATTTGCATTTTAATAAAGAATAAAATTTTAAGCTAAAGGAATTGGATTAGTAGAAATTCACACTGAATCAGCTCCCAAGTAGGGAAGGTGTGAGGGCATAAGAAGTAGACTATTATTCCAAGAACCCTTGAAATTAAACCAGGTAAGCAGCCCTACTTCAATCCTTGCTAGGAAATGAAGACTTATGAAGTTAAAACTCATCTTCCTTTATACTTAACTTTAACCACGGTAGAAATCTTTTTAAACTAAATTAGCTTTTCCAATAGCAGAGCCAATACAGTTCATTTATTTTCTCTTAACTATGGGTTTGAGCAGATACATGCATACACATATTCTAAAATACTTATTGTATATTCATGATGAAACACTTAATTTTTTGTTATCTTAAGATATCCTAAATTAATCTGTGAGAAACTTAATTTTGTACATCTACTGGAAAAAGAAGTTAAACTTTAAGGTAAATTATCACTTCATCTTTTTATAAAGTAGTGAATTGAGTTCACTTGCAATGAAGTATTGATGTCTGCTTAATTGTGCAATCTTGTTTATATTTGATAAGCAATTTATCTTGCATTTCATATTTCTTCCATAATTTATCAACAAATTTTTATCAAACATCTACTCTACACAGAGCACCACACACAATTAGATTGCAAAAAGTCAAATCCGATTGCAAACTTTATTCCAGGCTTAAATATAAGTATAATATCTAATATAGTATATGACATCATGGAAAACAATCATTCTATCTCAGTGACTGAATCTAGAATTTTTTGTTGAGAATTTTATTAAATGTAGTGCTTTAGCATAGGAATGAAAAAAACACTCATTTGAATTTTCAATTGTCTCTGGGGGAAAAAAATCTTGATATTGTTTAACAAGTTTAGCAGGAATAGAAAAATCAAAAAAAGCCAAAGCAGAAAACTGTATCTTCCAATTTGCATTGTAGGCACTTTAAATGAAACGATTCAAGGCAATGTAATATGATGGAAAATATGCTGGCCTTGGAGTCAGAAGTCTTAGTTTCATATCTAGCTTCTGGCGCCTTCTATCATTATTATTTCATTTGTTCTTTCTGAAACTAAGTTTTCCCATCTGTAAAGCAAGGATAATCATATTTATGCAATGTCTCACAGTTTTTATGGAGAAAGCATTTTGTAAACATCAAAGCACAATATAGATATGAATTATTTTCTCATGGTTCCCTTGTGGCTAACCTGCTGCTAGCCTATAATATAAAAAGTAGTTACAAAATATAGTTAAATTTTTGGATTTTTTCCTGTTAATTTCAGTTCTATAGTTTCATCACAGCTCCATGAAAATGGCTTAAATATATTCTAGGTAATGTATCCTAGGGTAATGATAAGCCAGATGTTCCCAGCACTGAAGCAAGTCCTTGATTTTAAATTAAGCCCTTGTGGAAACATCTATATATCATTCCAGTGGGATTTAATAAGTTACTGCAAGAATAAAATATTATTTAAGATAATATTTTAGATACTTGAAATGTTAAATGATAATTTTTGTAATATAAAATAAATTTTGTCCAACATTAAATTGAATTGATAATAATCACTACTCTTTATTTTAGAAAGAGAATAGTATTTCTCTTGAGAAGTATTTCAGTGAGAAGGCTTTCTGTCAAATGTTAAATATTTGTCATCAGCCTACTGATTCACTAGTAGGAAGACAAGATGTAACAATAATACCAATCTGCTTCTCATTTCTATACCTGTGTTGGTTCTCCCCATTCCACCCCCCAAGATCAAACAGTTATTCTATTCTTCATTACTAAGAATGGAGTACGGGAGAGTGGAAAGAAAGTCTGTTTGGTTGCTAAGGTATCTGGGAACTAACATATTCCAATTGCTACCATCTCTGATCCATTCACTGACACCTGCTTATTTTGCATACAACCTTTCAGGGTAGAGAGTATGAAGAGAACTCTTCCTTACCTCATAGTATTCTAATTAGAACTAAAGTATATAAAATGCAGTCTTCCAAGAATTGTCCCTATTCTCTCCAATGCATTTTCTCTTATCACTCCTTGACAAAAGAAACTATTAACCCTCTGCATTACCTCCCATTCCCTCCTTTCCTCTTATATCTGGATCACCATAATCTCTGATTCCCAAGACAAACATTTCCACTCCTCTCCAGGTAGTTTTTTGTCATTTAAAAAAAAAGTTTATTTCTAGCTACTTAAGCACATACATACTCACAGTCTTATATTTATGTCCACTTTCATATATTCATATCTTTTATTCAGTATTATCAATCACAGGTTAATAGGTAGAGACAAGGAATACTGGTAATGCTAAGATTTGATGTCTTATCTCCTAAAAAAGTAGTAAAGTGTATATGATTCATATGGTTTACATATAGTATAATAATGATTTGCTAGTGTTCAGTGTTAGCTAATTCAATTCAGAATACTAAACATGACACTGAGGTAGGCAGGTTAAAAAAATGAAAACCAAAACATATCCTCCTCTCAAATTGTATCTAAATCCAAAATTTTTCATTTAAGACCTTTGTATCCTTTGTATATAGTCAACTTTGCTTGTAGGTTTTAAAACTCTAGACCTCATTCTATGAAATTGTATATTTCCATAACTTTTTCCCATATGACTCATTTCATTTGCTTTAAAAAAAATACATATACAAGCTATGCCCATTGAAAATGGGCTTCTGTTTGTTTCAAAATGGCAGATGACTGTAATACAAACCATGGCAGATATTGATATTATAGAGTAGTATATGGAATTCCATTAACTTTTTGAAAGAGTGCAGTTATTTTGTCTTGAAATGAAAGAAGAGGTCAAACAGAAAATATCAAGCAGCAGACCTCACTTCATTTAGTAAACAAAAAAATGCAGATAATATAGTTTCACTAAAAAATTGCAAGAGATTTGGAATGATGCACTTTGAAAATGTTCCTTTTTGAAAAATTTAAATATTTCTTGGTATTTGAAGATTTATGAATCGTGTCATATTCTCCATTTCATTGTAGAATTCATGTTTTGTGAACTAATGCTAGTTTCATGAATTAAACTCATAAATATTTTATGACTTTTGAAATCATGTCTTATCTGCTAAATATTTCAGTTAGTATTCAACTTAAGTAAATTTCTTATGAGTTTTTGTTTTCTTTTTAGAATGAAACTTTTCATTTCCTCTTATTAGAAACCATTAATTTGATTACCTATATTGGAAAAATTTTACATGTTTTTAGTCTTTAAAAAATTCAGCATTATTGGGATGCCATCCTGAAGCCAAAAAATATAGATAATCATCAATAAATCGTTATGTAAAAAACATAAGACAATTGTCAATCAACTGTCTAAGTTCATCTTAGTAACCATGTGCTACATCCAGTCAGTATTTTATATCTTGTAGCTAGAAATTCACTCTATATATTTAGCCTATTGAAATAAGCAAAAGAACATTGTCTTCTCTTCTCTTCTCTTCTCTTCTCTTCTCTTCTCTTCTCTTCTCTTCTCTTCTCTTCTCTTTAAACAAAGTAAAAATGAAAGTCCTCAAATGACTCCCCAGTCTGTATCCTTGCCTGAACTTTCTCCCAAATTCCACACTCCCATTTCTACTAGACATCTCCACCAAGATTTCTTCCTGATGTTTCCAATTCAAACTGTCACAAACCAACCTTAGTATGTTTTCAGCAAAACCTGCTTTCCCTCTAGACTTTTCTATTTCTGTTAAATATATCAAGATTTTACTAGTTATTATGACTTGAAAATTTAAAAACATTCTTTCCCCTACTTCTTCCTCACTCCCCAATTTCCTCACTCCTCTATGAATTTTAGAGTCATATCAGAGTCTCAGGGTAAGAAAGGACTTCAGAGGTTATCTAGTCCAACTCATACCTATGTGGAAATCTCCATAAAACCTCGGATTGCCTCCCCAATACACACCTCTCTATAGATAAGGAATTTACTGTCTACAAAGGCAGCATATTCTACTTCTATGCAGTTGTTAATTGATAGAAAGTTTTTTTTTATAAGTTGAAATATACTTATCTGAATCTTCTGATATCTATATCAGGATTTCAAAGCTGGGGGCCATAAACTTCTTTTTTTTATTTGATAACTATATTTCAATATAATTAGTTTCTTTTGTAATTCCATGTATTTTCATGTATTTTAAAAACATTGTGAGAGTTAGTCTGTATACTTCACCAGACTTACAGAAGGATACATGACACAGAAAGGTCCCCACAAAAAAAAACATATATGTACACACACACACACACACACACACACACACATATAACAAAACACTTATAATGTATGCATAGTAAAGCTAAACAAATCTCTACATTGGCCAAGTCCAAAAATATATGTCTCATTTAATCCATCACTTTTCTGTCAGAAAGTGGTTAACATTCTTTATCATACTCTAGAATTATGGTTGATCATTTCATTGATCAGAATTCTTAAGTCTTTCACAGTTTATTTTTAGTGTTTTTGTTAATTGTATAAATTGTTCTCCAGGTTCACTTTCCTTTGTATCAGTCCCTATATCTCTTCCTAGCTTTTTCTGAAACTATCCCTTTGTCATTTCATACAGCAAAAAAGTATTTCATTATGTTGATATACCATTATTTATCAATCTATTCCCTCAATCTATGGACACCCCTCCCTTAATTTCTAATTGTTTGCCACCACAAAAAAAATGTTTACTATAAATATGTTTGCATGTAGGGATTCTTTTTCTTTCTATGATGTCTTTATGATATGAGCATAGTAATGGTATCATCAAGTCAGAAGGAATGCACTGTTGAGTAACTTTTGTGTCAGAGTTGTAAATTTCTTTCAGAAATGCCTGATACAGTTCACAACTCCATCAACAATACACCAGTGTGCCTGTTTTCCAGCAGCCCTTGTAATATTTGTCATTTTATTTTTATGTAAACCTTGCCAATCTGATAGGTATAAAGCATTCCATCAGAGTTACTTTAATTTGCATTTCCCAAATAACTAGTGATTTGGAGCATTTTTTCATATGGCTATTAATAGCTTGGATTTTTTTTCCCATGAGAAGTTCTTGTTAATATTCTTTGTTTATCAAATAAGGATGTAGTTTGTTTCTTAACAAACCTAAACTGATTTAATGATCACCTTTCTAAATATTCACACTTCATCTCTTTTAATAATGCCTTTCCTTCATGTAGCCTTTTTAAAAGACCATTTAATTGATATTAATATTCATTAAGATTATCACCTATATCAGTCATGACACTTGCCTTATATGTTATAGTGGAAAGAGTACAAGACACAACTAATGTACTCAGAGTACAGATTGAAGAACATTTTCTTCCTTTTGTTGTTTTTTTTTTCCCTTGGAACATGGCTAATGCAAAAGTTTGTTTTGTATGTCAATACATATTTATGATGGTTTTTATTTATTAGAGCTGAAAATAAAATAAAATTGAATTAAAGCTAAAAAGATAAATGAAATTAAAAGTGGAAGTGCAAGACTTAAATTCCATGAATACTGATGTAAAATTCTGTCTCAGATGCTTACTACATCTATGACCATGGGCAAGTCACTTAAGTTCTTTGAGCCTCATTTTCCTCATTTAAAAGATGGTAATAATAATACCAAGAGTAATTACTGCACAAGGCTGTTGAGAGGATCAAATAAGATAATATATCAAAAGTAATATGTAAATGTCAGAGCTTTCATTATTATTATTATTATTATTACTACATGACTGTGTTAGTCCTTTATATTTATTCTCCCTTCTCTGCCTTTGCTTCTGTCTTTTTTTTTATGTCTTTTAAAAATCTAAGTTGGTTAGTGAATTTATATCCACATTGGTCTTTTTAACACCATTCCTCTTGAGCATATTTCTGTTATGGAAATTTAGTTAAGATCTTGTCTATCCTTCTTGTGGAAGAAGTAAAAGATTCCTATTCTATGGACTTTTGTTATCCTATCTTTATGTCATTTGGATACCAAAAAAAAATTTGGCATTGGAAAAACTAAATTTTTTATCACTCAAGATTATCAGGAAAGCCCTTATATTATAATTTCCAGATAAGAATTTATTTAAACTGCTCTTGATGTCTAGAAGTAATAGTACCAATGGAATCTTAGGTAAGAATAATATGAATTTACTCTCATTTAATATGTAGTAATTAATATATAATAAAATGTTTCTCCCCTTCTGGATTTTGGTTCTTTGTGTAGAGTAATAGGCTAGGCAGGAGGTATAGGTATCAATAAATCATAATTATTTATCAAGTACCTGTTATGTACCAGGCACTGGAAAAAGCCCTTGAGGTATAAATACAAAGAATGAAAGAACCACTAACTCTCAAGAAGGTTGGAGTCTGAAAGTATGAAATGGAAATCTCAGCAAAATTGGGATTATTTAAGAAAATGAAATTATGTGAGAGCATTTCAAACAGACTTAACAACTAGAATTATTAGATTCACTTGGCTTTTTTCTTTCTTTTTATCTGTGCCTAACTTCCTTTTAACCCTGTTTGGATGGACAGATGAAACATTTCCTCTCTATTTTTGGAGATGTGGTATTATTTAATTACTATTATCATCATGGCCAATTTATATTTAGAATACCTGTATACAGTGTATGGCATGTTTTTATTAGTTTGAAGAAATATTCATATGTCAATAAAAAGAATATCTGAATTTTGATTTCCAGTAATGTCTGTTCTAAGACTATTTTAGTTTGATTCAGACAGACTTAGAAAATAAATGGTAAAGGGATAAGAATTCATGAAAGGCAATTTCCTAAAACAGTAACAGAGAAGAATGAAAATATGTGAGGTGCTTTTCCAGTTGGTGCTTTTCCAGTTTTTATAATATGATGTGTGTGTGGTCATATTATGCTGCATTAGGGTACATAGAGAACACCTTAAATCCTTCATTTAGGAACTGAGCCAAACTATATCTCCTGTCCATACCCATAGAAAATTCTATTCCAGGGAACTCTCTTCTACTTCAAATATTTCTAA
This sequence comes from Vombatus ursinus, assembly GCF_900497805.2. Lineage (NCBI taxonomy): Eukaryota > Metazoa > Chordata > Mammalia > Diprotodontia > Vombatidae > Vombatus > Vombatus ursinus. The sequence continues at coordinate 11,104,655 of NW_020948739.1, forward strand.
ATCTCTCTAGTTTAAGATTAGTGACTAGAAGTTTTGTAGAGAGATTAGTAATATTCCACTAGGAAACCAAAACCCCAATTTCCCCAAGTTATTTTTAAGATATAAGTGAAATATGATTGGCATTTGCTAATATATTTTTTCCTGGCTAAAAGAACTTAGATTATATTTCTTGGGTCAGATCTAGCTCAAAGGGTTCCTTTATCTCAACCCCTACACAGTGAAAGAGTGAGATTATGGAAGTGATACAGACATTCACATGGTATCATTACATTGACACCATCATTGACTTCAACAAGCTGTCCTACATAAACATAATCATTAGGCTTGTAAACAACACAGTTTATACATTGCTCCAAATTTATTCACTACTCTAATGCATTTTCCCTTTCTGTTGGTAGAACATAGCACCAATTTGAAATCTTTTAAAATTGCTATGTTATAGCTATAGTGAAAACCACATTTAAAAGAGAAAACCACTACAAGGCAACGATGTGGTGCTGTGGATAGAGTGCCAGGCCTGGAGTCAGGAAAATTCATCTACCTGAGTTCAAATCTGTACTCAGACACTTAAGTACAGCTATGCAAGCTGTGTGAACCTGGCCAAGCCACTTAACCTTATTTGCCTCAGCTTTCTTATCTGTAAAATGAGCTGGAGAAGAAAATGGCAAACTACTTCACTGTTCATCTCTGCCTTGAAAACCCCAAACTGGGTCATGAAGAGGCAGACATGACTAAAAATGACTGATATATATTGATGATATATATATGTGTGTGTATATATATACACATATACACACACATATACATTCACATATAAATGTACATATATACAAATATCCATATATGCATATATATGAATGAATCTTTTTAGTAGTTTAACAAAGGTTAAGAAAGTGATTTTCATGACATGAATCAATGGTTCTAATTATATATGTGCATATACATATATAAATTTATATATATGTATATATAGATAATTAGGACTATTGATTCACTTTCTTAACCTTTGTTAAGCCACCACAAAGATTCACACACACATATATGCCCATATCTATATGTGTGTGTGTGAATCTTTGTGTGTGTGTGTGCACATATGCTTGTAGTGGTTTTCTCCCTGTAGTTTCTCCTTGTTTTTTATGAAGATTAACAAAGTAATATTCATGACATTAATCAATATTTCTAACATATATATGTATATATACAAACATATATACATATATAAATATAATTAGGGCTGTTGTATAAGTGTATCCATATATATATGCATGCATATATACATGTCATGAAAATCACTTTGTTAATCTTCATCAGTCATATATTGCTAAGCTTACAGTTGCGGAAATCAAGAATCCTTGACATAAAAGTGCCAAAATCTTTGGAATAACTCAGTGATATTATGATTCTATACAGAGGGTTTACATCAAAAATTAACTTTGTATTCAGAAGCATGTTGAATTTTAGGAACCCTCTCTCATTATATGTGTGTGTGTGTGTGTATGTGTATGAGACTCTAATGTCATCCTCATATTTTCAGAGGCCAACTTCTTAATGTTCCCTTAGTATTATGTTGGTAGCCTCTGAAATCATTAGCAAGCCTTCCCAATTTATTGTTTGCATGAAACTCTCCCCTTCCCCTATAATTATCCTGCTGAAATGGTGTGGAAACCCAGTACTATTTCTGGGCTTTAAAATTGGCCATTTCTATTTAGTTAATTGTTTGAACCTGGAGCTAATTCCTAAAGGAATGGGCTTTGATACTAACTAGTGGCTACCCTGTTAACAACTCTCCAATGATTTGCTTCACCAATAGACTTCATGCTCACCTTCCAACATTCTCATCAGGCAACACCTTACATATGTTTAAGAAATTAGTGCAGATGTTTTTAAAATAGGTGGAAAAGAAATCTTTACATTGTCAAAATGAATCTATGTGTACTGAAAATAAAAGTTTTCAGAACTGTGAAATCTAATCATCTGAAATTGTGCTTACAATTCAGTTCAAAATCAATGTAAATTTCAAATCTTGTTAGAATTTGAAAACTTCTCATAGTTAATTATGTGTTAATTTCTAGCACCTACTACATAAAATTCTTTATATCCTGAGAAAATGTTCTCTTAAAATGAATGCTCTGGTCATTACAATAACAAACAAAAAATGCCCACCATTCCAAATGTGTTATAAAGGTAATTAAGGACAGGTTACATTTGGAGAGTAACTTCCCTGCTTTGTATAATTACTCTAGAGTATGCTTGTTGCTGTAGGAAAGTATATTCAGGTAAATATCCTTATGGTTTTCCCTGAAAATATTTTTCTTATAAATTAATATTTCCTTTAGCAGCAAAAATCAACCCACAGGCAAAAACTTTGCAAAAATATAGAGGCTTATATTTGCATAGCTGTATTTAAATTGGCTCTGAATTGTTAAGCACATTCAGTACCATAATTGTTGAAGATTGTCATCACATCTAAGAAAAAGTTCTATGTAAATTGTACCACTGCAATAGACTCCAAATTTTTCATCTGAAACCTGTCCTTTTCTGTCTTTCCCTTTTTGCTCTGTCTGCACTATTTATCCATCCATCGACTGACAGTGTCTTTACATCCAAAATGCAAAGCAGACAGATGGGCATCTCAGGAAAGAATATGACTAAAAGCACCAGCATCAGTGGGGACATGTGCACAATAGAGAAGAATGATGGCAGCCAATCTGATACCGCAGTGGGCACCATGGGCACCGGTGGCAAAAAGCGGCGCTCCAGCATTGGGGCAAAAATGGTAGCTATTGTGGGTCTCTCACGAAAAAGCCGCAGTACATCCCAGCTCAGCCAAACTGGTAGGAATTTTTTTTTTCCACATTCTTATTTGAGTTATTTACATATGTAAATCATTGTCCTGAGTCATTTTATTATACTAGTGATTTTATCTGGAAAACAATGTGTTTGGGTGAGGGTAAAGTTACAATTACTTTATTTTTCAGTGAAAGAGCCTGTTTCACCATGAAGTATGGCTACTATTGATTCTGGTTACCATGTGTTACAAATGATATAATCATTCCTTCTCTTGTCAAGCAGGAGCCAACCTGAACTGTTTTGACTATAAATTCACAAATACAAATGCTGTTATTTTGTTTCATAAGAGTGCATGATTACTTTTCTTTGAGCAACCCTTTTTATAAATTTCTGTGGTTTTTCTCATGTTGGAACATGCCAAAGTAATTGTGTTCTCAATGAGTTTCTAGCTTGAATACAACGTCTCATACTCCATGGGAATTATGTAGCTATGTTATTGATAATTTGACTTCCTTTTCAGTTTATAAACAACATTTTCCAATAGTATAAATTTTCCTTAATACAGTTTCTGTCATCCTGTTCATACTGAAATATTCTCCAGGAACAAGATGGAATGTTTTGTTTTGTTTTGTTTTGTTTTGTTTTTGCTAACATCCAGGATATTTAAATCTTGGGGTACTTCAACATCCAGCTTCCAAATCACATCTGCTACAACAAATTACAGACAATACTCCTACTTAGAAAAACTGTTGTTAGCAATTAAAGCATTTGTGAGTCAAAGCAGTGTCTTTTTCAATGAGGTGGTGGTTTATAATTACACTGTAAATCCTTAGTATTCAAAATAAATATCATATTTTATACTTAAGAAACAAGCAAAACCAAGTAACGTAGTGTTTGGTTTGGAGCAAATAAATCACAGGCAGCTATATTAACACTAATTTGTATTTAAAAACTAGGACTCATATACAGAAGGCAGGAATCTAATTCTGTACTATAAAATAGTGTTGATTGAGAGGACTGATCAGCTTAGGGTACAAAGGATCTTGACAATCAGATGTTTGCACACTTTGGAATTTGAATGACATGAAATGAATTTGATAATGTTCTGGAAGTTTTATTTTTTTAAATTTTGTCTATAATTCACTAAACTGTAAAATAGATATGTACACATATGTTATTTGCTTATATATTCTTTTATGTATTAGAATGTAACTTGAAGTATTTTAAATGTATTATGTTCTTATGCTTCTTACACAGACATAATTTTGATTCATAAAAAGTTGAAATTATGTTTAAATTATGAAACTACTAGTACAGGTTATATAGGTCAGGATGCCACACTCAAAAAATAAGTATAGGTTTTCACTTTTAAGAATTTATTTATATAATTGTTCATATGTCAAGAAAAAAATATTTGCTTAATTAGCATTTTTCTATTTAAGATATTGAACTTTAAAAAAAAGCAACCTAAAAGCAGTTATTAGTGAGGTTTCAGAACAGAGATAGTATAGTATTAAATTCATCAAGGAATAAAATTCCTTTATAAGTGGCCCCAAGAGCTACTAATATTGCTATATTACCAGGAATCTGATACTGTTATCTGGCCTAAATGAGCCCACTGTCTGTGAGCTGCCCTTGACTGGCAGGTAGAGGCCACTATTAACAGGTACAAGGCATGATGCGAGATGGATTGGGCCCTGGGCTTGCTTTTGATCTTCTTTGGCTAAAAGGGAGACAGCTATATTTCTGCTGAAAAGGGGTAAGGCTATATGCATGGTAGAAACAGTCATTTTGTGATGGATGGCTGATGGGTCATGGAAGGAAACCTGTGGAACCTTCCTTGCCATGAGATTGGGAATTTCATACTTGCCTTGGGAGGCAATCATGTTTCATTGCAATTAAAAATGTATCTTTGTTTCATTTTTCTACCGAGCGGTCACCCTTGGATGTTGCGTTCCCAGATCACCAGGCTAGAAATGTGGTGCCATGGGAAAAGCACTGAATTTGTAGCCTGGGGACCTAGATTCTGATCCTGGCTTTTCTCGTTAGTGTCTCTGTGATGCTGAGCAAGTCATTTCTCCTCTAATCTCACTTTCCTCATCTGTAAAAATGAAGTAGTTGGATTAAATTATGCCTAGTCTTTTCCAGCTCTAAATTTACAATACTATGATCAGTGCTCTATGAACTACAGAGAAGAAGACTAAAAAAAATTGGCAAATGTGAGTGCCAACAGTTAGATTTGAAAGATCAAAAGTAGAATAGAGATAACACAACTGGAAAAGGGCAAACATTGTCCACGTGCTCAAAAAAGAAAAGAGAATGGATTCTTCAAACTATGTGAAAATAAAGTTGACTTTGATTCCTGGCAAAATTCTAAATATATTATTAAATGGATGCTTAGTAAACATCCATAAAAGGAAGCAGTGATCCCAAAGAGCAAATATGGCTTCATCAAGACTAGCTTCCTTGCCTTTTTTGATAATTTTATAAAATAGCCAACAGTTTCTCATGATGTTCTTGTGGAAAAGATAAAGTGATATAGGCTATACATTAGTACAATTAGATGGATTCATTCATAAATTGATGGTTAAGTAAATTGAGGAAGCCTAGGCAAGAGAAGGTTTATGGAGGATATAACAGCTACATCCAGATGTTTTAAAGGCTGTCCAGTGGAAGAGGTTAAATTTCTTTTGATTTGCCCCAGATAGCAAAAACAAGAGAAATACATAAAATTTGCAAAGACATGAATATGTTAGAAAATTTAGAACTGGAATCAATACTTGAGGTCTTCTAGTCCCATTTCCTTCCTTTACTGTTGGTGCACTAGGCTAATTTAAGTGACATATCCAAGGTCACAGTGAGAGTCCAGGGATTTGACGCAAGTTCCTCTAACTTAAAAAGTAGTGTACTTTCTAGATGGAATCAGACTCAATATAAGGGAAAACTTTCAAACAGTAGAACTATACAAAAGAGAAATTTACTGCTTCAGGAAGTAGTGGGTTTCTGCTTACTAGAGGTCTTTAAGCAAAATCTAGGTAACTATCAGGTATGTTGTAGATAGGATTCTTGTATAGGTATGGGTTGGATTCCATGGTCTTTGAAGTACTTTCCAACTCTTAAGATTCTGTCATTTGGCATAGAGTGTGTGGTTTTTTTTTTTTTAATTGTTACCTACTTCAAAACATTTTAGTTACAAAAATTTTAGACGTACTTATTCATATTTAATTCAATTCAGCAAACTTTCACTAAGTGCCTACTATGTGCAAGACAGTGCATTAAGTGATGGCAAGCAATAAAAAGACAAAAATGAAACAGCTTGTCCTTAAGGAGCTTACCTTCCACTTGGAGGGGCCAAGGTATGTGTCAAGGTGGGGGACAGGGTAAGGAAATCAAAGTGGAAGCAGTGTAATAGAAGGTGGATCTCTGACATTTAGTAGCTGTGTAATCCTGGGCAAGTCACTTAACCTCTCTAAACCTCAGCATCCTCACATGTGTGTAGATATAGATATAATATAAATGTAGATATTTCAAACTTAAAGCACTATATAAATGCCAGTCACTTATCCAGTAGAATACAAGCTGTTTCATTTTTGTCTTTGTAGCCCCATAAAATATCTCCAGTTGCCTGGCACATAATGAGCACATAATAAATGCTTGTTGAATTAAATTGAATACAATACTTACACAAACAAGTAAATACAAAGTGCTTTCAAGAGTGTAGGAGAGGCTGGGATGAGGTAGGGGAGTCAGGAAGATGGAGGAGGAGTCTCTTGAGCAGGGCTTTGAAGGAGCTGAGGATTCTGTGAGGAGAGAGTGAATTCTAAACATGGAAGACAACATGTACAAAGACAAGAAATGCAATTTCATGTTCAGAAATTAACTATGAGGCTAGTTTAACCTAAACAGTATAAGAGGAGGAGTATACAAAATAGGACTGTAAAAATAGGGAGCCAGATTATGGAGGACTTTACATGACTAGAGAATTTTTTTATTGTTTTATCCTAGAGAAAATAAGAAGCCATCAAGTAAAGTAATATGATATTCCTGAAACATTAATTTTTAGAATAATAAAAATATAATAAAATATCAATTTTATCTTCTGATTTTTATTTTAATAGATTTCATTGATATCTTTTGTCTTTGTATCTGTCATTTCAACACACACACACACACACACACACACACACACACACACCCTTCAGGATAAATTCTGCCTTCTTACAAAGAAAAACAATCAAACAAAAGATTCGAATACAGTAACTGCAGCTGACAATGTATGCAAGATTTTTATGCTTAATCTTAGTAGTCTGCTATCTCTGCCATGAAGAGAAGATGTATTTCACTATTTTTTTCAAGGACCTCTATTGGTTTTTCAGTTACTCATAGTTCAACTTGTTTTAGTGTTTTTTTTAATGTATAATATCATACTCATTATGCATAATATTTTCTTGTTTATTTTACTCAGCAGCAGTTTATACAAAACTTTCTGAGTCCATACATTCCTCATATTCATCATTTCTTATTACACAATAAATATTCCATTATATTCATATACCATTTTTTTTCAGCTATCACCTAATAATAACCCATTTTCCCTATTTATTTGCTACCATAAAAAGTGATATTTTAGCGTGTATTTAATCTCTTTTTTTGTGTCATTGACTTCCTTAGCATATATACCTAATGGTAAGATCAATAAGACAAAGGGTACGGACAATTTAGTCATCTTTTTACATAATTCCAAATTGATACTCAGAAATTAGACAACTTGACCAATAGTTCATCAATGAACCTGTCTTCTCACAGCCTCTACAACATTAACTTTTCCCATCTTTTCTCATCTTTCCCAGATTTTCACAGTATTTGATGAAACCTCAGAATTATTTTAATTTTAATTAATAATTCTCCCCCTAGAAATAGCTAGGATAGAGCTGTGACACGTATTTTATCTTGTTGACTCTAAAGAAATTATTATAGAATGGCCTTTTATATTAAGGTCATATAAATATTTTGAGTTTCTTGCTTAAGGGGTAATGTTATTCTAAACATAATTTCTGCCAAAATGTTTTCTGAGTGTTCTCAGTAGTCTTGTCAAAAGGGAGTCCTCCCTCCAGTAATTTATATTCTAAAGTTTATTAGATACCACTCTATTTAAAACATAATGCTGTTTTATACTGCTCCTAATCTTGCTTATCTTGTCTGTCCCTCTTATATACGCATATATACTTTGTCTGTTTTTAATTAGTGAAAAATAGTTTTGTTGACTATTACTTTATAGTATATTTTGAAGTCAGATAATATTTTGCTTTCTTCATTCATACTTTTTCTCACTGGTTTTATTGAGATTCTAGGCTTCTTCTTCTAAATGAATTTTGTTATTATTTTGTCCAATTCTATAAAGAATATTGCAAAATATTTGTATGGAACTATGTATGTAAATTAAAGTACTATTGTTATTTTCATTATATTGGTATAGCCCAACCACGAACAGTGAACATTTGACCAATTATTTAAATCTCTTTTAGTAGGGTTTTGTAAGGAGTTTATTATGTTTTGTAGTTGTAAGGAATGCCAACTGGTAGGTAGGTTGAGGATTGCAGAGGTGAGAGACTGGAAGCAGGGAAAACAATTAGACTATTGGATTACTCCAGGTGAGAGGTAAATACTTTTTACCTGGGATATTTTATATATGTGTCTGTGTGTGTGTATATATAAATACTTTTTAAACTAGGGAAGAGGCTATGTGACTGGAGAAAAGAAAACAGATATAAGAGATATTATGGATTAGAAGCCATAAGATTTGATGATTGATAGGCTTGACAGAGAGGAAATAGTCAAAAATCATCCGTTAAAATTGAGTGATTATAAGGGTAGTAGTGCAGTCAAAAATGGAAAGAAGTATGAAGGAATGGCAGGCTTGGGACATATTGAATTTGAATGAGGAAGTATGTAATACAGTGGAAAGAAAAATGGCTCTGGAGTCAATTGACCTGGATTCAAATCTCATTTCTGATATTTACTACTTGTGTGACTTTGTACATATCATCTGTAAAATGAGAAGTTTGAGGGGCAGCAATGTAGTACAGTGTATAGAGCACTGGCCCTGAAGTCAAGAGGACCTGAGTTCAAATCCAGCCTCAGACACATGATACTCACTAGCTGTGTGACTCTGGGCAAGTCACTTAATGCTAATTGTCTCTCCAAAAAAAAATAGAGAGAGAGAGAGAAAGAGATCATTCAATTAACATTGAATGATTCTTTAACTTGCAGGGTTTTTCTCTAAATGAATTGTGATGTTGGACAATTTAAGGACTATGTGTATAAATACTTTTACAACATCCCCCTCTCCATGCCACACAAAATGGAGCTATCATCTTAGTGATTTTAATCATTAATATTTATGTATGATCAATGGCTAAAATCTTAAATCATTTATAAAGATACTGATCTATCTATTTATTTATGTCTTATGGCAGCCTGATAATGCAATAAGATGTTGGCAATAACTCATATTGAAAATTGTATTTTAACTGTGATAGAAAAAGTATTGATCTTCTGCAGCTAAAATATCATTGAACTCCATGATTTTGTGAATTCATGAACTCATATTCTATGTCCGAAGCATGAAATTTCTTAATTAATATGCTTTGTTCTGAAGAAAAATCAATCATGCGGCACTAACCACATTGCCCATGGAAAACTCTGTTTCTGCAAAAAATAAGAGTAGCTGCCATTTATACAGAGTGTCCCAAAACTCTTAGTGCAGTTTTAAGATGTTAAAAGATAGAACTGCACTAAGACTTTTGAGACATCCTGTACAGTGGTTTAAGGTATACAGTATGTTTTACAGAGTAAAGTGAATGTTCACACTAAAAAATTACAACCTTCTTTTAAATAATTGCTAAGTGACAAACTACTTTCAGTATCACATCACTTGCTGGCTTTTTTGTTATGAAATTGTACAGGCCATAAACGAGCTTCCTAAGAAAAAGGTACCAGGACAGATGGATTTACAAGTGAATTCTGTCAAATATTTAAAGACCAACTACTTCCAATATTAAATAAATTATTTGGAATACAAGGCAATGAAGGAGTCCTACCAAACTCCTTTTATAAAACAAATATGATATTGATAAATAACCTTCCTAAACCAGGAAGAGTAAAAACAGAGAATTTCACTAGTGAATATGGATGCTAAAATCCTAAATAAAATTTTAGCTAAGAGATTACAATATATTACAAGGATTATACATTGTGACCAAGTGGGATTTGTACCAGGAATGCAGGATGGTTTAACATAAGGAGAAAACTATTAACAAAATTGATTATATAAAAAAATTAAAAGTAACAAATCATATGATCATATCAATACATGCAGAAAAAGCTTTTGAAAAAGTACAACACTCGTTTCTATTAAACAGACTAGAAAGAATAAGTATAAATTGATTTTTCATTAAATTAATGAGAAACATTTACCTAAATTCATCAACAAGCGTTATTTGTAATGGGGATAAGCTAGAAGCCTTGAAAGTCAGATCAGATTGAAACAAGGATGTCCATTGTCACCAATATCATTTAATATTGTATTGAAAATCCTTGCAATAGCAATAAGAGAAGACAAAGAAATAGAAGGAATCAGAATAGGGAATGAGGTAATAAAACTATCTCTTTTTGCAGATGATATACTTTGAAAGTCCCAAAGACTCAACCAAAAAGTTAGTTGAAACAATATTTTTAGAAAAGTAGCAGGATAAAAAGTAAACTCACATAAATCATCAGCATTCTCATATATCATGAACAAACCCTTGCAAGAAGAGATAGAAAGAGATACCTCATTTAAAATAACTCTACACAGTATAAAATCCTTGGGAGTATACCTACCAAAAAAAAACAAAAACAAAGCCAGGGATTATATGAACAATATTATTTAACTTTGGATAACTTTGATTACATTAAATTGAGAAGTTTTTGCACAAACAAAGCCAATGCAGCTAAGATTAGAAGGAAGGTAGAAAATTGGGAAAGAATTTTTACAATCAGTCTCTCTGATAAGGGCCTCATTTCTAAAATATATAGAGAATTAAGTCAAATCTGTAAGAATACAAGTCATTCCCCAATTGATAAATGGTCAAAGGATATGAACAGGCAGTTCTCAGATGAAGAAATTAAAGCCATCTATAGTCATATGAAAAAAATGCTCTAAATCACTATTGATTAGAGAAATGCAAATCAAAACAACTCTGAGGTACCACATCACAGCCATCAGATTGGTCAACATGACAAAACAGGAAAATGATAAATGTTGGAGGAGATGTGGGAAAATTGGGACACTAATACATTGTTGGTGGAGTTGTGAAATGATCCAATGATTTTTGGAGAGCAATTTGGAACTATGCCCGAAGAGCTATAAAAATGTACATACCCTTTGATCCAGCAATAGCACTTCTATGGCTATATCCCAAAGAGATCATACAAATAGGAAAAGGACCCACATGTACAAAAATATTCATAGCAGCTCTTTTTGTGGTGGCAAAGAATTGAAAATTGAGAGGATGCCCATCAATTGGGGGAATGGCTGAGCAAGTTACATATGAATGTAATGGAATACTATTGTGCTATAAGAAATGATGAACAGGCTGATTTCAGAAAAACCTGGAAAGACTTGGATGGTCTGATGCTGAGTGAAGTGAGCAAAACCAAGAGAATGTTATACTCAATAACAGCCACATTGTGTGATGACTAATATTGTTAAAGTTAACCCTTCCCAGCAATACAAAGATCTAAGACATCTCCAAAGGCCTTGTGATGGAAAATGCATACACATACATATTTGTGTCTAACAGTAGCCATTTTGGGAGGGGAGGGGAAAAAAAGAAAATTGAGTGATAACTTTACTGTATATTTAAAAGAGAAAACAAGTTGTACATAACAGATTTGCAGTTTCATGTGCAATCTTCTTTTCTATTCTACTTTGTTATGGAAATGCTTGTTTTATACCTTAGGTTCAGAATTACTTTAAAAGACTGCAAAGATAATTTTTGTGACAAGCCATTTACCTAAAACCAAGGAATATCCTGTAAATTTTGAACTAGTAATTGCAAAAAATTAAAAATAATATGTAGTAGTCCATTCATTTCCCCATGCTCTTTAGACAGATATACAGTAGATTGTTCATGTAATGAGTAGCACACTCTTAAAATATACAGAGTAGTTTGAAGTCTGTGGTCTCTCTAATTTGATAAGAAGGTCATATGTTATTGTAAATGGCAATATCTTTTCACTCTTCTGGACTTTGAGACTGTTACCTTTTTTGTCACTTATGCTAGTTTGCAGAATGTGAGGTGAAACTTCAGGGTTGTTTTGCTTTTCATTTGTGTTATTAGTGATTTGGAACATTCTTTCATGTGGCTGTGCATATCTTGAAGTTCTTTTGAAAAACTTCATATCGCTTGACCATTTACCTATTAGGGAATATGTATGTTAATAGATATGTATATATGAATATATATGCATATACATATATGGGTATACATACATATATATATATATACACACACATATTTTTAGGTGCCAACCCTTATCACGTAAAGAGAGATTTGATACAAAGAATTTTCCCATTCAGTTATTTCCCTTCTTATGTTAGTTGCATTAATTTTGTTTTGCTATCAAGTTATCAAAGTTATCTCTTTCATCTTTTATAATTGCCTCCATTTCTTGATGGGTTAAAAACAGGTCTCCTTCCCAAAGCTGTGAGAAGCACATGAAATGTTTGCCTTCTATTTTTTTGTAGTATACTCTTTAATATTTAGGTCATGTAACCATTTAAATTATATCATGGAATATGGAGTAAGGTATTGGTCTAAGTCTAATTTCTGCCAAACTACTTTCCAGTTTCCCACCAGTTTTTATGAAATAAAGAAATTTTCCTAGTTTTTTTTTTCACTTCACCAAACACTAGTTTATTGAATTATATTGTTTCAGATTCCCCCTTGTTCCATTTATCTATCGGTTTTACAACCAAAATAAAATAGTTTTAAAGATTACTGTTTTGTAATATATTTTGAGATCTGGAAGTACTATTTCTCCTTTCTCAATGCTTCTTTTCATTCTAGATCTTTTGTTTTTCCAAATGAGCTTTGTTATTATTTTATCAAGTTCTATAAAGTATCTCATTGGTAATATGATTGGTATGGAATTAAAGGTTTAAGTTAATTAAATTAATTTTAATTATATTGACATGGCCTAGCCATTGGCACCAAATGTTTCTCCCACTATTCAAGTTGTTCTTTAGCACTTTAAGGAGCATTTTGTAATTGAATCTATACAAGTGTTTTGTGTGCTTTGAGAAATTGATTGCCATATATTTGATATATTTTGTAATTACTTGGAATGGGATTTCCCTTTCTATCATTGCTCCTTGTGTTTTATAATTTTTGTGTTGATCCTGTTGTTGTTATTTTGTTTTGTTTGAGGATGTATTTTGTAGCCTGCAACTTTGCTGAAACTATTAATTCCTAATTAGTATTTTTGCTGATTCCCTGGAATTTTCTAAGCAAACCAGCATATCATCAGCAAATAAGGAGAGTTTCATCATCTCTTTGCCTATCTTAATTCCTGTAATTTCTTTCTCGTTTTAGTACTATTGCTAGTGTTTCCAGAAGTACATCAAATAATAGTGGAGAAAGTGGTCATCCTTGCTTCACTCCTGTATTTATTAGAAAAGGTTCTTTTGTATCCCCATTGTGTATTATGTTTGGTTTTGGTTTTAAATAGATATTTTTATGATATTAAAAAGTTCCCTCTATGCACATACTTTGTAGAGTTTTTCACATACAGAGTTTTGTTGTACTTTATCAAAAACTTTGGATTTTTGGTTTCTAATATAATGAATTGTGTTGATTGTTTTCATAATGTTGAACTATCTTTGCATATCTGGTACAAACCCCACTTGGTCATAATGAATGGTGTCTTAGATAAATCACTGTAATTTCTTTGATAGGCTTTTATTTAAAGTTTTTGAGTCAATGTTCATTGCTTGCTTTCTTAGTTTTGAAGTATAATTTGTGAAATATGAGTACTAACTTTTCTTTTAAATTTTTGATAGAATTCTCCTGTAACTGTATCAGGCTAGGAGTTTCTCTCCCCCCAACCCCACCCCCTGCCACATTCGCAGTTCTTTTACAACTAGGTCTATTTCCTTTTTTGAGATTGGGTTACATAAGATCTCTAGAAGGTCTTCTAATAGTTTGGATATTTTATATTTTTGAAGGTATTCCTCTATTTCTTTTGTATTCTCAGTTTCGTTAGCTATAAATGTGCATAGTATGTTCAGATTATTCTTTTTATTTCTTCTGGTTTTGCTGGAATTTCATTGTGCTCATTTGCTATCTTTTAAACTTGATTTTCTGCTTCTTTTTAATCAGATAAGCTGTTTATTAGTTTTATTAGTCTTTTTGAAGAACCAGATTTTAGATTTATCATTTTCATGGGGGTTTTTGTTCCAATATTTCTATTTCCCTTCTAATTTTTAACATTTCTTTTGTGCTTGCTATAGGATTGTTTTCAGTTTCTAACTTGTTTTTAATTCATGTTCAGTTTATCAATTCTCCTTTTTTCTATTTTGTTAATGCATGTTGATAAGAATATCATTTTCCCCAAAGGACTCCTTGAGCTGAATCCCTGAAATTTTGATATGTTGTTTAATCATTATCATTTTCATTAATATAGTTATTAATTATTTCTATGATTTGTTCTTTCTTTGATCCACTCATTATTTAGGATATCATTCTTAAGTCTCCATTTGGGTCTGTATATTTTATTTGTGGTCCCTAAGTCAATTATTATTTTATCGCATTATAGTCTGTAAAGGATGTATTAACTATTTCTGCCATTGTATACGTCTTTATAACATCTCTGTGCCCTGGTACGTGGTCAGTTTTTGTAAACAGTCCATGTGGTGCCAAGAAATATGTATATTCTTTTGCTGTCCCATTTAGAAGATTCCATAAATCTATTAACTCTAGTTTCTCCATCAATTTTTCAGTTCCATATTTTCCTTTTTATTTATCTTTTTATTAGATTTATCCAAAGTGGGAGAAGGATATTGAAATATCCTGTCATTATTATGTTATTCTTTATATCTTCTTGTACTTAGATAATGTTTACTTTATGAATTTGGATGCTAAGACTTTTTTATTTAATTAATTTATTTTTAGTTTTCACAATCACTTCCATAAGCTTTTGAGTTTTAAATTTTCTTCCCTTCCCTCCCCACCTCCCTCCCCAAGATGACATGCAATCTAATATAGGCTCTATATATACATTCTTACTAAACATATTTTCACATTACTTATGTTATAAAGAAGAATTAGAACCAATAGAAGGAAGGAGAAGAAAGAAGAAACAAAATAAAACAGATGAAAAAAAAAAAGAGCGAATAGAATGCTTCGATCTGCATTCAAACTCCATAGTTCTCTCTCTGGATGTGGATAGCATTTTCCATCATGAGACTTTTGGAGATCTCTTAGATCCTTGCATTGCTGAGAAGAGCTAAGTCTATCAAAGTTAGTCATCGTGCAACATGGCTGTTAGTGTGTATAACATTCTCCTGGTTCTGCTCACTTCACTGAAATGCTAAGACTTTTTTCGAAGCTCAATGCAAAGGTACACTCCCATATAAAATCTTTTCTGAGCCTTCCAGTTACTAATCCCTCTCCCCCCAAATTTACCTTGTATGTTTTTTATTATACTTGAATGAATGGAAAAGCAATTATTAAATACTTACTATTTGTCAGACATTATGCTAAGCGCTGGAATAAAAATATAAAAAAGCAAGATCTAGTCCCTTTCCTCAAAGAATTTACATTCAAATAGAGATGCAACACATATTGTTGGCACATCAGTCTACTTTTCTCCTAGCCTGGAACATCCTTTTGGTCCTAGTACTATTCTTATATCATTCATAGGCTTCAGGAAAACCTGAGGGCCAAAATACTACTAGACTTGCCCCTAATCTATATGCACAAACACAAATATACATATGTGCTTATATAGTCTTTCTTATTTGAATGTCATCTCTCCAAGAGCAGAGACCCTTTTTGCTTTTTCTTTGTATCTCTAGTGCTTAGCAGAGTACCTGGTACATGTTAAGCACTTAATAAATTCCTATATGATTGATCTTTATCAGAACATTGTTCTATGTAGTTGAGGAGTTCATAACCTAGGAGTCATGGACCCACAAGGAGTCTATGGTTAGATTTCTGGGGGTCTGTGAAATTCAATAGGAAAAAAATATATATATATATATGCATATACATATATTCATTTTTACTTATGTCTAACTGAAATTTAGTTTTTGCTTCAATTAAAAAACATTATTCTAAGGTTCTGAGGAAGGGTCCTTTAGTTTTATTAGACTGCCAAAGATTTCCATGATAAGAAAAGTTAGCAATCCCTGGCCTAATGATTAATGATGAGATTTTCCTTTAAATTGTTTGTAGTCATGTAGAGATTTTTTTAAAAAAACAAATCAATACTTTGGTCAAAATCTGTGATTTCATTAGTATGGGGAACTCCCTCACCAATACTGGTTTGAAACTGTTTTATAGTTTATAGTGTTAGAAAATTGTCTAGACACTGAGTGGTTAAATGATTTTCACAGGCTTATGTGTGTCAGGAGGAGGGCTTGAACTCAACCCTTCAGACTCCAAGGCTAGAGCTCTAACAAGTGTGCCAATCTGGTTCTTATCTGTAGATGTTAATATCATAAGAATTGTCCTGATATTTTTTGGAGAAAAATGTAAAGCAGAATCACCATTATTCTATTGATCATTTCTTGAGGTAGCTTTGATCTAATATAGTCTGTATTCTTAATACACAGAGGGGCTTTGAAAATTAGTTAAATAAAATCTATAGACTGCTTTAAGATCTTTGAGAAAAAAGTCATTCTATCTAGCTATAAGTACAGGTAACCTATTTCCTATTTCTTCTACTTAGTGGCACCCTAGTATCTTAGGAGAGTTAATGTAGCCATATATGGTAGAAAATGAAAGGAGTTCTTTTTTTAAAAATAATTATACCAAGTTCAAATAATGCTAATGAAACCAAGATTGTTAATTCAATTCCCACATGATCAGTTAGCTCTATGCAGAAAGAAACCAAAAATGTTTCACAGGATTTAACCCTCACCACAAAGAGCCAAGTTTTAGGTTCTCTAGTATTGATTACAAAAAATACTAGGCAAGATAGTGCATGTAAACAAATTACCAATAAAAGTTGGGACAGAAGGGATTAAAAATATACATACTTTTGTTGGTAGGTAAGCAACAGTATCTTTCTTAGAAAGCACAGCTTTTTTAAAGATCAGATACGGTTTAAAGAATGCATTTACTAGATCTTTGTAGTCATTGCCTTATTCTTATTTTAAGAACCTTTATAAACTTTAAAAATTTTTGTTAATATCTTTTCTTTTCATATTACATTCAATTCCCAGTGTTATCTTTTCTCTGCCCAGTAAGCCATTCAGTAAAACTAACCAACAAAATCAAATTTTATAACATATATAATGTTCTATGCCTCTTGCTCTCTAACTCTGCAAAATAGGATGGGATATACATTTTCTCATCTTTTCTCCAGGATCAGGCTTGGTCATTATAATTATATGGTGTTCAATTTCATTTTGTTGTTATTATCAATGTGTGTGTTGTTTACTTTGTGTCCCTTTATGGAAGTCTTCCCGTCCTTCTCTGAATTCTTATTTATTATTAATTAAGGTTCAGGATATTCTACTTTTTATGTACCACAGTTTGCTTAGCCATTTCTGAATTGATAGAGAAATACTTTGCTTCCACAGAAGTGCTGCTACAAAAATTTTGATATAAAGGGAACCTTTTTTTCTTTGACCTTAGGACACATCCTCTTCTATTATAAATCTCTTCATACCTTATATCAATTAAACCGTAACTCAAATCTTGTCTTTTTTACATCTCTTTAACATTTTTCAAGAAAATTTGTTGCATGTGTAGTCTGGTTCTCCTTTCTTTAGCTCTCTTCAGATCTCATTTTTAAAGCCCTTTTCTTTTCCTGTCAATCTCCCAAATACATTTTTCTTTTAATTTTAAATTATAGCTATTTAAAAATCATTGTGTGAAAATGAATAAAAATGATAAGTTATCTCAACAGTTAATATTGGTATAACTTTTACTTCCAAAACTGAGGAAGAATGCATTTTTTTACTACACTATTAATCAAAAACTAAATTATTGCTGAAAACATGGATACAGTGTGGAGTACTGGGAAAATATGGACTTAGAAAGGAGATCTACATTCTATTCCTGGTTCTGACATTTACATTGAATTTGAAGCCAGAAGAATTAATTTGAATTTTTTTCTCCTACTTACCTTCTCTATAATGTTCGACAAGTTCCTTTAACCCTTTGGACTTCAGTTTTCTCATCCTTAAAAAGTCAGAGTTGGGATAAGTGAACCCGAAGAAACTTTTCAATTCTAAAATACTATGAGCCTAAGAATAGTGGGAAATAATGTTGCCTGGGTGAGGTAGCATGAATTATGACATTTTTAGAAAACAATGTAGAAGAGTTTATATTTGAGAAAGGAAATAGAGAACTATCAAAGGTTTTTGCATAAGAAGTTAACATAATAAAAGTGATATTCAAGGAAGATTCATTTGGTAGTAGTGTGAAAGAAGGGTTAGAAGTAAAGAAGGCAGGATTCATGGAGACTATCTAGGAGGCTGAGTCCAGACATGAGGTGATGAGAGCTTGAACTAGGGTAGTAGAAGAGAAATGAAGAAGAGAAAGATATGAGAAATATTTTCATAGGAAAATTGTCAAGAACTAGGGATTGACACAATATAGCAGATGAAGACAAAGAAACAAACAAACAAGGAAGGAAGGATGGAAGGAAAGAAAGAGAGAGAAGGGAGGGAAGGAAGAAGGGAATAAAGAGAAAGGATGGAGGGAGGAAAGAGAGTAAAAGAAAGAAAAGAAAGAAAGAAAGAGAAAGAAAGAAGGAAGGAAGGAAGAAGAAAAGAGAAAGAAAGAATGAATGAATGAATTCTGTAGGAATAAAGCCATATTGTAAAGAATTAAGGTAGGAATGGATTCAGTGGGAATTCAAACATTAAGTCAGTTACTTTGTTTGGGCAGTATTAAGATTGGCCAGGCCAGAAGGAGGCAAGAAACAGGGGCCTGACCTAGTCAGCAAGTAATACTAGTTGATAGAATTGAGGATGCCCATTTGTGTATATTAAGGGGTTACAACTGACAAGTTAGTTAAAAAAAAAGAGAAGAGAGGCCTGATATTCCCCACAGAGTCAAATTGAAGCAAATAGCATCATGTAGAATCTTCTTAGGAGTTGATGTACATGACCAAGACCTAGCCTAGAAAAAGGAAAACAGACATAAACTATCTCTAAAGAAATAAATGGAGGTCAGTTTCTAGAAATGCAGAGTGATCAAGAGGACACAAATAGTTCAGTTCCTTAGTACAAATAAACAGATATCAGAGTTTAGGGTTCAAATTGGATGCCAGAGAAGTCTGGGTACAACTTGGTCATATGGGCAGATGAGATTTGGCAAATGTATATGGCTCTCTCAGAGTGAAGAAGATTTCTGTAGTTCTTATGGAAGCTATTGTCACAAAGGCAAGAGGGAAATAAGGATCTTTTGTTCAGTTGTTCAGTCGTGTCCAACTCTCCATGAGAGCATATGGGATTTTCTTGGCAAAGATAATGGAGTAGATTAAGGCAAACAGAGGTTAAGTGACTTGGTCAGGGTCATGTAATCAGTGAATGTCTGGGGTCACATTTGAACTCAGGTCTTCCTGACTGAGGACCAGAGTTTTATCCATTGAGCCACCTAGCTGTGGTAAGTAGCTAAAGGGGTCAGTAGGTTCAAGTGAAATTTCAAGGTAAGGGAATTCTTTGTATAATTGAAGCAAAAGGATCAGAAAGCAATGGAAAGAGAAACATAAAAGATATTGGAGAAGGAGGGGCTAAGTGTGGGATAAACATTCTTTGGGAGTTGGGAAAGGATGGTTTAAAGACTCAAATAGGATTATTCATCATCCTTATCTGCATCATCATCATCATCACCATAAAACTTACATTTATACATTATTTTGTAATTTTCATTTTAAGTGTTGTCCTCATAAAACTGCTATGAGGTAATTTACCTTTGAAGAATTCAAGTCACAGGTTAATTAACTTACCTACAAGTAACATAATTAATAATTGAGAGTTAAATCCAAATATTACATTTGAAGTACTACATTTGTACTACTTCTCCACAGATGAAAGGTAAAACAGATACTATAGGATGTGATTTGATAAATCTATTGATGCCATAATTTTAAGATGCATATTTTTTAATTTTGAAATTAATGTTATTGAAGCATTTGTAACATGTTTAACTGGTATTCATTGTATATACTAATACTTAAACTCATAATTCTTCAAAAAATTATCTGCCTACTTCAAATATTTAGTCTCAGTAAACTCAGTAGTCAGGCTTAATGGACCAAAAAGTTGTGTATAACTTTAAAGGGTTATTAACTACAAGTTAAAATAATTTTGTTGTCAAATAGAATTGAACATATAGATGATGGCTTATTATTGTTTTTTCAAGCAAGTGAAATTAGATTTAGGTTTTCCTGAATGAAACTTAGTAGAATTTAAAATTACTTGCCATAAGAAAATGTTTGTTATAATATAAAAAGCACATTTTTCATATGTATATATATATGTATCTTTAAGTGTAGCTTCTGCCTAATGACTTCTGTGGTTTCATTTATCTCTATTATGGAAATAAGATAATTGGGAGGGTGGAGAGTAATAAGAGTATAGTATGATCCAAACAAACATTGATTAATTGAAGTTTTAAAGCAAATAAGTCATCATGTAAATGAGCAAACCAAATATTTGACTATGTACTCATAATAATCTTCAGAATCATTTGCTTCTGCTATGTTGTTATTGTTCCTAATAAGAACAAATAGGATTCTTGAAAGTTATTGTTAAACATGTATCAGTTTGAAGCTATACAAACAAAATATAGTAGATTCCCATTTCTTAAACATAACTATTTGATTAAAGGTTTATACTCACAATCAGATTTTAAACAGTCAACTTACAGTTTTACTCAAGCATTGATACGATATTTGTTATAGTCTATATGAGACACAAATATAATCAGTTTTTATATAATATTTTTACTTTTAACATTTAT
The DNA here is from genome assembly GCF_900497805.2 of Vombatus ursinus. NCBI lineage: Eukaryota > Metazoa > Chordata > Mammalia > Diprotodontia > Vombatidae > Vombatus > Vombatus ursinus. The sequence continues at coordinate 11,125,690 of NW_020948739.1, forward strand.
TAAATACCCATAATTATATAGTTATGTAATAATTGTAGTCAGCAATTAGGCAGTTATAATTCTGTGTTTTCATTACAATCAGAAAAGTTAACTTTCTCCACAAGTAAAAACTACTTTCCTGCAAAAGTGTCTTAATTTGAATCTAGCTGTGATTTTAAATTACTGGACATGAATTTAAAATATAAATTGCCAAGAGTTGGTGAGGATAATAAAATAATGGTAAAGAGTGTTAATGAAACACCACATGGTTATCAGTCTTAGCAAGTTTAATTATGAGCCACAGAACAGATATGACTCAGGAGAAATGTTTCATATTCATTAAAGTAAGTTGCTTTGAGGTTAAGTTTCATAAGTACAAGTTGAGATATAATTTTTAAGACAAAGGCAATATTTAACAAAAATCTGTATGTGTTCTAAGGATAAGAAAAATGTGAAATGATGTCTGATTTATACAAACCTACTTTGTACTAAACACTTGGAAGACTACTGGAGAAGATAGTAGCAATTATCCACTGGAAATTTAATTTTAAAAACTGGCTAAATAATATAGAGTTCTCCTAGGAATTATGATAGCACATCAGTGCTTGAAAGAAGATAGTACAATTACATACATAAACTCTTGGTTTTTCAGAGACCATTTGACAATACAGAACATTGTAACATTTAACATGTAAACAAGCAGAACTCATCTTTCCTCTCTGGTATCTCTCTTGCTATTACTCTAAGATACTTCAAATCCTTCCAGTAAAATTGCTTGTATCAGAAGATATACCTTTGTCACTTTCTCTCTTTTATTGGCAGTATGTTGCCTGTGTCTCCCTTTAGAGAGGGCTTAAACTCTTCCAGTTAACTTCATTTCCCATCTGCTGCTCTCCCCTTCTCAACTTCCTTTTGTGTATTGTCTTCCACCATTAGACTGTAACCTCCTTGACAGCAAGGACTTTCTATCTTTTTTTCTTATTGGTATCCACAGCACTTAGCACAGTGCCTGTCACAAATTAGACTCTTAATAAATGTTTATTAGCTATTGTTTCATAACATTTTTTATTTGCATTTCCTATCTTTCCATGAATTAAGACCTCCAGGGAAGTGACTGCATCTACTGATATGTTCCACAAAGCCCAGTTAGCTTGCTCATATTAGTTTTTATTTAATACATACTAATAACTTTGAGTATAGTCTTATCAATACTGAATGTATTCTGCTATATTGTTATTGTTCCTAATAAGAACAAACAGGATTCTTGAAAGCTATTGTTAAACATATATCAATTTGAAGCTATACAAACAAAATATAGTAGATTCTCATATATGCTTGCTTTCATTAGGGGTTGTATGAGATGACTTCCAGTGTACTTTCAAATCTAGTGTCTATATGCCTTAACTCTTCTTTTAAAGGATTTTATTTTGAATATTTTCAATGAGGGAGTAATAGATTATTCGTCACAGCTAGGGATATATGCTTATGATTGCCACATTTGGGAAAAAGATTCAATAACCTTTTTAGGCCATCAAAGTTCAAACGGAAGAGATTATGTAGCTTTGACTTGGAGGGTGCTTAGTTTTTTTTTTTTTTTGGAAGTTCAGAGCCACTCTGTTCCTCAAATGAAGCCTCTTGATCAACAGAAAGTAGGGAAGTTGAGAGAAGCTAAAAAGTACTTACAGGCCAGTGTGAAATATGAAAGTAAACTGAGGAATTATGACACTGGGAGGAATGATTAGAAAGTGTGAAATGGGAGGAGAGATGACCAGAATACTGTTGGCAAGGCATATAGAATAGCCAGGGAAGAGCCATGGGCCCCCAATCTTGGTAATAATAATTTGGTGATATGATCTGGAATCTACTCCTAGCTCTGGCCTGGATACCTCATCTGGAATTAACATTTTGGTATGAAACTCTGAACTCATCAATAGTAGGAACTATCTTTTGCCTTTCTTTGTATACCCAGAGTTTATCACAATATGTGGCATACATTAGGCACTTAATATATGCTTGCTGACTAACTGGCTGACTGATTCTATGATTTTGACCATTTGATCCCAGGTCTTGTCAGTAGACTTTTTCTGCCTGATGGGCTCAAACTTTTTTGTGTATCTTGAACCACTTCTCTGAACAATGCTTTTTAAAAATATAACTGAAAGAAATAAAAAATTTCACTTAGAGTTTGATAAAAAATAAAGATATATTTTTCCCTTCCAAGTTCATATGGGCCGAAACTTTAGTTAGTCTATATGCCCTGAAATTACAGCTATCAATCAACCATCCAGTTAAATGCAGCAAACGTATATTAAATTCTTGTTATGTGCAAGTACTGTGATAGGTACTAGGAATACAAAGACAAAACTGAAATTGTCTCTGTCCTAAAAAAGCTTCCATTCTACTGCCACCATAATAAAATGGACTTTTTTTTTGGATAATGAATAGTTCTAATGAGGAAGATAGCACTTTCATTTAAGGACTTCGTGAAGGAGGTGAGATTTGAGTTGGGCTTGAAGGATAGAAGGCATTTCGATGTTTAATAGCTATAAGATGAGGAGGAACATATCTAGTGGAGAGGATAATACAAACATCATGAATTTGGAAATGCACAAGCTGTAATTGTTCTTGTCATAAGCAAGTCATCCAGTTTACCTGAAGCATTATGTTCTATAAGGAAGGAGATGAAATAGGAAAGGTAGATTGGAGCCGGATTTTAAAAGGCCTTGAATGACAAGAAATTGAATTTCGACATTATTTGTTAGGCAGTATTAGTAAGGTTTTAGAGTAGGGGAGTGGTATGATCAAAATATCAAAGCTGTGTCCCAGAGAGATTATATAGGCCACAGAATGCAAGATGGACTGTAATGAGAGGGAGGAGGGAAGGTGAGAGAGATAGACAGAGACAGAAAGACAGAGAGAGATAGAGACAGAGATAATAGTTGAGATGAAAGATGGGTGTCAGCAGAAATAAAAGAAGTACAGACAGGAGAAACATTTTGAAGAAAGAATCAGTAGTAACTTGAAGATTCATTAGATTAGGGTGCAAGAGAGAAAATTTGAAGATGATTTCAAGATTTCACATCTAAATGACTAAGAGTATGATGGTACTATTAACTGATAAAGGATTTTATCTTGGTAGAGATGCCTTTTAAAACCTCTTCCAACTCTAAATCTATGATCAAGCTAGAGATATAAACTTAGAGGTAATAGTGAAGCTATGAGAGTAGCTTAGATTGCCGAAAGAGAGGGGGAAATATGAAAAAATAGTCAAAAATAAAATCTTTAGGAGCATCTGTGTTTATGGGAAGGAAGAAAATGGAGCCATTGAAGGAAAGAGGAAAGGACCAGGCAAAGAGATAAGAAGATAACCAGGCTACTGCATTCAGTATTGCAGAAGCCAAGGGATAAAGGAATTTCAAGGAATAGATGGTCCACAGTTTCAGGCTTTATGGAGAGATCAAAAAGGAGAACTGAGGAAAAACTCTTGTATTTGGTTGTTAAGAGATCAGTGGTGATCTCTGAGGCAGAAATTTATGAATAAAAATTGTGACAAAGTTTTTTAAGAATAGTATACTGACCTACATCACAGCTATCAGATTGGCTAGTATGACAGAAAAGGAAAATGATGAATGTTGGAGAAGATGTGGGAAAATTGGAACACTAATGCATTGTTGGTGGAATTGTGACCTAATCCATCCATTCTGGAGAACAATTTGGAACTGTGCCCAAAGGGCACTCAAACTGTGCATACTCTGTGATCCAGAAATGTCACTAGTAGGTCTGTATCCCAAAGAGATGATAAAAAATGGAAAAGGACCAGCATGTACAAAAAAAATTTGTAGGAACTCTTTTTGTGGTGGCAAAGAATTGGAAATTGAGGGGATACCCATCAATTGGGGAATGGCTGAACAAGTTGTGGTATATAAATGTAACGGAATACTGTTATACTATAAGACATGATGACCAGGCAGATTTCAGAAAAACCTGCAAAGAGTTAGATGAACTAATGCTGAGTGAAATAAGCAGAACCAGGAGAACATTGTGCACAGTAACAGCAACATTGTCTGATGATCAACTATGATAGACTTAGCTCTTCTGAGCAACAATTCCAAAAGACTCATTATGGAAATTACTGTCCACATCCAGAGAAAGAACTATGGAGTCTGAATGCAGATCGAGGCATACTATTTTCACTTTTTTGTTTATTTTTTTTTTCTTTCTCCTGTTTTTTTCCCTTTTGCTCTGATTCTTCTTTCACAACATGACTAATGTGGAAATAGGTTTAATATGATTGTAAATGTATAACCTATATCAGATTGCTTATCATCTTGGGGAGTAGGGAGGGGAAGAAGGGAAGAAGGGAGAAAAATTTGCAACTCAAAATCTTATAAAAGTGAATGTTGAAAACAATCTTTACATGTAATTGAAAAAAATGAAATATTATGAAGTGGGGAAAAAAGAATAGCGTACCAAGTTATCTAAAGGCAAGAATGAACTCAGGCTGGCAAAGAACATTAAGGAAAACAAAAAGAGGTTATTTAAAGCCATGGTGGAGGAAATGGACCAAATAAACAACAGTACTATTCTTGCTCTTGTGAATGAGATATTAACAAACAGATATATTGCAGAGCTGCTTAATTCTTGTTTCTGTCTTCCCTGACAAGGAAAATTATTTTTGTTCCAAAATAGCTAATACCCAAGATAAGGAGATGATAGGAGAGCACCTAGCTGCCCTCAATGAATTCAAGCCCCATGACCTAGATGAACTATAGCCTCCAGTTCTAAAAGAAATGGCATATGTGACTGACCTACTAACTGTCCTCATACATGGCAATCCATTTTCCATTGTTCCTTTGCACAGGTTTTCCACCTTGCCTGGAATGTACTCCCTCTTCATCTCTACCACCTGAAATTTCTAGCTCCTTTTAAGGATCAAGTCACACACCACCTCTTATATGAGTCCTTTCCTGCTCCCTCCAGTTTTTAGTGCTCCCTTCAAAAATCCTTTGAATAGATTTTCTGTATGTTTTGTATTTATTTACCTGTGTACATGTTTTGCCTGATAGAACTTCTTGAGAATAGGGATTATTGTTTTTTATCTTATATTGCCAACAGCTAGCTGTGCCTGGCACATGCTGAACACTTAATAAATTCTTCTTCTGGTTCTTGTTGTATTAATGTTAATAGTAACTTTTTTTTCAGATCAACTCTTTAATATTATTAATCTTGGGAATTTAATATTATAAATTTTATTTGAAATTTTTGTTCAAGATTTAGAGACCATTTCTTTTGAAGGTGGTTTCATCATGTGTTATGTCTTTTCTTTTTCATATGTTGTTATTGTTATTTAGTCATTTCAGTTGTGTCTGACTCTTCATGACCCCATTTGGGGTTTCATTGGCAAAGAAACTAGAGTGGTTTGCCCATTTCCTTCTCCAGCTCACTTTACAGATGAGGAAACTGAGGCAAACAGGGACAAGTGACTTGTCCAGGGTCACACAGCTAGTAAGTATCCAAGGCTGCATTTGAGCTCAGGTCTTTCTGACTCTAGGCCTGGTGTTCTATCCACCGCACCACCTAGCTGCTCATTCTTTTTTTATATGTCCTAGTATAGTACCGAGATAATATAGATAATGTACTAATACTGAGAAGTATTAAAATGAAAATATATTCTAGTTATGGGAAATGACCCTTTATATGCTGCATTAGTCAAAACCTTCTTTAAGTACCACTTTTAGTCACTATACTTTAAATAAGATGTGGAAAAACTGGAGTGAGTCCAAGAAAGAACAAAGAGGATAATCAAAGAGCTAAAAATATTAGGAATTGAAGGAATTAGAATTTCAAATTTATAGATGGAAAGATTAAGGTAAAACTTATTTACTACAAAAGTTTTTATGAATTACATGCTTATCAATTTTTTGCAGGGATCGCTAGGTGGCACTGTGGAAAAAGCACAGGGCTTGATGCCAGGAATATCTGATTTCAAATCAGGCCTTTGACACTTGTTTGCTGTGTGACCCTGCAGTCACTTAATCCCTATTTGTCTCAGTTCCTCGTCTGTTAAATGGGGACACACTGGAAAATGAAGTGGCAAACCATTCTAGTATCTTTACCAAGAAAGTCACCTATGGACAGAAGTCCATAGGTTCACATAGAGTTGGACATAACTGAACAACTAAATAACAACAGCAGCAGCAAAAACAATTTAATTGTTTAAAAAAAAAAACAAAACAAAAAAGGCAACCATCTTAGATAAAGCCAGAAAAGATTAGAAGAAAAACGTCTTAGCCATCAGACTCTTAGAGGAAAAAAGACTGGAAAAAAAGACCCAGGAAAGTTATGAATTCTTTGGGATAGTAGAGAATATACCTAACAATGAGAAGAATGTGGGGACAAACACGTGATCACCAAGTGTACAGTCAAGAAATATTTAGAAGATAACAATAGGTATGGACAGGGGAAAAAACTAGCAAATAGTATTTACAAATAAGCTTATTATGCATTATTAAAGAGAATAAATAAAATGGAAAATTGCTGAATTATATACATTGCAAGAGTCACCAGATAAATTAGTAAAAAGATCTAACTAATCTATAAAACATAGGAGAAAGAAGTGAAAGAAGGTTTTCAAAAATTGAATATCTTCGAAAAGATAATATAGACTGTATATCTTATATGGTTCTCTCTTGGGATGATTTAGCCATTTAATTACATATAGGAAAATAGCCTAGACAAAATAGTCTTTCAATAACCTTTCTAATTCTGTAATTCTATTAATATTCTAAGTGTCTAAGTCATTCCCTTGTGGCATTTCACTCCTCTTCATAGATTGTCTCTGGATTTCCCTGATAGTGAGCCTAAATCCCTAACCAGACATAGAATTAATCTTTTTTTTTTTTAACCAGGATCCTTCAGACTAGCAACGGCTTAACACATGCTAAAGTTACTACAGACAACCAATAAATTTGAGATGAAAAATTATTTATTTTTTTATAGAAAAGATAAACTACTGTTTTTGTATATGTTCTTTTCCTGTTGCTTTCTTGATTTCTTGGTGGTGGTGGTAAAACTGCTTATTAAATATTATATGCCCATGACCTGAATAGTGGCTTATATCAAAGGAAAACATTCAGTCATTGATAAAGAAGTATGGGTAGGAAAAGTAGAGGAAGACATTGAAAGATCCCTTTCAACTCTGTGTAACATATTAAGAAAAAGCCTCAAGCTAGACATATGAAATAGTTTGGAATAGATTTTTTAAAAATGTTTATGAGGAAAGAATAAAATCACTGGGTAAAATCTGATGAAATAAACAACTAAAAGTATGTAAATAATAAACATAGCTAGTATTTATACGGTTCTTCACAAATATTGTCTCACTTTATCCTCATAACCACCTTGGGAGGTAGATGTTATTATTATCTCTACTTTACAGAGGAGAAAACCAAGACAGGGGTCGTGACTTGCTCAGGGGCTCACAGGTAGTTTGATGGCTAGACCTGAACTCAGGTCTTCCTGACTCCAAGCCCAATGTTCTATCCATTGTGCACCCAGCTGCCTCTTGATATAATATAAAAGTAACTCACATTTCTGTGTTTGGGAAGTGCTTTCTTGACAACTACACTGTTGAAGTAAAAGTAGAGTGAAAGTCCCAATTAGTGTGAATAATGATTCCCATTAAGTGATTATGTGTGTTCAAATTTGAACTGTTTTAAGTTATAATTACGTAAAATATGTTCCAACCCAATGGAAATATGCAGTGGGAATTACAATAACCACTGTAACCACTGATGGGATTCATAATCCACATTAATTGGGACCTTGGGTATAGCACAATTAGGTACATCCATTTTACAGATCTGACAAAACTGAACTTAAGAGAGAAAGTGATATGCCGAGGGTCACACAATTTGTAAGTGGAGAAGCTAGCACTCCATCCTGTATCTTCTGATTCCAAGGTCTACGAAACCACACAGAATTAGGCTTAATTAAACTATATTCTTCTTCATTTTATACTTTATTTTTTTGTGTCATAATCTTTCAGTAGATGAAATGTAATTCCTGGAGAAAAAATGAGTTTTGTTCTTTTGATATGCAGATCAGTATCAGAGGGCAAGAAGGGACAGGAGCATTAGAAGAGGAGAGAAATTGCTAACTGTTTATGAATAAAGCCTCCTCTTACTCAAAATTGTAATGTAAGACTTAATACCTAGTCTCTGTCTTCTATACTTTCCCTCTCCATTTTTTCTGGCCTACATCTCCACATTATTTCCTACTTTGTTTTCTCCCATTTCAGTTTCTTCTTTTTTTTTTGTCATGACCTCTTTTTGAATCCTACAGTCAAAAAATTATCTGGTATTCTCATTCCCACCAAAGTACAAATAACTGAGAAGGCTTGAGTGTTACCTTTCCATTGATATTTATCTTTAGTCCAGGAAGTCTAAAACTAAACACTGAAAATATCACAAATAATGACTTAATAGTAGGAAATTACAAGGAAACAAATTTGGGCTCAGCCTGAGGAATAACCTATCTGAGATTTGGAGCTATCCAAAAATGAAGTCACCTGTTTCCTCTGGAAGAGGATCCAGCAAAGGAGACAGAGAAGGAATAGTCAGATAGATAGGAGGAGAACCAAGAGAGAATGATATCCCAAAAACCTAGAGAAAAGATAGTATCAAGGAAGAAAGTGATCAACAATGTCAAAACATGCCTAGATATCACAGAGAATGAGGACTGAGAAAAGACCATTGGATTTGGCAACAAAGACATCATCAGCAACTTTATAGAAAGCAGTTTTAATGGAATGATAAGTTCAGAAGCTGGATTTTAAAGGCTGAAGAAGAGGACGAGAGGAGAGAGAGTGGAGGCCCCTGTTGTATGGTCTTTTCAAGGAGTTTAGCTACAAAGGGCAAAAGAGATACAGGATGATAGTTAGTGGGGATAGAAGGATCAAGTGAGGGTTGTTTTTTTTTTCAGGATGGGGAGACATAGGCATGTTTGTAGACAGCGAGAAATGAGCTAGTAGAGAGGGAGAATTTGTAAATTAGTGACAAAGTGGGGATGACAGAGGGAGCAATCTATTGAAGGGGGTAGGATGGAATGGGATTGCTTGAACAATTAGAGAAGTTAGGCTTGGTAAAGAGTAAAGAGAATGCCACTCTATCATTTGAGATAGGTCAAGGAGGAAATAGTGGCAGAAGGCATCTGAGTGACAGGAAATGAGAGAGAGAGAGAGAGGACAGACAGATAGGAACAAGAAAGATAACAGTAATTAGAGGAGAAAGGGCCAATTTATTTCTGTAAAATATGAGGCAGGGTTCTCAGCTAAGAGAGTGTAAGGAAGGGGAGTCATGGTAGATTTGAAGAGAGATGAAAAGATTTGGAATAGTTGTTATGGAGAGAGGGATAGTAATTTAAGGGAAGTATAGTAGGATTGACTAGCAGCAGTGAGGGCCCAGTTGAGATTGTATAACATAAATTTGTAGTGGACCCAGTCAGAACAATTGTGTGACTTTCTCCATCTTTGTTCAGCAGCACATATGTGGGGGTGGAGGTGACAAATGATGAGTGATCCAAAGCTTAAGAATGTTCACTAAACATATTTTCATTTTTTGATATGTATCTGAGGAAAACAGTAATATCTAATAGTATGTTGTACCCCATCATACACAATTCAAATAGCGTATACCATATTATCCAAATTTCATATAATAGTAACAGATTGACAAGAACTCTTTCTTTGGTCCTAGAGTATTGATATCATGTGGGTAGGGAATTTCCTTAAGGAAACACCCTCTACAAAGTTGAATTGATTGTTAACTGTTTTCTATAACAAATATCAGCCTGGGGCACCAAGAGGTTAAGTGATAACCCTTCTCATCCCCTTCTCTCTCTCTTTTCCACCACTCATAACCATAAATATATGTAATATATTTCTCCTGTGTTCTCTAGGGACTTTGAGTAGCCCCTGGTATACAGCTAGTAAGATACTTAAATACATGGTTGAAAAATAAGAAAATGTGATATAATGATTCTTAGACATTTTTCTAAATTTTTGATCAGTTGTTTAAAGCATAGTCCCAAAGGAGGACAAACGTCAAAAAGCCAGCTATACTGTAAACACCTACACTAATCACAAGTGGGAATAAGTAGAGGAATTTAGATGATTCAGTGTAGTCTGTCACCATAATTAGAGAAATTAAAGCACTGATGCTTGGAAAGTCTGCATCAGTTTGTTCATTGTCTTTGTGTACGAAAGACAGCAGATGCTAACTTTAATGTTTTTGTTTTGCTGCATCAACAATGATTGTGCATAAAATGACAATGCAATGAATCCATTGTATTTCTATTAATCTCTGATGATTTAGGGTTGGTGTCTTATATTTATATTAGGTATTTAATTGGAACAGATTCAAAGAGCAATATATTCTTCACTTGTGGCAAAGAATATAAATTTTCCTTTCACTTGGCCAACCTTAATTTAAAACATGTAAGGACTTTGCTATTGCAAGATAAAATAATTGATTTTGTTTGGTATTTAATATGGCATTTTATATTTGCAGAATGATACTCAAACACTATTTAGTAAACTGAGACACAAAAACTAAGTAGCTTTTATAGGACAATATAATAAGTTAGTAATAACTAATTAAAATTTTAATGCTTTGATGAATATGAGCTTTTCACTTCTTTTTATAATCCTAGCTTTATTTTCTGAACAAAGAGCTTCATGTTATATACAAAGACACTGTCAAAGCATATGGACAGATGTTACAAGGATGTTGCACTTACTGTATGCTTGGGAGAAAAATTATATTCTTCTTTGCATCCACGAGATCAACAATACCTTAAATTTTTCCTAAATTTTCTGTGTAAAATAATAAGATATACAAAGAATGCCATTTTTCTCTTTTCCCCTCTCTCCATGAAATATGATATGAGTGATAGGGGATGAGGACATCTATTTTGAAAAACAGTATTTTGGTCTTTTTCCAAACTAGGATCTGAACCTTCTAAATTCAACATGTCTTCAACTTAAAGAACAAAGGGGAAATATTGGCACTCTGTAGTCATGGACAATAAGTTTGCAATGTGTTCTTCATAGTTCTTTTAGGAGGAAATTTTGACCTCATTACTTATTGCTTTTTTAAGGGCATTTCTGTAATTGGCATATTATCATGACATTGAATCTTTCACCAGGCAGACAATAAAGAGGCCATAAAACCAAATCAAAAGTATAAAAAGTTTGCAACAATCACAAGAAAAAAAAATCATTGTCTTCTGCAATAATTATTGTAACATTTATGCAAATGGTGTTTTAAAACATACACTATTTAAAAATTAATAAAAACAGGTCACTTGAAATATGTGGGAATGTTTTATCATCTATATATGCTTATTTTTTTTTACTAATTTTAAGAAAAAAATGAAATTAGGAACAGGGATCATAACAGTATGCTCTGATCCAGAAATGTTCAGAGATTATTATTATTATTATTATTATTAACAAAAGCTCCTGGAAATGATTAGACCAACCCGGATTTAGCTTGCAGTAATCAAGGCAATTGATGAAAGTAAAGGAGAGGAACCCTCTCCTTCTTCAGGTAACCCATTCCACTTTGGGATAGCTCTAATGTTAGGAAGTTTTTCCTTATACCAAGTGGAAATCTGTTTGTGTAACTTCCAACCCTCGTTTAGCTTTCTGAGACCAAGAAGAATAAATCCAGTCTCTTCCCTGTGACTGCCCACTTCAAACACTTGAAATCACATATCAGATTTTTCCTAAACTAAATGGGGGCAGGTCTCTTAACTGATCCTTGTATGACATGGTCTTAATTCATGTTCCTTTTACAGTAGCCCCCAGGGTCATTACTCCAGGTACATGCTCATTTATTTTCTTGTGCTTAACAGCATCTCTATAGTTGAAGTGAACACCTTCTCCTCTGTCTGTTCTACCCTTTTTTAGACCTATTCCTCATTGGTGATGGCCTAATCATATGGCCTTGTCCTACAGTCTCTCACTACCTCCCTTCTAGTGCCAGAATCTGTAAAGGATAAGGAGTTTCCATACCTCTCACTAGGTTTTAACAGTATACTTTAATGCTGTGATTCTGGTTCTGAATGGATCTTGCTCCCTACAAAAATAATCCCTGAAAGGTTTGGTTGGATGTGTTTGAAAATGTTTGTTTTTTGTGATATATGATTCTGTTAAAAAAAGGTATTCATTTTAAAAATAATTTTGGTTATGTTTAATTTGCCAGTTATCCATTATTAACAATAATAATGGTCAATGTCTAGTGCTCTAAGGATTACGAAGAACTTTAAGTACGTTATCTCATTTGATTCTCATAATACTCTTATGAGTTACATACTCTGGGTATTATTATCCAAATTTTACAGATGAGGAAAATAAGACTTATAGTGGTTCAGTGACTTGCCTCTTCACAGCTAGTGTATATCAGAGGCTGGGTGGAAATCCAGGTCTGGTCTTATTCCAAGTCCAGCACTCTTTGTACCACATCTCAAGATCTTTTATATTCTATACTAAATTTAGAATTTACATTCAGTAAGATGATTTGGCAAAAAAAATCTTTTTGGATATTGGTGCTGATGTTATTAGCAGTAGAAGTAAGAAGTGTAAATGCAGTCATACAAGTGGACCTCATTTAGAAATTGACTTATGGGGGCAGCTAGGTGGTGTAGTAGATAGAGCTCTGGCCTTGGAATCAGAAGGACCTGAGTTCAAATCTGACATCAGAAACTTGAAACTTAACCAGCTGTGTGGCCCTGGGCAAGTCACTTAACTCCAATTGCCTCACCAAAAAAAAAAAAAACCCAAAAAAACAAAAAAAAAAGAAATTGACTATATGCACATTTGTTTTAACATGTTAAATTGCATCTCTTATACCAGTGATTTGATATAACAGTGCTCTTTTAATTTTCTTGTCTTCTAATCTTGCTTCTTTGAACTAGCCTTATTAAAAAAAAAAATTCTTTTGATGCTGAATTGTTTTCTACCATCCTGCCTTGCTTTAATAATATTAACCTTTCATCTTTCTCAGTATAAAATTTAACCTTGCAGCAAAAATACCTACAGAACAGCTTCTAAGAGAAGTGAGAGAGAGTGGTCTGGAAGGGAGTCAGACTCCAAAAGAGAAAATATACTTTAACTGTCGTGGAAATGTAATGCTCATTGTATCTGCACCAAATGTACTAAAAATGTCAGGAAAGAGGCCAATAATAAAACTCCATAGGGACAATTATTTTAAATAGCTTACATTTAAATACGTTTGTGTTTATGTATAGCTGTATGTAATGTATGTATAGACACAAAAGTATCCTGAATGTGCCTCCAAAGACAAAAGGCATTTCTATTTACCTCTCATTAGCAGTCACAGTTACTGGTACTATGCAATACTGAAAGAGCTAATTAACTTAATATTTTATTAGAAATGTATTGTTTTTCTATTAAGTAGATTTTTAAAAGTTCATTTGCATTCTTCAATGGTATTTCACCCCCATATCTATACCACACTCTAAAATCTTAATAATAAATGGGGAGATGTTGTTTTCATAGAACTGTATAAAAATAAAAATTTTGTGCAATGCAGCAAGACACACTCATACATAACTAGTATTGTGTTTACAAATTGTTTATGATGTGTTAAAGACATGAAACTCAAAATGGTTCCCAGGCCACATTTTTTACTACATAGATGGGTTGAAGGAGAACAGAATAGAAGGTCGTTAACTGAACTATGCATCTCTTTTATATTCCTTAGCTGAATTCCTACGGGCTTGCTCAGTCATCATCATTAAAGATTGACTGGAATTTTACAGTTATGGAGAAAGGGATTTCTGGTGATGAGAAGTAATCCAGTCAATTGTGAATCATGCTTAACGACCAGAGGGAGGCTTAGATTTTGAAGACATCATGAATATAAAAGTATCAGAATCTGACAAGAGTTTATACGTAGAGTGAAACTTTGAAAATTACTCAGTTTTTTTAGAGAAAATTCAGGAGTGAACATGAAGAATCACAATGATTTATGGATGAAAGTCATTGTTGGATATAAGAAGTAGACAAGGGCAACAGTGAAGTGAAAGAATATGGTAACCATTAATATTTTATACTCTTGGTGTCTTTTATTTGTTGTTCAGTGATTTCAGTAATGTCCAACTTTTTCTGACCCCATTTGGAATCTTCTTGGCAAAGATACTGGAGTGGTTTGCCATTACCTTCCCCAGCTCATTTTATTGGTGAGAAAACTGAAGCAAACAGAGACAAGTGACTTGCCCAGGGTCACACATCTAGTAAGTGTCTGAGGCTGAATTTGGACTCAGGTTTTCCTGATTCCAGGCTTAGCATTCTACCTACTGTACAACCTAGCTGCCCTGTCATTTATTTGCTAATTGATTTATATTATCTTTTATAATCAGTGGTAATGCCTGAACTGGATTGAGATATAGTTGTATCCTAAACTTCTTCACATTTAAGGGGTCTCAATATTTTTTCAGAAAAAATAATTGAATATGTAAACACAAAAAAAATTTTAATTTTTATGAATGAAGTCATAATACATTGTAGAAAGGAGGGAAGAAGAGATAAGAAGGAAAAATGGAGGAAAGAACCCTTACCACCACCATGGCTAGGATCTTAGTGCTCTTTGGCTCTGACTAATTCCTCTACCTAGGATTCAGCATTCTTTTAAGCACCATCCTTATTCTATAGCTGCTATCAAGTAAGTTCCTCCCTAAGACAGCTGATGAAAGTCCTCTCTGTCTTTTTAGGTCTGTTTTTAAGGTTTAGAAGAATTAGATGGAACCTAGAGGTATGCAGGGGAATTAAGGTAGAATACAAGTACTAAAAAAAAAAAAACCTTTCTCCATATATAAAACTAAAATAAAATTATCCTTATATTTGAAATTTCTCTAATAACATGACCTTGCTGAAGTTCTGTTTGGATTCTATACTTTTGAAGTAGAAATGTATTTTTATGTAATTTCTGTCTTAATATTGCAAAAATATATTGCTGAATCAGTCACCATGAATTCTAGTTTTATTGTTCTGGTTTTTTACTACATGCTGTTACTCTAGTTGTCTATAAACCTAACATAATAACAAATAGTATATGTTGTATTTAATTAAAATAGTTGTTTTTGCAAGCAATTACTTCTTTGCTACTAAAATTGTTATAGAACTTTTCTGCTCTGTGAATGGGGGGGAAGATCCAACAAATGAAAATGTGTTGGCACATTTGATTTTAAAATGTATATTTTAAAATGTCCTCAACACCCCCCAAAGGTGTTGTAAACCAATTTCCAATTGCTCATTAGGTATCTCCGTTGATCAATAACATTTTTCATGGATTGTTATGCCATACAACATACACACACACACACACACATTAAATCTTCAACTTTCTGGTCATGAGCCTCATGGAACTTGCCTGTACTGACCCTCAGATGACAGATACACAGTCCATGACCAACCCCATGATAAAAGCTTTATCAGCTTGGAAGTTCCTATCAGATCTTGTGCTCCACAGGTAGAGCCTTTGAGACCCTAGAGTCATCCTCACGCCCCAATGTTATATAATTTTACATATTTCTGTTTGTATCATTTGTGTTTGTATCATTCCCCTTGATATGTTGTAAGATAGGGACAATAACTAAATTATCTAAGTATCTCCTTCTAGCACATACTACAATGTAACTAGGCTCATTAAACAGTTCTATTAAATGAATGAATGAAGATGAAGTTATCTTAAGGTGTGATATTAAATTTTACTTATTTATTAAGTAAAAAATATTAAATATTGAAGATGCTAATGATGCAGTTATTCAGTTTTCCCACCTTTCATAAAGGTTAAACCTGGAAAGTTAGGATGTATTTTACTGTATACCTTTCCTGTCTACTAAAGTTTTTCTTCATTCTTTCATTTGATGTTAGATCTTTTTCTTCCATTTTTTCCAAATCTGATGACACAGAAAAAGATTTCTTTCAGGTTGTTTCATTTTTTTCTGATAGCTTCTTATATACTTCTTCAGTGTATGAAAAGTCATCTCCCAAGTCATCTATAAAACTGGTGGACATGAAATTTAGCAACATCTCATTGCTAAACTTTAAATACAGTATTATTTATCTGATTCAATTAATAAGCATTTACTAAATGCTTATGTGTCAGAAGTGTTAAGTGTTGGAATTACAAAGAAAAAGCAAAATCAATCATTATCCTTAAGGAGCTTACATTCTAATTAAGAAAATAATATGTAGCCTTTCCCTGCGGTGAAACACAGTCCCTGCTGTTGCCAGCACCATGGGCCGTTGTCCCACCTCCCCCCCCCCATTATAGGTACTGTAAAAATAAGCCATACCCAAAGTCCCGTTTCTGCAGGAGAGTTCCTGATGCCAAGATAAGAATCTTCGATCTTGGCAGAAAGAAAGGGAAAGTGGATGAATTTCCATTGTGTGGCCATATGGTATCACATGAATATGAACAGCTATCATCAGAAGCCTTGGAAGCAGCTGGTATCTGTGCCAACAAGTACATGGTGAAGATGTGGCAAGGATGGCTTTCATATTCGTGTGTGGCTACATCTTTTTCATGTCAGCCGCATCAATAAGATGTTGTCATGTTCTGGGGCTGATAGGCTCTAGACTGGCATTCGGGGAGCCTTTGGGAAGCCCCAGGGCACTGTAGCCCATGTACACATTTGCCAAGTAATCATGTCAATTCGAATCAACATCCAGAGTAAAGAACATGTGACTGAAGCTTTGCGTAGAGCCAAATTCAAGTTCCCTGGTTGCCAGAAGATCCACATCTCCAAGAAATGGGGTTTCACCAAGTTCAATGCTGATGAGTTTGAGGATATGATGGCTGAAAAGCATCTCATTCCTGATGACTGTGGGGTTAAGTACATCCCCAGCTGGGGGCCCTTGGACAAATGACTGGCTCGAGAAGGGTGTGTACTGTGACATCTACCTTTCGCATGCATAAATAAACTAGATGCTGCTTCTATCTAGTTATCTAGTATCTATATTAGATACCTATGAAGCGGATACAAGGTAATTTTAGAAGTAAAGGCACTAGCTGCTAAGGTCTAGGAAGGAGGCAGGGGAAGGGACAGGAAAGGCCTCCTTCAAAAGAGACCACCTAAAATGACTTGAGGAAATCTTTGATCCTAAGAAGTTGGGGTGAGAAGGGAGAGCATTCCAGGAATGAAGAGCAACTAATGCAAAGGCATATAGACAGGAAATGGAGTATCCCATATGAGGAAAAGCAATTAAGTATGACTGAACCATAAAATGAGTATGGAAGAATAAAGTAAGGGCCTGAAAAGAAAGAACTAGGGGTCAGGTTATGAAGAACTTTAAATGCTAAATGGGAGAGTCTGTATTTGATCCTAAAGGTAGTAGGAAGCCATAGAGTTTATGTAGTGGAAGGAGGGGAGGTATTCACACTGTCAGATCTACACTTTAGGAAAATTTCTTTGGCACTTGTGAAGAGGCTGGATTGAGGCAAGTGGTCCAGTTGGAAAACTATTGTAGTAGTCCAGGTGAGGAATGATAAAAAAGCCTGAAAAAGGAGGTAGCTTTGTGAGTAAAGAGAAGGGGACAAGTGTAAGAGATGTTGTGAAGATAGAAATTTAAAAATTAAATCCATTACTTGGACTCCTTACCACAGAACTCTTGGTATTATTTGTCTCAGCCTATCGAAGAATACTTTAAAAATTAATTTTCTCTGTTTTGAGTTTTCTAAGTATACTCAGTATACGAGTTTGGTTTTTTTTTTTTTTTTTTAGTCATTGCTACTTAGATGGCCATTCATTTTTACATATAAACATAGGACTGAAAAGCACAATAAGGGATCATGTGATGGAATCCTCTACCAAGCACTTTTCAAGTATCTAGGAGGTATGGTCACTTCCTGGTTTATAATACGAAGGTGTTAGACTAATTGATCTCTAAGTTCTTCTATTAACTCTGACATTCTATCATTGTGATTCAAATGTAACCTGCTGTTGGCTTGCAAGATAAGTAAGTCACTAGACCTTGTAGATTTCTTAACATTATCCTATTATAATAAGATACACAATGAGGTTTATCTTCATTTCTGACTACCTAAATTCCAAAGGAATTGGCTTCCTTGTATCTGCCCAGGAGGGCTTCCAGGACTCCTGGGCAGCCATTTGATCATGCCTCAGACATTCTTTCTATGACTACCTACAAAACTGTAGCAGTTACCATGCCCCTGTCTAAGCACTCCCTCACACACATCCCCTTTCCCTGTTTCCAGATAAATAATGCTACTTGATGCCCTAGTACTACTCCTCCCCAAGGCTGAACTTCTGTGGAAAATCATTATCTACCTGTATTCACTTCTTCAGTTTTTAACATATTCCCAAACTATCATCCTCTCCCCCCTAGTGATTGTGAATCTGAATCTAGGATACCATTTTTAAAACTCTGTTCTTGGGCTCCTACTGACTACTCTTTCATTTCCATCCCCTCTCAACCCAACCCTGCTAATATCTCATTTTAAAGCTACTCAACCCATCTACTGTGCATTCTAGAATGCCTGCTCCATAGGTTATAAAGTAGCTTTCATCTTAAACCTTCTGCTTTTCTAGTTGTTCTATCTTTTTCCTCTCACTGAGACTTTTCTCCTTCCTAATAATACAGTTTTCCTGGCCACTCTTTCTAACACTGATTGTACTTTCACATGTACTGCCCCATCCCCAAACTCACTGGTCATGGTGAAGAAGTTGGATTACTCCTTGCTTCCCATTACCATTTCCAGGCTCTCTCTCTACCACCATCACTCAATAACCATTTTTCCTCTGAGGTTCATTCAATCCACATTTTTTTTCAGAGAGCCAGTTTTTTTTAATTAAACATTTGCCAGCATACTCCTGACTATATTTGAAATTGTATGCAACTTTCTGCACCAAAATTTCCCTACAAAAAGGAAAGATATACACGTTATCATGTATCAATATCACTGTCAATAATTACAAATAAGTTTACTTTTACTGCTCTTTTTGTTTACATTATTGTAGGCATCATATAATTGTGTTCTTCATTCTATTCCCTTCATCCTTCATCAGTAAATATATCTTCCCATATTCCTAAGTTTATTACTTTTATGGCACAATAATAGTCCATCTATATCCAGCTTTTTTAGTTATTCCCCAATCAGCAGCAACCCATTTTGTTTCTAGTTTTTTGCTATTACAAAAAGTGCTACTATGAATATTTTGGTATATATTCTTTGACCTCCTTGGGGTATGCATACAGTAGAAGTATCTGTGGATGAAACGATATGAAAACTTAATGATATTGTCAAAAAATTGCAAATTGTTTTCCACAACTGTTAGAGTACCTTTACCAGTTTGTTGTGGGTAAGGTGAAATTGTTTTCATTTGTATTTTTTCTTTCTATTAATGATTTGGAGCATTTATATATAATTTCATAGAACACTTTAGACCACTGAATGTTGGAAAGGACTATTTTTAACCCACAAAAATATTAGATATTTGAATAGAACATTAAAGCTTATGAAGTATTTTATGTACCTTACATCATTTGAACCTCATAACAACTCTGACATAGGTACTAGAATTATTATTTTCACTATCTTATAGATGAGGAAACAGTCTCAGAGATATAAAGTAATTTGCTCATGGCCAAATAGCTAGTAAATCTTACTGGAAGATTTGAACCCAAGGCTTCTTGATTCTAAGACCAGTACCCTAAATGAGTGATGTCAAACTCAAATAGAAATGGATCCCTGCAGGCTGCATATTGACTTAGGAAACTTCAAATTAACTCTATCTATATCATATTGTACATTTATTTTGTTTAAAAATTTCCAGTTACATTTTAATGGTTCAAGTTCATCTTGAGTTTTGGCCACCAGAGAGTTTGATACCTCTGCCCTACACTACCACAGTCAGATGTATCTTTGATGTATTTGCCACTCTTAGAGCCTGAGTTGGGATTGCTGAAATGGAATGATACTCTCCAACTCTTTTGAAGGTCTGATTCCATCCTGGCACTTTAGCTTCTATAAAATGTGCCAGGACTGTACTTTTAGTGTTTCTTTCCTTTCTTGGTTTCTTTCTTTCTTTCTTTTCTTTGGTCCTGTCATTTTCAGATTATTTCCAGGAGAGGTGGGTAATAGTAAGATTCAGAGGGGTAATCAGATGTATGCTTATGGAGAATTGATGAAGGAGAGAAGGATCATAGATAATAGGATTGAGGACCTTATAAATAATTTAAGGAGTTTCTTGTCTCATTTATTCTTTCTTATCTTATCTTTTCTCCACTTTTCTCCATTTAAGACACCAGCTATACCACAACCTATATTCTCTCAAAAATAAAAGAAAGACTTTTAATTAGTCACTAAGTTTAATGTAAGAGTTTTCCCCCATGCACCATTTAAGTATGTCCCCCCTCCCCTTCCCTAGCACACTGAAAATCAAGCCTATTATTTTATGGATGGTATTTTTGAGAATACTTCTTTCATTGTTCCTTCCTTTGAAATGGCTAATAACCAAAATAATTTTTTTTGTAAATTTCTACTCTACTGATCTAGGGTGCTCAATTTTAATTAATTCTTGGTCATGATAGTTACCACCTGACTATGCATTTAATAAATGTATGTATTTGTAATAAGATTTTTAAATATCAAATTTTCTTAAAGTAGAAGACATCTATATGTCCATATATCTAAAAAAGAGCATTAAGCTTATTCTTTTGGGGAAAAAGTAAGGTAGAAAAAAATCACATCACAGTGTAATACAATTAGTAAATACTAATTTTCTCTTTAGAAAAATTAGAAGAAGCCATTTCCTTGAACATAGATATTACACAGTTGTAATGCCCTAGATCAGAAGTGTTAAATTATTAGCCTAGGGCTAGAAGCAGCCTACATACCTCCTGAGTACAGCCCAAACCATATTAAAATGAAATTGGGAAAGGTTTAACAAAAAAAGAAAAATACACTACAAAATAGATAATGTCAATTTGTGGATTTTTAAGTCAATATGGAGCACACATGGATCAGTTTCTATTTCAGTTTTGATACTAGTGGTCTCTTAGACAAGCTATTCCAAAGTATTAGTTATCTCACACTACTCATTCTTTGAGTTCCCATTCTATTTCTGTGTTTCTGTTGAAAGAGAGATAAAGTACTGAATGGTATAATGAATGTGCTTTTTACCAATTATAAAATTACCAGCCTAGGCTTATGATAAATTGCTTAATTTTTCTAGATAAATATCATTATTTTTGGACAATAAGCATAACTTAAGTAGTGTGTGTCCTAAAATATATAATTCATCTCTAGGGGAGAACAGTTAGTTCCAGGTAAGTTGTTTGCTTTTTGTAGAATCAGAACTAATTTTGCTGTTTCAAACATCATACTAGAATAGATAGTGTATGAGCTAGCAAAATGTGCTATTACAGTGAAAGAGAAGCTTGCACTATGTAGTTAAAAAGATACTTGTTTTGATGAATTAATTCATCCATGAGAGTTCCCTCACTTGTTTAGTTCCAGGCACTGTTGAATAGGCATTTATGAACACTGTATACTGGCAAAGCAAAATCATGTGAAAAGTGGGTGCATTTATTGTCAACAGTATCTGTGGCTGACAAGAATATTTGTTCAGCACAAAATGATGTTCCTCTGACAGATCATGACTTAGGGCTAAGTAATGCTTTTGAAAATAAATACATCATAAAAAAAATTTAGTAGGATATTTGTCCTTTATCTTTCACAATATTCTTCATCATTTTACCTAATTATAGCTATTTGTCTAAACCAATCTTTTGTCACAAGATTTTTTTTCATTTTTGATTCTCCAGGAGTCATATGACTTGTTTTTCACACATTAATAACATATAACACAGTTTGTTATGATGTCACAAAGCCATGACTAAATATTTGTCAGTAGTATCAGAACCAAGAACTTTAAGAGAAAATGCTCTGCGTAAAGGAGGCAATGAGAGAATATGTGGATGAATTCATGAGTGAATAAATTTCTGATATGTAATGAGGTTCAAAAGGAAATCTTTGTTCTCTCTCTTTTGCAAATAAATAAGCTAAACAATAAAGAAATAAATAATAAGCTGTTTTTTTTAATATTACATACAGATAATCACTGGAAGAATTAGGAAGAATTATCACTTGTAATTTCTAATCCAGTGTACTTATTCCAGTAACATATTGTACCTTAAATTTGTTTTTTCTGATAGTATCTAGAAGCTGTGCCAAAAGATGTTTAATAGATTTAGAGTTGAAAGGGATTTTAAAGATCATCTAGTACAAACCACTTATTTTCCAGGTAAGGAAAATGGGCCTCATAGAAGTTAAGTGACTTGCCAAGGTCACCCAAGTGAGACCTTCCGATGAAACCTAAGTACTCTAACTACAGATATGGGCTTACTCTTTCCACAGCCCCACACTGGTATGCAAGAGTGTTTGCAAGCTCATAAACCCAGGCTCTTATTTGCTTCCATCTTAGAGCTATTATTCTGTCTCTCATTGCTTGCTCACACGTGTAGTAAGTATGAGTTCTGTGAGGTCTTTTCATCCCTAAATCCTATAATCCTGCCCTTTTTTCTCATCTAAGGTCCTCTGTAGTTTTGTTCCATTGAGTTGTCTAGAAATTAAGAATTTTTGTCATTGTTTTCCTCATGTGAATGATTGGGATATTTGAGGATTAGAAAAAATATTACTACTTTGGTGGCAAAACCAAACTGATATATTTCGGCACTACTCTCTTTATCAAATAATCTGGTATCACTGAACCACACAATCTCAGAGTTGGGCTCTCAGGTATCATCTAATCAAATTTTTACTCAAACAGATTGAGTACTTTTCTTGGGAAAACTGGATGAGGATCCATGGAGTTACCTTGTCTATAAAATTCTTTGTTATTGAAAATTCATTGTAACAAGTTCAACAAAGGATTGTAACAAGGAGCCACATAAACATGATTTATTTATTTTTAGGGTAAATTCTTTGGTTGTAATATTATTTTCTGTAATTCAATTTTACTAGCATATCTTTATAAAATTTAAGGGATTTTATTATATTATAGGATTTCTGTACTCCTCATCTTCTTCAAAAGATCTTGGTTTATAAACCACAGTTATTTTTAGCAGTCTTTTTTGTAAGCACTTATTTTAAACTCTGTAATACAAGATATTGTATTACCATTATTTAGTTTCAGTACCAAATGTCCCATGAAATTATGTTTCTTGTTTCCTTGCACACATGATAGACCAATCATCCAGGTTTGTTTATTTGCCTCTTTAAGTAGAACCTGTGGACTTTGCTATTCCTGGCACACTGTCCAACTCCTGACTCTAGGCATTTTCACTGGCTTTCCCATATGCCTGAACTTTCCTTTCTCATCTCTGCCTCCTGGCTTCCCTGACTTCCTTCAAGTCTTAGATAAAAGTCTCATTCTGCAAGAATCCTTTCCCCATCCTCCTTAATTTTAGTACATTCCCCTCGACATTATCTCTGATTTATCTCATAAGGATCTTCCTTCTACCTAATTTTTGCATGTTATCTCTCCTATTAGAATGTAAGATCCTTAAGAGCAAGGAATGTTTTTTGCCTTTCTTTTTATCTCCAGTTCTTAGCACAGTGTCTAGCATGTGTTCTTGTTATTGAGTTGTTTCAATTGTATCTGACTGTCCATGATCCCATTTGGGGTTTTCTTGGCAGACATATTAGAGTAGTTTGTTATTTCTTTCTCCAGCTCATTTTATAGATGAGGAAACTGAAGCAAACAGGGTTAAGTAGCTTGCCCAGGGTCATACAACTAGTAAGTGTCTGAGGCCAGATTTGAATTCAGATCTTCTAGACTCCAGCATTCTATCCACTGTGCCATCTGACTGGATCATAGCAAGTACTTAGTAATTGCTTAATAATTGACTTAACTTTCCTTTTAACTTCACCTTCCTTTTTTCTTCTGGCTTCATTTATATTAAGAATGTCAGAATAAATAGAATATGGTTCCTTGAGTAATAACATCCAATTATGTGTCATAAATACAAAGATCTCACATTAAGTATCTCCAGTTTGTATTTCTAGATTTTCTCATAAATAAGTGATTCTTAAAAACCTCTGTCAATTTTCAAAACATTCTATAGTAGTATGAATGGAGTATGTAATTGAGTGCATAGTACTGAGGGCCATTTTGCATTTTTCTTTCTTTCATGAGTTGCCTTGTGCCAAGAATTAATCACTAAATGGCCTTACTGGTGATAAACTTTTTCTCAGTTTATTCCAAGATCATTATTAAAGCCTTTTTTTGTATGCTAATACTTGTCAGATCTTGGTTCTGCTGGCATAGCAATGCCTAGGATAACCTCCAGATTGTAGTGTAGCACCCTTGACCAGGTAGATTTGGGCAGTCCTCTAAAGGACAGGCCTGTGATGCTGTGTATTTGTAGGCAGATGTGATTTCTAATTGACTGAAGCTTCTAAGAGAGAATCAAAATGAGAAAAACAGGGTGAGGGAAAGTGAATTCACAGACTTGAAATGGCAAATGGTAGTCCCTCTGGAGCCATAGGCTTGTGAAGAAGAGTCAGTACTCCAGCACATCCCTTCATTTCTACCACCTGTGTCCCAAAGAGTTCTAAGAATGGACTTCTCAGGTGGGACTGTTATCTCCTTGGTTGATCTATGTCTTCATCTCACTTGTGTCAGAGAGCTCCATTTTACTCATATGTGTTTGGCCACCTAAATTAATCTGTAAGACTTCTCCAATTACTGTTTTACTGACTTCTTTGATAAATATGTTTGCTACCTGTCTATGACTATCTTCTTTGTAATAAGCTTTTGGTAAGAGAGAAGCCAAGCCAGTGAAAGTTAAGCTGTCACCCTCCAGGTCTGGGAAGGAATGACTCACTACCACCTACAACCCCAAGTGACTAGGGAAGATGGCTTTTATGTTGAACCACTGAAAAAAAGAGAATCCTGTCCCTAGACTGCAAATACTTCATTTACAATAATAACCCTCTGAAAGAAAAGGGAGTGGAGTAATCTAGTCATGACTGTCTTCCTCTCCAAAAAGGCAGAATTCCAGTCTCCCTAAGAAAGGGACAGGGCCTATTTAAAATACAAGGGCTGCCCTGCCTAATTCCCTTGTCAGAATGGGCCCAGTTATCACTCTTACAGGAATAAATTTTGTAAATCTGTAACATACCTACTCTGGCCTCACTCTTATAGCCAGGCTGTTACATCTGCCCCTCACAGTGCTGGGGAATGTTGAGGGGTTTACAAGATGTTCTCTTTTCTCTATTTTCATTACCTGGATCTTCAGCCAGCTATATTTACTCCATTGTTAGGGGCCAGTCACTAATCCATCAGTTCCATTTAACTATTTAACATTAAATAGCTTCTACCAGTGGATATTTACTTCAAAGATATGACAAGAACAGATGTACAACCATTGTTTTCTCTCAACCCATCCTTACTTTCCCCTCTACCCCCTTAGTCTCTGGTGGACAAGACTGGAAACTTAGGTCAGATGTTACACAGCATTGGTTCCATTAAGTTCATATCTAGATGTAACATTACTATCGGATTAGTCCTTCAGCTAGGCTAGCATCTCAAAGGTCACTCATTACCAGGGAATCAATGCTACATTGGTGCTGGAACCCAAACTCTGGGAAAATAGGATGCCAGAGTTCTCTTCTGATGACTTTTCAAACTTATTAGTTATGAGGATCCATTCCTTTCAACTGGAAGAGAAAAGGACAAGCAAAAGATCAAGGATTGAAGTTTGTTTCTCAGGTCCACATGACCTCATAGAAGAGAAGATCCCAAGGCCTTTCCACTTACACCATAGTCTCTCATTAGACTCCATGAGCAAAAGAGTCACCATAACCCTCCAGAAGCAAATGAGGCAAAAGAGGACTTGACTAATGCTGGCAGGGTTTTTTTGAATGCCTCAAAGGCCAAAGAATTCCCCTTTCATCAAGTGGGCAACCAACCTGGGCCAGTTACAGAAAGTCAATGAATGCTCCAGTTTCTTCAAGACACTCCTCTTTAACAACATCATTATTATTCCAAAAGCAAGCTCCCTTCATGGAGAATTTGCATCAGTCAAGCAAGCTGACATTCTGCAAATGCACAGGAACCCCATAATAAATGTCTTCACATTTATGCAAAATGTGTGCTTTTCTGCATTTATCAATAATTATTAGCAATAATATTTGAAGAATCTCACTGGGGAAAATGAATAACATTACCCCTTCCCCACAGGCAAAGTACTTATGGCCTGAAAGTCCCTCTCAAATGTATATTAATTCTTCCCTTTGTTTGTGTGGTACCCATGTATACCTATCATACCACCTTCAGATCAAGAATAATACCTATGATCCTGAAGGGTGGACTGAAGAACAAGAAAGGTATTTTTGGATCCTGACTCCTGCTACAAAGAAAGGGAAAAGAGTCCCAGGAGATTAAAAGAAACTTCCAGCTGAGCAGACCAGACTTGTAAGGTCTGAAATAGAGGAAAACCCCTTTCCTGGTCCCATTGGCTTTTAGTGTTGTGTCACTCCAATAATACTCATATAAGTACTTACATATTGTGCTCTCCCCCCAGCCAAACGTGATCTCCTTGAGGGTATGAACTGTTTTTCATTTTGTCTTTCTATTCCTAGTACCTAGCACCATGACTTAGCATGGACACTTAATAAATGCCTCTTCAATTATTTTGTAGGGGAAGGAAACTAAAAAAAAATTAATAGAAAGTTAATAGTAATGTGAACTAAGTCTAGAAAAATAGGTTGGAGACAGACTGTGTCAGGTTTTAAATGCCAACCTGAGGAGTTTGTATTTTATACTAGAGGCAATAGAGAGCAACTGAAGGATTTTGAATAAGAATATATCATGATAATATCTGTACCTTGGCTTTTGGCATTATTTTGGCAGCCATTTAAAGTATAGAATAGAAAGGAGAAAGACCAGAGACAGAGAGACAAATTAGAAGGCTGTTGCATGAGGCCAGGTGAGAAGTGATGAAGGCCTGAAATTGAAGGTTGATTGTTTGAGTGGAGAGAAGGGAAATGATAGGAGATATGTGTAGATAAAATGTATAGGCAACTGAATATGGGGGTGGAGGGTGAGAGAGTACCAGCTTAGAAAGAAGAAAGAATAAATAATGACATTCCCAGATTGTCAAACTGGGTGACCAGAAGGATTTCAATGAATTTATTAGAAACATAAAAGTTTGGGAAAGGAGCAGATTTAAGTAAGAAGATAATGAATTCTGTTTTAAACATGTTAAGTTTGAGATCTCAACAAAGCATTCACATGGTGGGGGTGGGGTATGTGAAGAGAGGTATAGCAGAAAGTTGGAAATATGGGACTGAAATTCTGGAGAGAGATTAAGGCTGAATATGTATATTGGGAAACATAGAGATAATAATTGAATGACTGACTACATGGAAATGGATGATTATCAAAGGAGAGGACACACCATATTAGTAGGTTGGAGATATATCATAGAATCTTAGATGTAGATTTGTATGATGCTACAAAAAATGAGACTGAAAAAGAATGGTCAGTCAAATAGGTAGAACAGAGGACAATTTCACAGAAACCAAATAAGAGAGGATGCTCAGTGTGATGAGTAGTAAACAGTATTGATAGTTACAGAAAAATTAAGTTGGATGAACAATGGGGGGAAAACCTATTAGATTTCACAGTTGAGAAAAAGAGGAGGAGAATTAAAAGAAGAAAGAGGAGGAGGAAGAGGAGAAAAGGAGGAAGATGAAGAAGAAAAAGAAAAAGCACAGACCAACATGACAGTTTTGTGTTAAGCTTAATATATATTTCTAATGACACTGAGTTCCTTGCTATTCTTACACAAGCACGCACACACACACACACACACACACACACACACACACACACAAATCTACTGAGGCCTGGCATTTTCATTAGCTTTCCTCCATTCCTAGAATTTTCTGCCTCCTGGCTTCTCTGACTTTCTTCAAGTCTCAGATAAAATCCCACCTTCATCAAGAAATATTTTCCATTCTCCCTTAATGCTAGTACCTGCCCTTTGATAGTATCTTAAATTTATCCTATAGATATATAGGTTTATAGATAGCTAGAGACATAAAGAAATGATAGGTAGTTTGAAAGATAGATAGATAGATAGATAGATAGATAGATAGATAGATAGATAGATAGATAGATAGATGGATGGATGGATAGATCTTGTTTGTACATGGCTATTTACATATTAACTCATATTAGATTGTAAGCTCCTTGTGGGCAGAAAATGTTTTTGCCTTTTTTTGTATCCCTATTGATTAGCATGTTGAGACAGTGACACTTAGTAGATGCTTAATAAATGCTTTTGAACTTGATACTTTTAAAGATCTATACATAACAGAAGTGCATAGCTTTTAATATAGTCATCTTTCATCTTCTTTGTATATTTGTGTTCATGTTTTTTGATACTTGTTAAATTCACAATTACAAAGAATCTTTAAAATGCAGAGAGGTAGTCTTTAGAGAGAGCACTTTCTGAGTGGAGTGGTAGGTTTGGAATGTCGTGGTTAAGAAGTGAGTAAGAAGTGAAGTGGAAACAAAAAATATAGTCTACTTTTTCTAGGTTTTTGGCTGTGAAAGGGAGAGGAAATATGGGATTGAAGCTTCAGAGGATCACAAGGTCACAAGACTACATGTTTGTAGATAGCAAAAAAGAACAGTAGATGAGGAAGAAATGAAGATGAGAGAAAGGAGATCAAAAGAATCTAGCTGCCTCTAAAAGTGTTATTAGAGATAGGATTTGAACACAGGTTTTATTTTACTGTTTGAGCAGCATTTTATTTTTCCATTTTAATAAACTGCCTCTAATGGAGGGAGTATAGTGATAGCTCTAACCTTGCTGCAGAGTGAGAAAGAATAAGATTGAGAACTGTACCCTATGGCACCACATGCTGTGAAAATTGCTTCCTAGTTTGTGGTATGATTGAAATAATGTCATTCTAAATTAGAATAAACCTCTTGTGGTATTATTTAAGGTACTATATTTTTAAGTATAAGATTTCTGCATTTTTATCTGTTGGTTTTACTTTAAAACCTCTCGATTCTATTAGACTAAACTGAATTTACATAAGACTGCATTAAAAAGGTTATCTTCTCCCTTATCTTATTGTAACCATGTACCAGTAAGAAAGAAATGAACTGCTGATCTCTTAGTGGGTTGGGTTTTGTTTATGAGATGAGAGTCTTGCCCAGGAGCAGTGCACTTGGAACAGCATTTCTCCATATGGAGAACTTGGGAAGCCTGCTTCCAGAAGAATCCTGATATGTAAGGGAAATGCCTTGGAGACCAGAGTATGAAGCTTGCATAGACATTCCATAACTATTTCTGTTCAGATATGTGTTGAAGAGGAAGCATTTTGGTTGGCTCCAAAAGTATTGAAGAAGGCCTGTTAGCTTTTTCTTTGCCTTGTTTGCTTCTTGAGTGTCTAAGTAACTCCTTTACTCATGGCATCTGGTGAAGGGAGTTGTCTCTGACTTTGAATATGTCAAAAGATCAGAAGAAAACAGAGGGATTTAGGAATTTGTACCCAGGTTCAGTGTTGCAGATGGCCCAGCATTAGTACTCCAGAAAGGAAGGGGTGATCTTCAGGAGGACCTTCAGAGATGAGGAGTCATTTGGCAAACTGCTTTTTTTTTTTTTTGGCTCTGAACTTGATGGGACTTGGGCTATGTAGGAATTTAACTAATTTGAGCCTACTCCTCTAACCACTTGCCGAGAGACCTAGGTGTGGTATAGGGGAGAGTATACCAGGGAGAAAAGTTGTAAATGTTGGAAGAAAAGTTGTAAATGCCCCATTGTAAAAGTTAATTAGTGTTAATGGAACTGGAGCCCCTTGAGCCAATGGCAATTAAAGCTGCCCCAAACCCCATAGCGTATCCTGGAATCCTAAGGGGATGTGTAACCTGACTGGCCTTGTACAGAAGCTATATTTTTGTTTCTTGCTGATTTCAAATTGGAATCCCTGGTTCTTGGTATTGTGTGTGAGGATTTCAAAGAGGCCAATCACTGGTGGGAGGGTGCGTGGTATTGCTACCTTTGCAAAGATCCTCAGCACAGTCAAAAAATTATTAAACTTGATGTCTATTTTAAAAAGATTCTCAGAACCATAATATGAAACTGAGAAACTTACTGATTTTATATGTTATAAAATCAATCAATTAAAAAAACTTATTAAGTCCCTACTTAACACAGGCATGCGCTAAGCCTTGGGGATACAAAAATAGGCAAAAAACAGTCCCTGTCCTCAAGGAGCTTACAATCTAATGATGGTGACAACATACAAATAAATATATACCAAGCAAGCTATGTAGAAGATAAGTAGGAAATAATTAACAGAGGTAAGGCACTAAAATTAAGAGAAGTTAGCTTGATTTAGATTCATACTCATGTATGATCCCATCATGAATTTATTAGAATTTGTGTTGCATGTATCTTCACTGTTGTAAATCTTCCTTTTTGTGTACATATTTTGAAAAGCAAGAATAAATATGATTTAAAAAAAAAGAGGAGATGGGGAAGGCTTCCTGTAAAAGACAGTATTTCATTTGGGACTTCTAGGCATAGGGGAAGGCCAGAAAAAATCTCTGGAGCTGAGAGATGAAGTTTCTTGTTCATGATCTCTATAGTTCCACTTTTGTACCAGGTTCATTTATTGCATGTAAATGTACTTTAATTCCCATATTTGTGAAAACTTCTGTTCTTGGCAAGTAGATAATAAGTAGCAATATGCTGCAAAAGATGAACCAATGAAGAATTCTTAGGATTTGTAAACATGTTCATTAGCATTACAGGAAGCATGCATATGAAGCACCAAGTTTTTTCTTTGTATGTTGATTTAATTTAAAATCATAATTATTTTCCCTCTAATATACTGATAAAAAAGATTTGTATAAATTTTGCAATCTATTAAAATATTAACATATTATTACTTCTTTATGTCAGTGATTCATATAGCATTATGCTCAATTATAGTCTATTAAACTACCAAGAATTTCATGCGACTTTTATTATTCTTAAAAGGGAGACAGAATTGTGAATGGGAACAGTCTTTAAAAGACACGATATCAGTGACAAATTCTTTTTCTGTGTCATAAACTAAAAGGTATCAGATCCCTTCAGTTTAGTACATTTTATTCTAAAAAGATGGTTAGAAGTAGATAAGTATATCATAGAGTGTTTTGTAAATTCCTGCTATTAATATAACTTTTCATCTTTCATCTAATGGCACTGTGAATCCAAACATATCTCCTGCAAAAAAGAATGAAAAGTCCTGCAGCAACATGAGTACAAAGCTGAAACTTTTCATGGAAGTACATTATTTTGAAAACCTTAAAATTCTGAATCCCTGTGTTAGTTTGTGTTGTCCAAACTCTCTTTTCATTCCTTGTTTTTTCTGATAACCAAAGTACTTTTTATTTCTCTAGGCTTTTCTTTTCAGCTTCCCTTTTCTGTTTAGCAGAATGCTTAGGAAATTATGTGATAGGTTGTGACAGTTCTCCAATTTGTAAAATTAATCCCTTAAGATGCTGGAAGTATGACATTATTTTAGTCAAAACAGGAGTACTTAAACTGTTTTATTCCCACTTTGGTACTGATGTCTTAACTGCTGTTGAGCTACATACAGAATGTTCCAGTGTATGATAGTCCATTATCAGCTATTTTTAATAATAAAGTGTGACTTCTTTATTTTTATAGCATTAGTATACTTATCAGTTAAGTGTACTTTATTTAAATAATAATCAAAGACAGTAGATTTAACCAAATATTTCTAAATCTTTAGTTAATGGAACAGAATATGTTTATTTATAGTGTGTTCTGATGCCTATGACAGTAATTTGCACATAATAAATACTTGATAAATGTTTATTTAATTGAATTGAGTTGAATTGCTAGGCTAGTAAAATTACCCTAATTTAAAGCATTCAAAGATTTGTTTTTTTAAATGTGCAATGGGGATAGTTTCATTGACTTCTCATTTATCAATGGTTCTTACTGTCCTTTGTGTTTGAAGAAGACCAAACTGATATCATTATGTTGAGGTCAATGTACATACAATGTGTCCAATTCTGACTGATCAGACCAGTATGAGCTCAGAAGCTTGTATCACAGGTAAGGCACAAATTGTCCATATGAACATTACATGAGAATTCATGGGTCTCACAACCCACGATAAGAGACTGAAGTCCTCTTTCTTGAGCACATAATGGCTATGTTGTTTTTTCTTTCCTTTATATATCAGTACATGTGAAATAAGTAATGAGATTAGTGTTGGGGTTATAAATTGAGTCAAGTTTGAGATCTGGAATGGACCTGAAAGTAGGACTGTGTACAGAGCTAGAGGATATGTAAGAGATGGGCAACATGTTCATTGTTTCATAGGATTTGGAGCTACAGGGACAGTAGTGATTGTGATATTGTTTGATTCCCCTACAATGGCAGTTTCATTTACTTGTGTGTTTGTGCTGATTATGTTGCAGGCACCTTCTATGTAAGTTGCTAGGAAGAAGGAAACAAGCATTTGTTTAAGTGTTTACTATGTACCTATTTTGGACAGCTAGGTGACACAATAGATAGGATGCTGAGTCTGAAGTTAGGAAGACTTATCTTCCTAAGTTCAAATCCAGCCTAAGTTCAAATCTATGTGACCTTGGACATATCACTTAACCCTGTTTGCCTCAGTTTCCTCATCTATAAAATGAGCTGGGGTAGAAAATGGCAAACCACTCCAGTATCTTTGCCAAGAAAACCCCAAAAGGGGTCACAAAGAGTTGTACATGACTGAAACAACTGAACAACAAAATTGTGCCAGCCATTATGCTAAGTGCCAGCCATGGTTCTAAGTGCTGGGGATACAAATACAAATAAAAAGAAAGATAATCCTAGCCCTCAAGAAGCTTACATTTTAATCAAGGTAGATAGCATACAAAAAGGAGCAAGAAGGGGGGTAGGGAGCAGCTGGGAGGAGGAGGAATGGGGGCATGACTTTGAAGAATGGAGACTAGAGGAGACCAAGGCAAGCCCTAGGGCAAGGTTCTGTGTGCTTAATGAAGCCTTCTCCCTGCCCACCCCCCTTTTTATTTGTGTTGCCTTATCAGTGAGTAGGGGAGAGGGGAGGGAGAGAATTTGAAGCTGAAGGGAAAAAACCACCAAAATTGAATAAAAACAAACATATACTAAGTTCAACATATAACTTTCAAAGCTATCCTGCTTGGCTTTGTTTCCTTCTGACCTTCATGCTGT
This sequence comes from Vombatus ursinus, assembly GCF_900497805.2. Lineage (NCBI taxonomy): Eukaryota > Metazoa > Chordata > Mammalia > Diprotodontia > Vombatidae > Vombatus > Vombatus ursinus. Next base: position 11,159,009 of record NW_020948739.1, read on the forward strand.
TCTCTGCCATTCATTTAAAAATGCTTCAATGCTCTTTTCTTTCTATTCTCTTTCTTACTTTTTTTTTGGCAACCCTACTGCTAGCATCTTTCTCTCTCCCACTTCCCTCAGGATCTCCTCTATTGGAAAAAAACAGAAAACAAAACCAAAACGTTAGTAGCAAATACACAGTCAAGGAAAAAAATCTGCACCTGAAAATATATCTCGTCTGCAAAATATATCTTGTCTGAGACCATCACCTCTCTGTCAGGATATAGGTAACATGCTTCATCATTGGTTCTGAATGGCCATGACTGGCCATTTCATTAATCAAATTTCTAAAGTCAAATTTCTTTTTCTCTACAATTTTGTTATTATTATATAAATAATTCTTCTGATTCTACTTATTTCACTTTGAATTAATTCATACAAATCTTCTCTCATTTTTCTGAATCTGTTCCCTTTTTGTCATTTCTTGCAGTGTAATAACCTTCATCTACCATTATATGCCATAACCTTTTCACTCATTCCTCAAATTATGGCATCGTTTTAGTTTCTAATTCTTTGCTATACCAAAAAGAGCTGCTGTAAATATTTTTGCATAGAGGTCTTTGTCCTCTTTCTTTAATGACTTTGACTTATAAAGCTAGTAATGGAATTACTGGATCAAAAGGTACACACAATTTAGCGATTTTGAGGGAAATAGTTCCATACTGATTTCCAGAATGGCTGGATCAATTCACAGCTTTACCAACAATGGATTACTCAGTGCCTGTTTTTTATTTTTGTTTGATTGTTTTTGTTTTTCTTTGAAACTGAGTCTCCCTGTTTCACCCAAATTGGAAGTTCATTGACCATTCATGGGCTTGACTCCATAGATGGTCAATAAAGAAGCTTTAACCTGCTCTGTTTCTGTGACTGTGCTGTAGCACAGATCTCTCATCCTCAAAGGATACACCAGATTCAGCCTCCCAAGTAGCAGGGATTATAGGCAAGGCACTACCATGCCTCTCCAATGTGCCTATTTTTCTGTAGCCCTTCCAACAATTGTTATTTTTTTCTTTTTTTAAATCATATTTTGTCAATCTGATGATTGTGAGTTGGAAACTTAGAATTGTTTTAATTTTCGTTTCTCAAATTATTAGCGATTTAGATCCCTTTTTTTCTGTATGGTTGTTGATAGCTTGGATTTCTTTTTTTGAAAACTACCTGTTCATCTCCTTTGACCACTCTTGCAAGACATATTATAAACAGTAATTAAAACATTGACTAAACGAGTCTAATATGGTATACAATAAGTTTCAGTAGTTTTAATAAATAATTTTGCTATTGCCTTCAGAGGAATGTGTGACTGGGGAAAAAAAGGTGGGCCTATCGTTTAGTAAGAGAGAGACAGAGCAGATGGCTAGCCCACATACTCCAATGATATCCATCAAAGTGAAATAAAAATGAGGAAAGCCTCTAGCATAGTAATTACAATATTTTTTGCAGTTGGAGTGGGAAAAGGTCATAGATGGGAGTTAGATATAGATAAGTAAGCATAAGTTTTTGATCTGCTTAACTGGAGAGAATACCCACATTGGTGAGTAATGAAGTTTTTGTGTATATTTGAGGCAAAAAAAGTTATGATAAATGTCAAGAACTGGGTCAATTTGTAGAAGGTAATGATTATCAAAGAAAGTAGAGCTGAACCAGATGAATAAATATAAAAAGAAGATAGGGAAAGGAGTGGTTAGAGAGCCTCCAGACCCTTTAGTTATTAAAGGAATAATGCCCAAATCTTGGAGGACCCCAGGAATTTATACTAATCTACTCAGGGGTCTCAAGATTAAGAATTATTTAGAGTTAATTTGATCTCCCTAAAATAATTCAAAGAGAAGATACCTAAGCACTACCTTGATCTAAGTAGATATGAACTAAGAATCACACAATATTAAATATGGAAAGGGATCTTAAAATTATCTAGTCCTATTTCTACCAGTGTCCTTTACAACATTGTCAACAAGTGGTTATATACACCTTGCCCCACAAGTTTTGGCCAGGTTATGTTGAAAATTAAATGATTGTTGGACTTGGTTACTCATCTTTTCATGGATGAATAAATCATGGATATTAACTTGTTTTCCCTTCTTATATCTCTAGAGTTTTGGAGATAAGCATGAGAGAAGGAACTGTGATTTAGTGTGAAGGTTGAACCACAATAAACACTGCTAGCAAGGAATTGTACCTGTAGAACACTGTGCCAGGAAAAACACCAGAGAATTAATTGGCAGAGGTATATCTGCAATTTCAATTTTCAGTTGAAATATCAACTAGAGATTTTACTTTAAATGGAGTACATTCCAAAATTAATTTCCTTTCATTTTTAATTACATGGAGTGACTAAGAGAATTTCTGAGAAACACTGGAAGCTTAATTTTTTTTTAATTGAACTGATTTTCTCTGGGAAATAATGTTGTGCATCTTCTTTGTTTTGAGCCAGGCTTAGCATTCTCATGTTATGATGTGATGTAAAGGGAGCTTCTCACAGCAAAAGATTAGATAAATCTATTTTGAGTTAAGTTTTAGGAAGAAAGATGTAGAATCTTAGCATTTTATTTCATATTAGAAAATTTTACTTTATGTATTTACATACACACACACATATATATATATATATATAAAATAACCAGAAAATGCTTTCATATTTAATATATGGTATTCAGTCAACTGCTGATTAATTACTTAGTTTTGCTACCTAGTTAGCTCAATTGTAGAGAATCCAAACTTTTTAGTTTAGTAAATACACTGAGCAACAAATAGAGCTACTTTCAGGAACCAAGGTATATGGTCTGCATGATATTTGACCTTGCCCTGTATAACCTTCATATATACTTACTTTACTCTCTTGTAGAACTTATTACAAAAGATTATTTTTATTGCAATTAGAGGCTGGGATCTTTTATTCTACTAGGAAATAGATGCTTAATAGTATTTGCATTTTAATAGCTCAAGTTTGCTTCATTAGAACTCCTATGCATTTCTGTGAAGATAAAAAAATCATTACCTCTCACTATAAGAAACTCTTTAAATTAAAATATCCATTAAATCAGCAAAATTTTTCTTTTGATTATTCATTATTGTAGCATCATGTAGACAGTCTTAGCTATCTCTCCCACCTTTTCTACCACTTTGCCATCATAACTGCGGTGCAGAAGGGGCCCCCTGAAAAGACTTAGGGCTACTTTCCCTCTGTAGCATGTGTGCCTATTGGGTGTCATAATACCAGTAGGTCCACAGAAGGGATCTTTTCTCCCTCTCCCTCCCTGGGTCCTGCTTTGAGGTTTCTACCTGCCAACTCATCAGAAGGGCTTTATCATTATGTCTTACTGGGTTTTTTTTTAATCACAATTTTAAAAAACCTTAGGAAGATTTGGATAAAACATTTTGGTCTTTATCTTTTAATGTAGGAGAAAGCATGATAGATAGTCAAAGGACCCAAGGGTCTGACTACTGTGCCATAAATTTTGTTATTTAAGATATATTTTGATAACAGTGTGTCAATATATTTGGTTTTCTTTGTAATCCAATGTATTTTATTTTATGCATTTACAAGCTTTCTTCTTAAATATATATTTAAAGAAAAGTATAATCTGAAAAAGGTTATATTTTCACCAGACTGCCATAGGGGTCCATGACACACACAAAAAGGTTAAAAACCCTTGTTCTACATGAAACCTTTCCTGATCCCTATAAGATCTAATTTCCTTTCTGCCAAAATTAACCTTGATTACTTTTACATAAATTCCACTTATATTTATATTTGTGCATAGTACTTCTCCATTAAAATGTAAGCTCTTTAAGGGCAGAGACTGTTTCACTTTGGTCTTTATATCTCTAGTACTTAGCCCAGTCCTTGAAACTTAGAAAGTATTTAGTAAGTGCTGATTGATTGATCTATGGTTTTAAGCTTATTATTATAGAATTTTTTTCCTTGTGGAAAGTTTTGAGTTTTTTTCTCTAATATTAAGATTTTCCTTGGTAGCTTACCTTTTTTGTTTCATTATATCTCTAGGTACTATAGTTTAGTTCTAGATGCCACAGTTCAGGAAGGGCATTTAAAAAAAGGAGAATATCCAGAGCAGGTCAACCAAAATGGTGAAGGGTGTTGAGTACACATCAAATGACATCAGCTGAAGGAACAATGTGGCAAAATAGAATGTTGAACTCAGGGCAAGAATCCTAAACGTTTAGTTCTAGCCTTTGACACTTTTTAACTATATGATGATGGGTAAGCCTCCGTTTCTTCATCTGTAAAATGAGAAAGTTAGACCAAATCACTGCTAAAGTACCTTTTAGCTCTTCATCTATGATCCTTTGATTCTATTAATTGGGGATGTTTAGCCTGGAGATGAGAAGACTCATGTGATATGTTACCTGTGTTCTGGTATTTGAAGAGCTGTCCTGTCATTTAAACAAGGGATTAGATTTGTTCTATTTGACCCCAGAGAGAACCAAGAGTCATGGGTGTAAGTTGCAAAGAAGAAAATTTGAGCCTGCATAAGGAGAAACAATTAAAGCTAAAAGAGCGCCAAAAGTTTAATGGGCTGCCTCAGAAGGTTGTGGATTACCTATCATTAGAGGTCTTCTAGCAAAAGTTGAATGGGGGCAGCTAGGTGGCACAATGGTTAGAGCACCGGCCCTAGAGTCAGGAGGACCTGAGTTCAAATCCGGCCTCAGACACATAATAAATATTTCCTAGCTGTGTAACCCTGGGCAAGTCACTTAACCCCAATTGCCTTGTAAAACATACACACACACACACACACACAAAGTTGAATGACCACTTGTTGGATATGTTATCTTGAATAGGGATTTCTTTCAAGTATAAATTGAACGTAATTACTTTTGAGGTTCTTTCTAACTCTAAAATTATTTGATTCTACGAAGACAGAATGAGAACATGGGTCTGGCACAGTCCTAGATTAGAGAGTTCCTTTGTTTTAAACATTTTGTTTTAAATACTGTTGGGAGTCCAAGGGAGATTGAGAAAAAGGTAGAATCGTTGCCACCATTTTTATCGTCCTCCTCCCCATAGACCAAAACACATACTAGTACTCAGTGTGCCAAAGAAGGAATACATAATGGCCACAAATGCATGGACAGTAGCAAAAGCATGTAGTTGGAGAAGGAACTATCTGAAAAGTTATGAAAATGTAAATGTAAGTAAGAAGTATGAAGTTCTTACTCCCTTAGGGATATATTTAAGAAGCTAAGAATTAATCTCTAAGCATTGATTAAGTTCTTCCCAAGTGCCAGGTAGTGTGCTAAGCACTGGAAATATAAAGAAAAAGAACACGCCTTTGCTCCGAAGGAGCTTATATTCTCATGGGGAAACAATATGTATATTAACAGGTTAATACAAAATACAAACAAAGTAAATGAAAGGTAACCACAGAAGGAAAGGGGATAGAACCTGGGGTAAGTGGGTAGGTAGGGGAACCAGCAAAGGGTTCTTCCAAAAGACTGTGCTTGAGCAAGCTCTTAAAGGAAATAAGGGATTCTAGGCATTAGAAATGACAGAGAATACTCTGAGCACAGGGAGGGAGGGGGAAAGAATAAGCATTTATATAGTACCACCCAGGCTAAACTAGGTTGAGAGGAACCAACAGGCCTCAAACTCATTGCTGAGTTAGGGGGATGTCTACTCCAAGCATATGAAGACTTCCCTTGGTGGAATGGACAGATGAGAATCATTTGTTTCAGTGGCCATGAAGACAGCTGAAGCAGGTGCTATGGGACTCTTACAGCTTGGTCAGACATTGAAGATGCCAAGGTCATCACTGTATCCTGGGCTGTCACCAATTGTCTTGACTTTTTCTTGCCACTAGACTTAAATGTCTGTGGAAGAGAGAGTGAGGCTGATGATTTTGTACAACTCTGCCTCACTTAAATCCAATTCATTAATGAGTCAAGAAATCACCCCATATTTTCTCTTCAAAAACTGAAGACGAACAACTATGTGCCAAACACTGTACTATGTCATTATAAAGGCTGGGAGATTGGAGTTGGAATGTCATGTGTGAATGACAGCAGGCACAATATGGATGGACCATAACATTTAGAGAGGGAAGTAACATGTAAGACTAGGAAGTAAGGAAGGGGCCAAGTTTAGAACAGCTTTAAAGGCCAAACAAAGGAGTTTATTTTTTTTAAATCCTAGAGATAATAAAGAACAATTAAATTTATTCAATAGGAGGTCAGATGTGCACTTTCAGAAAAACATTTACAACTTGGTATTTATTCCTCATCAGTACCCTCATTATCCTCCACCCCTTTGATTGGAGGACTGGGAATGTGGAGTAGGTGGAACAAAGAATTCTTCCCAAAGCCCCCATTTAAAGAAGGCTCTCAGATGAGCCATCTCTTCATTTTCTAGTTCAAAATCTGTGGACTGAACTCCATACCTGATACCTTCTTCCTCACCCCACCTTCCCTTTCAACTTTCTTTTGCATGTTGTCTTCCTGCTTAAATTGTCAATTCCTTGAGGGCCCGAACTGTGTTTCTCTTTCATATGTATATCCCCAGAGTTTAGCACAGTGTCTGGCACATAATAGGCACCTAATCAATGTATTACTTCTTTCCTTCCAGATTAGAGTGGGGAGATTCTTTGAGCAGGGAATCCAATTATTAGGTTATTGCAATTATCTAGAAATGAAAAGATACAAGCCTGAATTAGGGAGGTGACTATTAATAGAGAGGAAAACTATTTATGCAAATACCACCACCATTGCTATTTTGGAAGCATAAATAGGGTGTCCCAAAACTCTTAGTGCTATTCTAAATTTTAACAACTTCAGAAGTAAAAATGCTTAAAACTCACAAAAACAGCTTTAAAATGATTTTTAAATAAAAACTTTAATTACTTCAAAAGTTATTAAAGATTAAAAGTGCATTAAGATTTTGGTATACTACTGTGTTCTTGGGATCAGTAAGTCAGTGATAAAAAGAAATAGAATATAGAAATCTTATCTCTCAAAAATAAATGCTTCTTGGTTTTTTTTCTAGAGGCTGAGTTGTTTATCCAGTTTTGTTCAGAGGCAAACCCAAAAGATTAGTTTCTAAAATTTATTTAAAAAACAAACAGATATAAACAAGTGACCATATTTGGGAACTGGGTCTCCTGGACTGACACAAATTTATCACATTGTATAAACAAAAGAAGTGGTAGCCACAGAGTTAGAAAAGGAAATCTAGACTTAATTCCTACTGTATATAACAAATGATAGTTTCAAAAATTTTTTTCTAGGGGCAGATAGGTAGCACCATGGATAGAGCACTTGCCCTGGAGTCAGAAGGGCCTAAATTCAAATCCCACTTCAGACCCATGATACTTAGTAGCTGTGTTAACCACAATTGCCTCACCACAAATAAAAAAAAAATTAAAAAAAAAAAGATTTCCTATTAGTTACAAAGGACAAAGTTTAGACCTGTCAACTGGATTTTTTCCCTTTTATGTTTCTTAACCTTTTCTTCTTTTTTTAGACCCATTGTTTTGATCTTTGGTATTATTCATCAGTCCTGTTCAAACCATGTATTCTAAACCTATTATTAAATCCATTTACTCATATCTGTGGTCATTGCGCTTGTAGACATTTTCTCTTCTAAGAGAAAGGCCAATTTTGTAGTTGATTTTCTTTAAAAAAAATAATGAAAATTTGAATCATTTAATCTTTAATTTTGTGTCATACCTTCATAATGTTTGATCTGACTTCAACTTTCATAAAAGTTTTTAAAAGGATCAGAAAGAGAAGGAAAGGAGAAGGGAATCTAATTTGATCTGAAGGTAAGTACGATTATTATCTTCATTTTACTGATGAGAAAGCTAAAGTAAACAGAGGTTAAATGACTTGCCAAGTGTCACACACCTAGTAATCATCTGAGACTGGATTTGAACTCAGATCTTCCTGACTGCAGGCCCAGTGCTCTATCCACCTAGATCAGAAGTGAAAGTATAATATTTTTACATTAATTTTTCAAAGATAATAAGTAAAAACCAAAAAGATACTTCAAATACATTAAAACAATTTAAATCACAAGTACTTCAAATTTATTTTTTTACTGCATTTTCAAAAAACATAGGATTAGGAGAGAAGGTTATATATATATTGGCAGTCTATTTTCAGGTCAGATTTAATTACTGAGGCCTGATATCATTTTGTAAATTAAAATTTCAAAATTTTAGCTTAAATCAAATTATTCAAATTTAAACACATTTTGTTATGGCAACAAAAAACATTATAGGCTTTATCAGAGTTTAAGTTTAGGATGAAATGCAATAAAAGTACCCTGAAGAATTTATATTTAGCACAAAATTATTTGTAGTTTGTGAGGCAGAACAGTAACTAATGAAAAAAACTAATGAAAGATAATTTAAAAGACCTTCATACTAAAATAATACTCTTTTGCCTCATAATGGCGTAAAAGTTCTTAACCTTTTTTTGTGCATTATGGTGTCCTTTGGTAATCTTGGTAAAGTCTATGAGGCCTTTCTCAGAATAATGTTTTTAAATTAACAAAATAAAATAATGGGATTACAAAAAAAATTACATTGAAATACAGATAGATATAAAGATATATTCCCAAGACTCTAGTTCAAATCCTACTTCTGACAGTTTACTACTTGTTTGACCTTGGTAAGTCACTTAACCTCCTTGGGCTTCTGTTTCTTCATCAGTAAAAATAAAAAATGAGGGGGACAAAATGCCTTTGATGCGCCTTGTAGCTCTAGATCTGTGATCCTAACACAATGATTCTGGACAGGTGGGAAAGGAATAGACTTCAGGTTTCTTTCAGCCGTCTCCATTTCAGCTACTCAGGTGATTGCCCTACTTTAAAACTACAAAAACAAAGCAAACGAACAAAAAACTATGATTTCTGAAGTAAGGGAATAGATTGTATTGAAATGATACATACAGTGCCATCCTGGATTCTCTTCGCTTATTTTCTTCTATACTTTCACATAAGGATCTCATCAGCTCCCATGGATTTAATTATTACCTCAATGTTCATGATTCTTAGATCCACTTATCCAGCCCTAACCTCTCTGCTGACCTTCAGTCTCACATCTCCAACTGCCCTTTGGTCACCTCACATTGGATGTCCCTTAGTAGAAATCTTAAACTCAACATGTCCAAAACTGAATGGTTTATTTCTCCCAAAACCTTTCTCTCTTCCTAACTTCCCTCTTACTATTTTTTTTAGGCAGTTGGGGTTAAGTGACTTGTCCAAGTCACACAGCTAATGTCAAGTGTTTGGTCTGAGGCCAGATTTGAACTCAGGTCCTCCTGACTTCAGGGCTGGTGCTCTATCTACTGAGCCACCTAACTGCCCCATTTCTCTCTTACTCCTGAGGGCATCCTCTTAGTCACCCAGGCTTTGAGCCTGAGTTGAGTCATCCTCAACTTTTTAGTCTCACTTATCTTCCATACCCAAGGCCTTTCAATTTTATCTTCATAAAATCTCTCAAATAAACCTCCTTCTCTCCTCTGATACTACCATCACCCTGGTGAAGGCATTGATTCTCTTATGGCTAGACTAGTCCATCTTCCACTCAGCTTTCAAAGTTCTTAAAGGACAGGTCTGACCATGTCATCCCCCAGCCCCTTAAGTGTTGGTACAGGGAATAGAGTACTAGACTTGGAGTCTCAAAAACCTGAATTCAAATACTGCTTCAGACACTCACTAGCTGTGTGAGCCTGTGCAAGTCACATAAACTCTGTCTACTTCAATTTCTTCATCTGTAAAATGGAGATAAAAATAGTACCCACCTGCTAGTATTATTGTGAGCATAAAATGATTACATTCAAAAGCACTTTGTAAACCTTAAAGTTTTGTGTTGTAACTAAAGTGTGTATCATACCTTACTCCCTTCTCTTTCCCTTTCCCTGCTGATCCTTTTAAAAATTTCCATGAAGATTGAAGTCAGATAAAATGCTATGAAGGTATGATACAAACTTCATGATATAAACTTTTTCATACCTGTTATCATTATTATTACTCAATAAATTCCCATGGCTCACTATCACCTCCAGGAATCCTCTATTTGGTGTCTAAAATCCTTCATAACCTGCCCACACACACCTTTCCAGTATTGTACTTTTTACACATGGCAGGAGGTATATCTACCCATGTACCTTGCCATCGAGTACCACTGACCTTCTTGCTGTTCCTCTTCCAAGAAACTCCATTTCCTGACTGCAGATATTTTCACTGGAAATTGTCTGATCCCCCTTAATTCCAGTGCCTTCTCATTGTTAATCATCTACAGTTTATCCTGTGTATAGCTTGTTTGTACAATGTTATTTGTATATTGTAGACTGTGAATTCTAAGAAAGCAGAGACAATTTTCTGTCTCTTTTTGTGTCTCTGGTGCTCAGCCTAGTGCCTGGCACATAGTAGGTGCTTAATAAATATGTTTATTGACTGACACAGCATTCTGTACTTGATGGAACTGGCCTTAATGTAACAGTTTATTTTTTTCTAATCTTTTGGGTTTTGTTATGGTTGTGGTGGTGGTGATGTCATTGGTATAAGACACAGGAGACAAACACATTTCTGACCCCACTGAGTGCTGTCCAAGCCAAATTTAAATACAATGGAACATTGATAATGTTAATATGTGATTTTCTAAGTCAAAATGTAGCCTACAGAGATGCTTATTTAGGGTTAAGTAGCTCACATTTCTATTTCAGTTTGCCACTGCTAGTATAAGGAACTCCTGTGAACTTTATGTATGTGTAGGGAATTCTATGTGTATGCAGAGAACTCACTGTATAATGTGCATACATACACTTACGGATGATTATGTATATTTTGTGTGAATAATATAACAAACGTAATCTCCTGAGAGGAGAAATTATTTCATTTTTTTGTATTTGTATCCCTAACACCTATCATAGATGCCTACATAGACTCTTAATAAATGATTATTGCTTGTTTGCTGTTACACAGTAAAATCTATAAATACTCAAATAGTTCTGTGCTTTTATTGATATGGGAGTTTTTTTAACAGCAATTTAGATTGGATCACAGCCCATGCATGTTTACCCAGCTTTTGTTGCATATTTCCAGTAGATAGCCTCCGAAAAAATTTGCCATGAGGACCCACCAAAATGCTAGGGATCCAAACTTGCCATGGGTTGACCCCATCTTCTTTTTAGCTTGTGGATTTCTTTAATGATATTCTTTCCTCCACTTTTCCTTTTTAATTCTGTTTGTAATGTGGTTGCTGCTTGCTTACACACCTTTCAATTGTCCTCTGTGTGACTGTCAGTTTTAATTGTTTGGAATCTGTAGCATTACACTACAAATGGACAGTGAGTTGAGATCAAAATTGTAAGGGAGGAGGAAAAGGAAATGGATTACCTTTGAGAAATTATAAAAAATGATAACCCCAGGCTTCTTCCCAAAACAAAGAACCATATTTTTATTATCCCTATTCTTCTGGTAGTGCTGTGTGGCCTTAAATCTTGAAATAATATTGGCCACAGTGATGAATTTCTTAGCCATAGCAGCTCTCAAAGACTACATAGAGAGTTGTCGTCTGAGTCAGTGAAAAGAGTACACATATTATTCATGGATCCAGGAACTATTGAATATATCCATATGTCTCTACATGAACTTTAGATTATTTTTATTAAAAGAATTATGTCATATGCCATATTTTAGTTCAATGAGTATATTCATAAACATATTACCAAGAAAATAAATACATTTTAATAAAAGCATTTAAGCATTATTGTAGTATATACAGATTCATCTCTATGTGACCTATCTTTCCTCTAATAAAGTTTAACATTGATACTTTACTTATCTTGGATTTTTGATCCTGAGACCTTTTTTATTGGCCAATTTTTGCTAATTCATGAGGAAAAATTTTCTTTTGTTTTGTGACTCACCTTTTGAAATTATGTTTAATTAACAAGGAAGCTATATTTGACTCTAAATAATGAGTCATAATGATTCTAAAATAGCATTGATATTCACATTATAAGGCTATATAGTAGCATATCCTATCTTACGTGATTTCCATGGGACAAGGAATGGCAATTTCTCATCTTTCAAATAATTTTTATTTTTATTTTGTTTTTGGAAGATCAAATGATACAGTGGTATGAGGGATAATATAGGAAAATAGCTTATTTTGAAAATGTATAAATATAATGATAATGTTATATAGAGAAATTCACTCTGTATTATTCCTTGGAATTCCAAATTCTATTTTATCTAGGTAAGTAAGTTACATTCCACTAATTCCTCATCTAGATTAAAAGTCTATGAACACTCTTGTGTTTATCTCTGTGATGCCTCTTTCGGCCAACACTATTCCTTTTCCTCCTTGAGCCTTCTCCTTTTCTCAACTTCATACGTAGACTGAGTACATTTCTTCCTTTCTAGTATTCTTCTTTCATGTGCTTCATGAACTCATGACCTTTGGGGGGAAACATCAGACTTAGGTGTTAAAGGTCTTTATTGAATAAATTTATTCCAAATTATAAGAAAATAGAGTTAGATTAATATTGAAATTTTACATGGGAGTAACCAGAAAGTTTCCAACTTAAGGGTTTTTGTGAGCTGAAGACTGTCAGCCAAGCCTTGCTCTGATAATACCCCCAAGCAATACCAGCAGGTTCAGAGATTCAGGCTTCAGCTCTGTTCAGAAATGATAAATACCCACCTAAGATTTCCTATTTTGGTTTAAAAACTCTTCATTACAGTAGCCTCTGATTCAATTCAATATTAGAATGGAAAGAGATCTTCACAATTCCTAAGGCTTACTCCCTTATTTTATAAAAGAATAAATTAAGGTCCACAGAAATGAAGTGACAGAGGCAGTAAAAAGAGTAGAAAGATGTTAACTCAGATCTTATTATTCCACAGCCAATGTTCTTTCTAGTATTCTGAGCTGCCTCTAGAAATATTCTGCTGGACCACCACACAATTCCATTCTACTATTCCCTTGGTCCCCTAAGTCCACTTCTTCTTCTGATCTAAAATAGTGAATCCACCTCTAAAAATGACTGATTTATTCAGAATAACATTTAGTAATATAGTCTGGCTGACAAATCTTCCTTTTCTCTAAAATCAGAATTATATTAATGTAAGAACTTTTTCCCTTTATTATCTCATATTCCAACATAACAAGTGGTCTGAAAAAACCATAATAAATTTTAAACCATTAATGAAAGGTTGGAAATTCCTATTCATTCAGTCCAAAAGATGTGATTAAATGGTTCTTAGGGATATGATATGCTACCATGTGGATAATACATTTAGAATTAGAAGAAATCATAGAATCATAGCTCTAGAGCTAGAAGTCATCCCTGCAATTCCTTGTTTTGTAGATGTTTTATAGATACCCAGAAATGTTAAATTGGTAGTAAGTGACAGATATAGGATGTACCCATGACATCCCACTCCAAATCCAGCATTCTGTCCGTGGCATCATAAAAGATATCTGTTTCCTCATATGTAAATCAATGAGGTTAAATAGAGTTATCACCAAAGACTCTTCTATTTCTAAAATTTGGTTCTGTCACCTTATAATATAAATAGTAACATTATGTAAAATTAGAATTGACTCAAGATGCATTCTGTCCTCTAATCATAATGATGTGATAGAAGAATGTATCTAAAAATGAGCTAATTAACTTGTTTTATTGGAATATGCATTTTAAGAGTACTGATGCTTAAAGAAGGTAGATGATTAAAGGGAGAAAATTGATTAACATGAAATGATTGGGGAGAAATTATAAAAATATTTTCATTGGAAAGAGTACTTATTTATGTGTTCTTGTTGTTTACCCTGATAGAATGCAAGCTTTTTGAGGACAAGGACTTTTTGTGGGAGGCGGGGAGTAGGAGTGTTTTTGTATCTCATGTGCCTACCACAGCACCTGGCACAAAGTTGGAGCATAAGTGCTTATTGAATTATTGATTTATTGAAAAGAAATGGCTAAAATTCTAAATTTGAATAAATAGCAACTTATATAATGCTATAATAAATAATATTTATTTGATTAATATACTTAATTAAATTCATTTTAAATTTTTAATGGATAGAATTTTGGTTATTGGTGTATTCTGTGAGTTTTAAGAGAAGCACATTGATCTATTATAAAAGTCACTATACCTGTAGACATCATATGAGAATTAAAGGTAGTTCTCCAGCTTTTTAAACTAAGTATTTTATTACTCAGTTTATTTGCTGTCACTAGAGCTTCCGAATATATGAGACGATATGCTATTTCTTATTAGGCTATCATGTTTCACATTTTATTTAGAGAGAACAGTGACACTGAATTTAATATGATTTAATCTAGAGGGAGGAAAAAAAAGACCATGGATGTGACTTAATAATTTATTCGTATAAAGAGTTATTGTGATGAAGATGTTGATCAGTTGACCTTTTTAGCTCCAGAAAGAGAAGTTAAATTAGTTCAGGCCTTCTCACCTCTCTCCTGAAATTCTCTAACAGTATCCTAATTAGTCTTCTAACTTTACCCTATCTGTCTGTCTGTCACCTTTCTCTCTTTGCCTTTCTATTTCTCATTGAATCTGGCCTTCATGTGGCTTACAAAATAATCTCCCTAAGGCCCAGGAAAGTCTAATCTGGGCACTCCCCTGCTGAAAAACCTTCATAGATTCCCCATTGCTTCTAAGAGAAAATAAAAATTCCTTCACCTGGCTCTCCATAATCTGTTACATTCTATATTTCTAGCCTTACTTCATATTATTCCCCATCAAAAACTCTGTGTTCCAGGCAAACTGAACTACTAGCCATTCCGCCAAATCCACATTATTTTTTCTTACAGAGGGGCAGTCTCCATACACTGAATGCTCTCCCTCCTCATTTCCACCTCTTGGAACCCCTGCAAGGCTCAGCTCAGGTGCCAACTCAATCATTGTTAGTGGTATACTATCCTCAAATTACTTTGTTATTTTACTCTATGTACATTTTGTATCCCCATAGTAAAGTGTTAGTTCCTAGGAGGTCAAGGACTATTTCAATTTTATATTCCTAAATCCATAGCTTTAGTAGTCATTTAATAAATGTTTCTTGAATTGAACAAAATTAAATATCAGAAATGACTTCTGGTGCTACTGATGATAAAACTCTCTAACACTGATTTGTCAAGAGAAGACTTCATTTTTCGAGGCAGAGTATGGAATCAAGATCTCTGGAAATCTGAAATAAAAAGATGATATTCTTGAATGGTTAGGCAAATTCCTTTCTGAACACAGGAAATTGAACTAGATTTTTCTATAGTAGTCCTTGATATATGTATTATTTACACAGATATCTTATTTGTGATATTCAAATCGGTGCTGTTTGCCTCTAATAACAAATATCAGAGCTGTGTAACCCTGGGCAAGTCACTTAACCCCAATTTCCTAAAAAAAAATATAAGATTTTTAAAAATTGATTTTCAAAACTGTTTTACTGATGCTGTCACTTCCTAAGGACCTCCCTCCCCAAACAAACATGTTGAGTTTTTATAGCAGTGGTTTTAAAAGTACCTGATTTTTCATATTTATGTTTTTAGAGAAACTTTAATAAGAAGATAAATAACACAGTTATTCATACAATGGGAAATTTCTGTTATCAGGACTGGAAAGCAAGGCATTGAAACTATGATGAAAAAATAAAAAGTGAAAGGTAACTTGGTGCTTGCTTAAATGCTGCCACTTTTCAAGGATGCTTGTGTCTTTACTTTTATCTTCTTTTTCCAAGTTAACTTTTTTTTTTTATAAAAAAAAGTAGGAAGAGAAAGGTATAATTTTACATTTTCGCAGAAGCTGTTGAAATGTAAGGCTGTTTTGTGGCTTGATGTGGAAAACTTCCACATCTACTTAAGCCGCAAGTATGAATAAGGAGAATAATGTGAATTGTTTGGAATAATGCCTCTAAATTGTTCGTAGATGCATAATTAGTAACTTAAAAGTTTTCTAGTAGGTCACTCATTTCTGAGGAGTCAGAAATGGTGCATCTAATTATCTGTCCGCTCCAAGCGAAGAAAAGGAAGAAGAGGAAAGAAAGGAGTCGCTGGAGGGAGAAGACAAGTATTAATCCTGGGAGCTGCTTTTCTGAGTTCTGTGGCTGCTGCTGCTACCACCGCAGCCTCCTCCTTCTGATTGGTGGGGACAGCAGCATCAGCATCTCCCCTGTGCTGGAGAGTGGCGAGACACAGAGCTTCAGCCTCCAGGAGCCTATGCTCCCTCCAGCACGAGACCTCTGGGTATTCACCAAGAGCCACAGCAGTAGCTGCCCCTGCTTCGTCCTCCTACCACCACAGGAGAGAACCCAGTAGTCTTTGGATCTAGTCCCAGAGACTGGGGCTGAGAACCCCTGCGCTCCGTGACCGCTTTCTAGCCCGGGTCCAAACTCAGGTCCCCGCATCCCAGCTGCAGCTGCCGCCGCGCCAGCCGCCAAGACGCCTCGAATCTTGTACCGCGGGAAAAGCGGGGCCTCTTCCAAGATGGGCCGGCAGGGCTTGGGGAGCAGTGGCACCACGGGCCGTTCCATGCAACGCTCCCAAAGCCGGAGCAGTCTTTCCGCATCTTTCGAAGCACTGGCTGGCTATTTCCCCTGCATGAACTCACTGGAGGAAGAGGAAGGAGGTGGGTGAGACCCCTAGCCCCAGACTTCATCTCCTCCAGGAAGTCAGTGTTGGTGGCTGGGTTAAGGGGAGTGGAGCAGAGGGGACTGACAGAGGAAGTAAAATTAAAGAGTAATGACCTAATTACTCTGGCTTTGCTCCCTGCTCTCCCAAAAGAAGCTGTACTGAGTACGAGAACCCCTGAAGGTGCCCACTGAACTTCCAAACCCTGGATCATGCTAGCAAACCAGGACAGATATTGGTAAATCCTCATGAGATTCGTGTGGTAGAGTTGGGAAACTGCTCATTGCTGCCAGTCAAGCGTTAATACCAAGTGCTTTCAAGTAAAATGAGGGTGGAGATGGGAGAATGGATGACACTGACTAGGTTTAAACCAGCTTAATATCCATCACGAATACTCAGCCTCAGATTCCTCAGAAAAAGTCCAAATTTTTTTTTTATTAAATGATATGCATCTGAATTATTAGACACAATAATCCAATTATCTCCCTCTGTCTTTGAACCATGCATGTCATACTGATTAGGCTAATGACCCAAAGTATTATTTGTTGTGTTATGTTCTTTCATCGTATAATTTTAAATTATTTATGAAGTTCATAGAGCTGAGAAGTTTCTCTTTATTGTTATGAGCAAATATTTCCATTTTTTTTCTTAGCAAGTAGCAGACAGATTGAGCTAAGAATTCAGTCAATATTATGGTTAACATGTATTTTAAACTCCAAATACATAGACAAAGTAGTGGTAATGTATGTATATATCCACATATTGAAATTTATGTAACTAAGATAGTTGTTAACATTTCAGCATTTATATCTTATATGAAGTCTTAAAATCAGTGCCCACACAAATTAATAGTAATTTTCTGCTCAGGAAATAAAAAGTGAGCTGTGATTGAGATTTAGAACCCCTATTCTTAAAAAAAAAAAAAGAAAGAAAGAAAACACAAAAAAAATTGTTGAAATGAAATGGTTTTCTAACCATTATTTAGGAAAGTGGTCTCTCCCTAGTAATTTTTGACTAGTAGTAATGCCTAAAAAGCTGTCTTCTTAAGAATTGCTTTTGCTTGCTTTACTGGACTAGCTTAATTCCATCTAGCCTCTTGACTTACGAAATTTAATGGAATTTCAATTGGTTTTAAATAAGTATCTGTCAGACACTAGGATAACCCATTCTTTCAGAATAAATATGCTTCCAGTTTTAATTTTCATATAAATAAATTGTTATTAAAATTTATAATTTTATATTTTAATTTCATTATAAATAATATCAGGAATGTCCTATAACAAAAAGAATTAAGAAAATCAAATGCAGACTTCTGTTTTGCTGATTTAACTTATTGGTAAATTATCATTTGCATACACAGCATATATGCTTAAACTTGTTACATCATGTTTGGAAACATTTCCATGAATTTTTTTTCTGAAGTTGTAAGGTAAGGAGAAGATCAGATTATAAAATGTATCATCACAATGATATCTTATTTGGACCAGCAAGAATTTTACCAACAAGTGATGTTTTCAAAATGAAAAGAAACCATCCTCTCCCAACCTTGACTCATATGGACTAATCTCAGAGGAGATTCTAACAGCAACACTTAGAAAGCTGTCATACTCTGAAAATTTCTTAGGATGCTGTGGTGCAATACCACAGAAAGAGAGCAGTCCTTTATAAAGGGATTGGTAAGATCCCTATAGTAGTATCTAGGTAAAGATTAGGTCTAGGCTGCTAAATATATTTTTTAGTTTAAGGCAATTGCTCAAACCTTGAACCTCAGCAAAGTGAGCCTAATCTTCTTGGAGTTTGAACACCCTATTACTATTTATTTAATATGGCAACACCTCCACACTTTCTGAAAGTACTGAATGAAATATATATATTTTAAAATTAAAGTTGTGTAAAATTCATTTAGTTTTTGAGATTTACTTGCCATCCCTTGGGATAACATGGAGGCTAGTAATGACGTGTTTGTTATGAGGTAAAGGTGAAAATTCTTTGGCCCTAGAAAGGAAGACAACTTATCTTACTTTTATCATTTTGATTATTTTCTTTTGGAATAATAACCTATTTAATTTTAAAACAAGAGAATATACTTTTGTATCTTCTCCAAATGTAGATGTATATGTCCAAAGGTGTTCTCATCTCCTAGCTCAGTAATTTCATTTCGTTTTTTGGAAGAGGATAGGTAGTAGTTGCCAAAAATCAGAAGTTCCAAGAAATTTGTAAATAGTTTCAGACCTCAGCTATCAAGAACTTTCAAAGCATGAGTCATTCCAGATAGCCATATTTTCCAGATTGTAATAATAATGATGATGATGATAATATATATAGCACTTTATTATTTTCAAATTGCATTACATATATTATTTCATTTGATCCTCACAATAACTCTTTGAGAGAAGTAGCCTAGATATCATTTTCCTTATCTAATAAATGAGCAAATTAAAATTCAGAATCTTGTGGTTTATTCATGGTCCACATAAGTGATGTGTCAGCTACAGAATTTTCACCCAGGTCTTGCCTAAATAATTCATCTTACTTCCTATTAGCTCAAAGTTCACCCCCCCCCCTTTAAGTGCTAAAACTTTTTTTAAAAGTTAAATTAGATTATATACTTTCCTTCTTGAGCATACTTAATATAATTTAACCTTTTCTCTATGACTTGGAATAAATATGAACATTAGTTATTGTATCATTCTAAACCTATTAGAATAGTATATTTGCCTCCATGCTAAATGAGACCATATTGGAGTGCTTCAAGTTCTTATCTAGTCTGATTCTCATTGTATGGTGGATTTCTTTTTTTTTATATGTCCCCTGCCAGACTGTGGTCATTTTTCACTCCTGTCAAGATATTTGCATGTAGCAGGCTTTTCCCTTTCAAACTTTTAATTTTTGTGGGAAAAACCAGGCAACTAGGGTTGTTGCTTTGTGAGAAAAGTAAATAGACTCTGCCTTCTTTCATGTGTGAATTTTGTGAGGTATAGTGAATGGACTTTGTGACATTTATTTTATTTTCCTCAAATGCCTTTTTCAATTACTACTGCATTTCCAGTTGTATTCCAGATAGGTGAGGCTGACAGTTGAATTCTGGGTAAAAGTATTATTGTATTATACTTTCTTTAATCTTTTAACTCTTAATGAATCATTAATCATGAGTGGCAACATGGTATAGTGGAAAAGAGAATTGAATTTGAAGTCACAAGGACTTAGGTTTGAATCCCAGTCCTGCTAATCACTGAATCTGTAACTTTGGGCATGTTCCTTCACTTATTGAGACCACAGACTCTCTTCTATAATAATGAAATGGTTTGATTAGATGATCTCTCAGACCCTATCTAACTCTATAATCCTTTGAATGTATAATTAAAATAAGTCTGAAAAGTTAAAAAAAAACAATTTTATTCAGAAGTTGTACACATTTAAAAAATAAAACTAGAACCCAGATATCAGTTGAAGAACGTAAAATGAAGATAAAATGATACTTAGTGCCCTCTATCTCAAACAATTTTATATTTAACTACTTTATATTTATTCTTTCTACATTTACTTGGTGTGCACACACAAATGTATATACATATATTTAGGTGTGTATGCATATTTATACACATGCATGCATAAATGTATAAGAATATATACATGCATACATACATACATAACTTTGTTGTCTCCCCCATTGAAATGTAAGCTTCTTGAGAGTAGGATTGCTTCCTTCATTGCATTTGTATCCCTAGAACAGTTAGAGCAGTGCTGCCACATAGCAGATGTTTAATAAGTAGTTTTGTTTGGTTAATTCACGACTTTTACATATTTAATTTAATTCAGGAGGTTGTCTATATCTCATATATCTTCAGAGAACTCACTGAAAATTTACAAAGACAATGTGACTTATCTGCTCAAGATTCTTTTTCAGTTTAAAGGTATTCATTGCATAGCAAATTCTTATTGGTCAGTAAGGAACATTTTCTAGATTTGCTCTAGATTTTTAATATATACATTGTACTAAAATAAGTTTATCATTCCTTCTTTATATGTATGTTTACATGTGATATACATACATATATGTATGTGTGTTCCATTCCAATGAAATAAAAATATGAAAAGATACATCATCTTTAGAGGTAAAGGATTTTGTCTGAAGATTTAGTTTGTATCTCTGAAGCACAAAAGAAGAGCCCATATGCATTACCCTCTCTTAACTTTGACCATCCCTGGATCTGATGATTAATATAGTTGTAACCAGCAATTCTGGTTTTCCTGGAAAAACAACAACAACTAGGCAATGATAAATAAGATACCGTGCTAGGTATGAGATTTTGTGGTTTGTCCTTCGTTCTCGGGGAGATGATGACATGACTTGCAATTGACTTTGATTTGAGTGAGCCTCACTTTCTCCTCCAGAGCCATCTGGGTCCAGTGGCCAGATATCAGTCAAGATGACAAAGTGGCCCAGAATGCAGTGGGAGACCTTGGCCTTTTTAAGCTCAGGTCTTTTTAAATTCTGACTTTGTGTGAGGTAACGCCCATTTAGTAAATGGGCCTCTTTAAGAAGTGAGTCCAGTTATTATTTACATTCACTCTGAGCCCCGAGGGCCCAAAAAATAACCCTTCAGTGGTGCTCGGGCAAGGACCTATTGTCCAATCAATGAGATCCAGAGTGAATAGGGTTAAGACTTGGTCTTTGAGAAAGAAATCTAGCCAGTAAACCCCAAGTTAGCTAGATAGGTTTTGGCTATGAAAATTTACCTTCCTTTGAACAGAATACCCTCAGGTAAGGGCATGATACTAGAGGAGAAGAGAGGAGAGGTGAAGAGAAAAAAGGAGA
Organism: Vombatus ursinus; assembly: GCF_900497805.2. Lineage (NCBI taxonomy): Eukaryota > Metazoa > Chordata > Mammalia > Diprotodontia > Vombatidae > Vombatus > Vombatus ursinus. The sequence continues at coordinate 11,180,472 of NW_020948739.1, forward strand.
GGAGGGGAGGGGATGGAAGGGGAAGAGAAAGGAAGGGAGCAGAGGGGAGGTACTGAATTGCCCAACTGGAATTTGCCAGCAGGGTTTCTGTTTGGGCAGCTCGGACTACTCACAGATTGTGTTTTGTTCTTCCTTCTCCAAGAGGACCATGACATCAGGGAGGTGATGATGTGACCCGCAATTGAATTGGATTTGAGTGAGGGAGGGCTGTGCAAAGTCACCAGCTTCACTTTATTCTCCAGAGCCCTAGGTATGAAAATACAAAAGATAGATATTCAATGATTCAACTCAAACATTTATTAAATAGCTACTTCATGAAGGGCATCACACTAGGTACTATGAGAGATATAAATTTTAGTTAAGGTAAAATCCCTATCCTCATAGAGCCTAGAGTCAAGTAGTGGGATATAACAGAAAACTCTACTGCTAAATACATTAGAGGTGCAAAACAGTGTGGTATTGAGGTAAAAGGAAAGAAACTATCTACAGGTAGGATCAATAAAGGTTTCATGGAGGAGTGAGCATTAGAGTTGGATTTTAAAGACTGAGTAGGGACTCAACAGACAAAGAAGGTATGGGAGGAAATTCTAGCCATAAGGAATAGTGTGATCAGAGACACAGAGATATAAAAATCCAGAGTAGTATTCAGCAGACAGAGAATAAACTACTTTGGCTAGAGTGTAGAAGTTTGGTGAGGAGGAATGGGGAGTAAATCATACTGGAAAGGCAGGGCGGTGCTAAATTGTAGAGTGTCCTGAAGTCCAGGTAAAGGAGTTGTAAATTGGCTTCCCAGGCAAAATGTTTCTTATCTTTTTTTTAAGCAGAGGAATCACATGACCAGATCTACACATAAGAAATATTAATCTGGCTGCAATATAAAGGACAAATTAAGTGTGGAGAGAATGAAAACAGAAAGCCTTGACTATTTTAAGAGTCTAGAAAAGTGGTGAAGAGGGGCCTATTTTTGGTGGTATCAGTAGGCCTAGAGAGGCATACAAAAAGATTCATCAGAGGTGGAGTTGACAGAGCTTTGTTAATTATTAGAAATGAGAGATCAGTCAAAGGAAGATTCAAAGACTGCACCAAGATTCCACTGTGGATAGAAGACTTGGTCTGTGGTCCACAGAGAGGAATAATAAAGTCAAAAGGAGGAACAAATCTAGGAAGAAAGATAAGCTAAAGTTTTTGACGTGTGATTTTGAATTGCTGTTGGGTTAGCAAGGTAAAGATATTCTATAGAAACTTAAAGATCTGGTACTGGGATACATAAGAAAAAATGACTAAAGTGTCAGATTTGGTGGTCAATTTAATGAAAGTATAGTTATAAGACAGATAATAAGTAGCAGTGTCAGAATTCAAATCCAGATTTTTTTTTCAACTCTAAATCCCACGTTCTTTTCACTATACAGTGCTGCTTCTCTCTCTCTTTTAAATATTATTTTTATTCTGAACTTAAAGACTAAATAGAATGAACATTTCCTTATACAAAGTACAACAGAAATAGGACTATACATGAAACCATAAATCTCTGTTATGTGCAGCTTGCTTTTCCTTTTAAGTATGTAATATATTTGACATATAACTTTCAGTCCTACTTGTCTGTTTTCTTCTAGCCTTCTTTGTCTTCTCTTCTGTGCATAAAAAAAAAATGGACCACTTTACTTTTTCTTTTACTTTTGGTAACTCTATCACTAGCTTCCCTCGTCCTTCTAATCCCCATGTTCTCCTCCAGCAATCAATCAACAAGCATTTATTATGGCTTCCTATGGTTGAGTCAATGTGCTAAGTACTGGGAATACAATGTCAGAAACAGTCCCTGCCTGTAAGGAGCTCACATCTAATGGGAGAAATAAGAGGCCAACAACGAAGTACATAAAAGATGTATTTGGGGTAAATGGGAGGAAATCTCAGAGGGAAGGCACTAGCACTGGGCTGAGGGGAGAAGAGGTAGAGTGAAAGGTCTCTTGCAGAAGATGGGATTTGAGCTGTCTTGAAGGAAAAGAAAAAAGAAAAGATATGAACTCTTATGACAGGTATGCAAGTCAAGGAAAACAAGTTCCCATATTGTCTATGTCTAAAAATGGCTCGTTCTGCACCTCCTGTAAATACATGTGTACATACAAGATATATGCAGTGTAGATTGAAGGTAATCTCAGAGGAAAGGCACTCTGAGGTGAAGGGAGAGGAGGAAGAACAAGAAAAGCCTCTTTCAGAAATGTAGCTGAGTCTTGAAAAAAGCTAGGAAATTATTTCTTTCATCATTTCCTGTTGTGCAATAATATTCTGTTAAATTCAAACGTCATAATTTGTGTAGCCTATTCCCGGTTGTTGTACACTCCCGTAGTTTCCAATTCTTTTCTATAACAAAAGCTGATACATATGTGTGTGTGTATATAACATATATACAATACATATATAAATTGTTACTCTCTTTCAGTTCTTTGGAGGTATATACTTAGAAGTGGTGTCTATCACTGGTCAAAGGATAAGCACAATTTAGTGACTTTGGGGGCACTGTTCCATATTGTTTTCCATAATAGCTAGTCCAAATTTCCACCCACCATCTTATCTTCTTGCAGCTGTTCCAATGATTATCTTCTTCCTTTTTGTCACCTGTGCTAATTGGATGCATTTGAGGTAGAATATCAGAGTTTTGTGTATTTCTCTAATTAGCAGTGATTTGGAACATTTTTTTCACGTGGTTGTTGATAGGTTTTTCCCTTGCAAACTATTTGTTCAAATCCTTTAACCATTTATGTACTAGGAAATGCCTCTTACATGAAGCTTTTCAAATTATCATTACCTAAGTATCATTTCTCACTAAAGTCAGAACTTAGAATATCTCTCAGCCTCTTAGTGACTTAAAATAATAAAATGTTTAGAGTCAGAGAGACTAAGAGATCATGTGGTACAACCCTCATATTTCAGAGATAAAGAATAAATGTCTGTAAGTTCTCTCTCCTGTCTAACATGCTTTAATTTGTTATTAATGAGACTAAGGCTTAGTAAGGTTAAATAATTTGCTTAAAGTTGTATGCCAAATAGTGACAAAGACAGCATTAGTGACAAGCTGTTCATTATTGTTTGAAGATACTTCACCAAATCAATTAATGAACTTAGTTGTTTTTTTGTAAATATGGAATAGATCTAATGAGCCATGCTCAAATATTAAAAGCAATATGCAAATGAATTTCTAGGCTTAGTATATACAAGTGTTACCAATGGTTAACACTGAGAAATTGAATATTGGTCAGGATAAATTAGTTTATATTAAGGATTTGGCACTATTAGTTTCAGTTGAAATTTGGTTAGTTACTTATGTGTTCAGAAATCTTCATAAGATCCTATTCTATTGTGTCATTGTGGTGTGAAAGTGGGTTATGCCAGTGGAATACAAGCAGTGGCAGCCTCTATTATGCTAGAAAGACTCTAAGCCCTCTCCTAAAACAGACTGGCTGCTTTCTGAGGACCATCCTGGATAACTAAGGAAAAGTTCATTACCAGTATACTGACAGATTGATGATTTACTCTTTGGCCATACCAAACCGTGAAACAAAATGCAAAATGGTACTATAAGTCCTTCAGCAACAGAAGAATTATGGAAAGGGAGTCAGAGGGACCTAAGAATTATACAAATTTTTAAACAATCTGTAAACTGTAATTCAGCTGTTGATACACTGAGATACTTGTCCATTGACCCTTTAACTCTGCTAGACAAATAGAATTGTATTAATTGACATTCTCTCTATTAATGAAACCATAAAATAAAAGGGAGTTACTGCTAAATGGAAAAACAACTCATACATTCTCCTTGAAGAAGCAACTAAAGGAGTTGGTTGTATTGTGTATACAAATGTAATTTATTGGGATATTTGATAATCTTGTTGATAAGTGTTTTTTTTAAAGGTCACTATGAAAATGTTCAGCTTACATATCAACAATACTTGCAGTGTATGAGAAGGTAGAGAAATTCCATGAAGAATTTGATAAGACCTTCAAAATTAACATACTTTGATACTTTATGACTTCAATGCAAAGGGGGTCCTAGGAGAGGATTGCAAAAAAAAATGTGAAAAATATGGTTCTGGAGTAAGAAATTATTTCAAAGACTTGTATACTACACAAAGTAGATAGACATCATTATAATCACAATCAACTGAAAGGTTTTGAGAATGCAAGATTCTATTGTATTTATTTGATGAATATAAAAAAGCATTTGATTTTGTAGAGGAATATCCTGCCTTCTAGGCTTTCCACTAACAAAGTTCTCCCATAGACATATCAAAATATAGGACTCCCTGAAAAATATAAGTGGTCTTCTGATTATAAATGTCAAATGAAGCATAAAATGTATACTTGCTAAAGATATTTGCTGCTTACATGGAGGATATCAATTCCCATTAAGTAATTAACAGATATTTCATATCTAACTTTTCTAAAATTCTATGCAAGTTGTTAATTTCTTTCTTGTTTAACTTCTTAAATTTATTGAGTCCTGAAAGGGACACATTGAGTTAATATACTATTATAATTTTGCTGCCTATTTGTAGGCAATGCATCTTTTTTTCTTGGGTTCTGCTTTCTAATCCATTCTGCTATCTTCCTCCTGTTTTATAGATAAGTTCATCCCATTAATATTCACACTTGTGATTTTTTAATTCTATCTTTCCCTTCATTATGTACTCAAATTTTTTCATCTCTTTATCCTCCTTATTATAAAGAAGAATGTGGGGGGGAAGGAATGACATCAACACTAGTAATCTATTATTAAAGCAGTGTGATTTCACCTTTTGTTTCCCCTCCTATGTTCAGATTTTGGCTAAAACATCTCTAGATGTTTTCCTTAATAAGTAGTTTTTTAAATTAATTTTTTTGTTTTTATATCACCTATATTTCTTCCTGTATCCTCCTTCAGAGGCATCCTTTATAACAAAGAGAAAGAGAAAGAAAAAAAATCAGTAAAAGCAATCAACACATTGAAACAAATCTGAGGTTATGTTCCACACCCATGGATTCACCACCTCTGAAAATAGAATTTTTCATGGACTCAAGTATCATGTTTTGTCTTCTGTTAAAAGTTCTTTATTCTAATATTTTTTTCATAAAGAGGTCTAAGTTCACTTTTTATTTCTTTCTTCATTGCTTTGGTCTATTCTTGAAATCTTCATTACCAAACCATTCCTTTTGCTGAGGTTCTACTTTTATTTGGATTTACCTTTTCAGCTTCTCTTAACCTGTAGTATTTCTTTATTGAATGTTTGTTTATATCTCCAGCCTCAGTTCCTAAATCAGAACTTTGTGCCAAGACCAGGCTCTTCCCCCTCCTATACTTATATATAGGTTGGCAACCCCTGCCAACCTGCAGCCTAGATGCCAGTGATCTGTCACAATTATGGATAGAGTGGTTAGTACAAGGTCCTGTCCTCTGTTGCACTTCTTACCTTTTCTTGTTGGTCTTGGCCCCATCTCAGTCTCCTTTGCTTTGTGCAATGATCAACTGCTATCTGACTCCGTCCCCTACTTTAACCCTGACAGTTCCTAACCAGATGTTAGCAATTGCAGTGGTCTTATGCCCCCTGGAGGGTCTTTGGTATGGACTGCCCAAGTGTTGCACCATCTCTCTCTTATGTCAGTTATTCCCATGATCTGGTCTTGGATCCCAAAAGCAATGGTAGCTTCAGGCCCTGAGTCATATACATCCTGCTCTGCCCCAAATCCTTGCTGTGACTGTCCGACCAGGGTCAAGATTGTGTTGGCTACAGGCTCCCTGGCTGCTACTCAGAGCACCCACAGGCTTATAGTTGTCTTCTTATACAGTCCTATAATAAATAGTTGTTGTTGTTGTTTGTCCTTCATTCTCAAAGAAGACCAATGATATCAGGAAGGTGATGTCTTGACTTGCAAGTGAATTGGATATAAGTCAGAGCTGTGCTAAGTCATCAGTTTCTCTCTTCCAGAGTCATTGGAGTCTAGTGGCAAGACATAGGTCAATACAACTGGAGATGGCCCCAGATTCAGTGACAGACCTTGACCATTTTAAGCTACGGTCTTTCCCAGATATGAGTTTGTCTGAGGCAATGGCCATTTAGTAATTAAAGGGTAGGTAAGAATTGAGGCAAAAGATAGCATCCTTTACCTTCACAAAACAATCAGTCTAGGAAGGAAAGACCCTCAGAATTTCTGGCCAGAACAGAAATAATTGCTATTTACCTGATTTACTTGCATTTGCCTTTCATCTTATTTGATCACTGTTTCATCTGGTACCCTTTTAAATCCTTATTTGTATGTTTGTTAGAGGAGCTAGACTCGGCTAGTTCTTTTCATATTGTCATCTTAACAAGAATTCCATCTCTGCAGTGACCAGAGGGACTTTTGACTTTTTATTGGCTATCCCTGTGCCTGAAACATTTTACCCCCTCACCTTCACCTCTCAGAATCTCTTGCTTCTTTTCAAAGCACAGCTTAGGTATAACCTTCTGTAGGAGGCCTTTCCTGATCCCTCTATTTATTAGTGCTATTTCTCACGTGACCCTCAAATTATGTTTGGATTTCTTTTTATGTTTTTACTTTTTTTCATGAGATTTCTTCCCAATAGAATGTAAACTCCTCAAGGGCAGAGGCTGTTTACTTTTTGTCTTTCTATCCCAACTCCTTGGATAGTCAGCTCCAGTCACATAGCATGGCTGCAACAGATTCTTTTCCAATGAGGCTGAACACCTTTGGGAAATTACTGAGTTCTTTTAATGACCCCCAGACTTCTCCCTAGGATCAAGAACCATCTTTTTAAATAACAGCGTCCTCCTGGTAATGTTGTATGACTGTAATCCACAGACTAATATAGTTTCCAAAGAGCTGAAATTTAGAATCACCCAAACAGCAATGGAGAGGTTCTTAGTAGGCATGAGCAGGCTATGACATATTATAAATGAAAATTGGCACAAAAAATTAGAGTGAAGATTATCATTAAAGAAATGTTTTATTGGGGGGAAAAGTACAAACAGATGGACCAGTCATGTAACAAGAGTGAGGGTTAAATGATGACTATCTTTGTGCTCCACTAATATCCATAAAGTGTCAAGGGAACAAAGGAAGGCCAAAGCATGTGGGTACACCTTCAGGTGGATTTGTGAGAGGACATGGAAGAGAGTCATACAGGCTTGCCAAGGATGGATTGTGATCTATATGACTGGAAAAATACCAACATCCATGAGATCATGGATCCAAAAGAGTAATAAAACTTCAGTTGAATATTGGTTAATTACCAAATTATTTTTTTCATGAACCTTGAAGAAATTATTTCTAATGGATTTTGTTCTATGTAACATTCCATTCAAGTATCTGTTTAATCTTGGTGCTAATGAGAACTTCTCATCTTTTCATTTTTTTTCAGTATGTCATGGAAAATGTCCAACAAATCTAGGGCATTTATTTGTGAGCTTTCCATTTTATTTAGCAAAAGTAAAAATGGCCATATTTACTAATAAAATTATCATATGGAATTGCTACATAAAGAATTCTATTCTATTATAGTATTTATACTATATTATATTACCATATTATACCATATATGATACTATATTATTTATACTATATATGTATACCACATTATTTATGTATTTTTCACATATAAAGGAAAGATTTAATTGCCTTATAATTGTAAGTAATAAAAGATAATAATGATACCCTTTAAACTCATTTTTACTCCTTCAAAATATGTAAGTTAAGACTTAAAATCAATTATTAAAATACTTATGAGAAAAAACCTTAGTGGTAATATAGAATGTAATAACAGCACCTTATATTTGTATGATAGTTTCCAGTTTACAGAGCATTTTTGTGAATATATCCTTATAATAATATTATGAGGCATATTACAGGTAGGGTGGAAGTTATTTGTCTCTGTTTAATGAAAAAGGAAATTGTGGTTCAATGAAGACAGAGAGGGTCAGTGACTTCATCTCAGTCCCACAGCTGGTGGCAGAGCTGAGACCAGAACCAAGATATTTTGTCTATTAATCCAATGTTGTTTTTTTACTACACTGTACTATCTCCCTAAATATAGTACTTTTTTGTAATTTTATAATTTATAATTATATTATTATGTATAATATATATAACATCTATGTTCATATATTACATGTATAATTTATATAATTACAATTTATAATTTTTATAATTTTCAGAACTTTCCTATAAATATGTCATTTCATCCTCAGAAAAGCTCTCTGGACTAAAGAGGGCAAGCACCATAGTGTGATGGAGTGAGCACTCTCAATGGAGTGACCTGAGATTAGTTCTAGCTCTGACTCCTTCCTGTTGGCTTTGAGCAAGGCATTTGCCCTCCTTGGGCTTCATCATTTTCATTCATTCATTCTTAGTTTCATCATCTGTAAAATGAAAGTTGTTGGTTGTAATGGAATAAGTTCTTGCTCAGCTTGAGGTCTTTGATTCTATGACCTCTCTTTTGTATGTGAAGAAACAGTTCAGGAACATTAACTAATTTGTCAAAGGTCACATGACTACTAAGTGGCGGGACCTGGATGAGAATTTTGGTCTTCACCTTGCTCCTAATTTGCCGTCCTTTCATACTGAGAATATTTAATGGACATGTTTTTTAAAAGATCAGAATGTTTAAAATATTCCATAATAAAAATAGGAGAGGGGGTGGAAAATGGGAGGAAGGGAGAGGCAAGGCAGAGGCACAACTTTATCAGAAAGAGACTAGAACTGGTAGTTTTGTGAATCTAATATGTGGCCTTGATCTGTAGTTTTCTGTTCCATTAGTAGTGACATAAGCAACTGTCACAGTGATTTGATTCAGATGAACTCAGAAGAACTGTTGGAAATCAGCTTTCAGCTTCCATTAATTTAAACTATAAGTATAAATGAACAGTATAAATGAAATTGCCAAATTTTGTTCTATTTTTTTTTAAGATTTACTGTTAAATTTTCAGTGACTGCTTAATAGTTATTGTAAAAAAGCATTGATGGGTACAACCACATGTCCGCTTCAATGTAAGTCACTAATTATATTTTAGTAACCCCCAGGCCATTAATGGCAATAGATTCATGCCACATACCTGAAAGTATGTATTCTTACTTGTTACAGATTTGCAAGAATAAATGGATGCTAATCTTTCTTTTTCCCACTTATGAACCGTTATGTTTTCATCCTTTTATTTCTGAAAATTTAGGAGATTCTAGGGTTTGGGTTTTTAAGTGCAAGAGGAGGAAAGTTAATAGCATTAGGATTCAATCCTTCAATTTTTCTATAGGAACTATTGTGTTATGAGATTGAGAAACAGTTTGATTAAGACATTGTATTTGAAACAGAAGAAACCTGAGCTCAATTCCTCTTTCCTTCTTTATGAGCTGTGTCAACATGATGGGCAAATTCTTCCACCTCTCTGAATCTCAGTTTCCCTGATACATAATATATCAGTGTAAAATGGAAATTATAAGGCCCGTAGTAACTACCATTCAGGGTTATTGTAAAGATCAAATTATATAGTATATGTAAAGCATTTTGTAATACTTAAACCACCATATAGATATCAGTTATTTTTATCATAAGCTCTGTAAAGACAAGGACTGTTTTATTCATCTTTGTATCCTAATATCAACTAACACAACAAATGTCTAAATGAATGAATAAATCAGAACCTTGTTTCCATTCTTCAAAGCACAAATTGTATATGAAAATCACATATATTTGAAATTTCTCTCGAATTTCCTATGCTGCTTTCTTCATCAGTGAATTGTGGTAGTTTTATACCATTGATGCATTTTAATTAAATTGTCCCAAAAAAAGAATGATGTAAGTAATCTGTAAGAACTGTTTAAGATAGTTAAATTGTAAAAGTTATATTGTTAGAGGTTTCCTCAGTAGGAGTTCTATGTTGAAACCAGGGGTCCAGATAAAATCCTGAATTTTTTTCTTTAATGCAGTATTTGCTACAAATTATAAATCATAGTAATTAAGGTTTTATATCTGAAAAATATTATTTTTACATGTGCAGTTTGTTGTTATAATATTAGTAAAATCTACATTGTGAATTTAAGTTAAATGTTTTAGTCAAGATTTTTTTCATCCTTTTATTATTATCATAAAACTCACAAATACACAGGCAGTCCAGACACAGACCCATTAAATTTAGAGCTGGAAAGGATCTTAGAAATCATCTAATCTAACCCTCTTACTTTTGAGATTAAGAAACTGAGCTCCAAGAAGTGCTACTTAGGTTAGCAAGTAGCAGAGCCAGGATTTTATTACAGATCTTCTGGCTATATAATCAGTGCTCTTTCTACTAGATGCTACTTGTAAAGCTCATACAAAGCACAAAGAACCTAAAATAGCTTGATTAGTAATTTAATATTTGTGGTCAAAATTGTTGTTCTACTTTTCGGTTTTCAAATATTGTTTGGGGACATTGGGCTTCACAAAATCCTACTCTACTGCTTCATCTCAGCATGGAAGTAACTCTAGGTTCTTAAAGACTGTGCCAATGGAACATAAGCTCTGGGAAATTCTACAGTGCTGGATAGGTTTCAAATATGATACCAGCAACAGATCGAGTCTGCTTTCTGAGGAACAGCCAAGTAATTAGGTCCAGAGAGGCTCATCAACAGTGGCCTGGTCACTTGAAGATGATTCCTTTGGCCATGGCAATACATGGACCAAAAATAAAATGCATAAAAGCATTCCATCCTGGGAGAATCTCTTCTACTTTTGCTGAGAGAGTGTCAGATAAACGGGCAGATGGTACTGAGAATTATATGGTTTTTGGAGAGTCTACAAACTTTAATTTAGCTATTGATTCTCCAGTTATGACTTCTGTCCAGTCACTATTGGAAGATCTTAATCAAGTCAATCTTTACAGTCTAACTATAAACAAAACCAAGACACAGAAGAAATTTGCAACCAATTGGAGCATGGGTCATAACTTTTCTTTGCAAAGGCATATAAAGGAGTTGGTTTTATCATAAATCCAAAGACAACAAGAAACATCATTTCATGGGATATTTCTTAATCTCTAATTGCGGTGCTCAGGATAAGCATTTGCAAAACAACTACCACAAAAATAATTATAGCTTATACACTAATGTCTGTTATATAAGATTAATTGACCAATGAAGAAGACAATGTTGTTGTTCAGTCATTTTCTAGTCATGTCTGGCTCTTCATGACTTCATTTGGGGTTTTCTTGGTAAAGATACTGGAGTGATTTGCCACTTCCTTCTTCAGCTCAATTTACAGATTAGCAAACTGAGGAAAAAGGGTTGAGTGACTTTCCCAGGGTCACATAACTAGTAAGTGTCTGAGGCTAGATTTGAACTACAGAGGAGTCTTTCTGTCTCCAGGCCTGGTACTCTATCCACTGTGCCACCTAGCTGCAAATAGCTTCTAAAAGCTGAAATTTTTTAGAATGACTATTCTCTAATTAATTATTATATTAGGCCCCTACTATATGCTGCTATTTTGTCCCTGGAGATACAAAAGCAAAAAAAAAAAAAAAAAAAAGAAATATCATGGAAATTCAAATCTACCAAATTAGACAATGTCTACAGATATAAATAAATGTATAGAGAATGTAAACCCCCCCCCAAAAAAAAAGACAGGGTAATTTTAGGAGAGGTGTACATTAGCAGTTACAGTCAGGAAAGACTTCATGTATAAGGTAATGTTTAAGCTAATCTGAAAGAGAATGAGGAGTTTTTCCCCCATCTCCTTTTCCTTTCCTCTTTTCTTTCTCTTTCTTCTTTGATCTATTTGAGGTATAGACCTGGTAGTGATATCACTGCATCAATTATATACACAATTTAGTGATTTGGGGGGCATAGTTCCGCATTCCTTTTCAAAATTGCTGGACCAATTCACAACTATACCAATCATACGTTAATGTAACTGTTTTCCTGCAGTCTCTTCAAGAACTGTCATTTTTCTTTTTTATAATTTTTGCCAATATGATAATTGTAAGATAGAACTTCAGAGTTATTTTAATTTGTGTTTCTCTAATTTTTAATGATTTAGAGCATTTTTCATATGACTATTGCTAGTTTGTTTTTCTTTTGAAAACTACCTGTTCATATCTTGTGACAATTTACTGTTAGGGAATGACTCTGATTCTAATCAATTTGGATATAAGAGCTTTAGTAAAGAAACATTACACGAAGATTTTTTCCCAGTTACCTGTTTCCCTCCTGATTTTAGTTGCCTTTTTTTATTTACGCAAGAACTTTTTAAATTTATGTAATCAAAATTATCCATTTTATCTTTTATTATCCTCTAATTCCTCATTTGTTCATGAACTCCTTCACTGTCTATAGAAATAAGAATTAATTTCATCCTTGATCATCCAATTTGTAAATAGTATTATTTTTTATGGCTAAGTTATGTATCCATTGAGAACTTCTCTTGCTATATCATTTGAGATATTGTTCTCCACCTAATTTTTGCCAGACTTCATTCCAGTCTTCCCAGAATTAGGAATGAATGAATTTTTGTTGAATTGTCTTTACACTAGTTAGCTATGGTCTTGGGTTTGTTGAACACTATGCTACTCTTGATTTGCTTCTGTAAATTTTATAGTTAATCTGTTCTACTGATTAACCTCTGTGTTTCTTAACCAGTACCAAATAATTTTTCTGGTCTAGTTGATCTGGTACTGCTATTGTTTCACATTTTCTTTTCATTATTTCCCTTGAGAATATTTACCTTTTATTATTCCAGAAGAATTTGTTATTTTTTTAGCTTTATAAAATAATCCTTTAGCAGCCTCTAAATATTAATTTTGCTGCATCATGTAAGTTTTGATATGTTGTCTCTTTTTGTCATTTTATTCTATGAAATATTTCAAAAAATAAAAAATTCAGACCTTATTAATATAAAAAACTATTGACCTTTATACTTTGTTTTCTACCTTTTTAACATTTTTATGAAAATAAGATATGTGGTTGATCCTGATTGTTCATAAATTCTGTATTTGCAAATTCATCTATTCAGTAAAAATTTATTTGTAATTCCAAAACCAATGCTTATGGTATTTTCATAATAGTTTGTGGAATGTACAAAATGGCAAAAAATTTGAGTCACCAGACATTCACGTTCCCAGCTGAGGTCAAAAAAGGCAATACACTGCTTTTTTTGTTTCAGCTCTCATATTGTAAACAAGTATCCTTTTTGCAATTTATTTAGTGACTTGTTTTTCACATTTTTATTCTTTTTATTGGTGATTTCATTGTTTGAAATGGCTTCCAAATGTGGTGCTATGGTACTGTCCAGTGTTCCTAAGGGCAGGAAGTCTTAGAAGTGCTCTAAGGAAAAAACATGTGTTTTAGATATGCTTCACTCAGGCATGAGTTACAGTGCTGTTGACCATGAATTCAAGATTAATGAACTGTTTAGGGAGTGTCATGACTTTGAACAAAAGTTCAAATAAAGTATTGTCTCTTTTTAGTGATTTCAAGGATTTTTGACATATTCTTATGAAATACGTTGTTGGAAGATATCCTTCCTGGTACCGGTGTACTCTGCTAAACAAATGTTTTTTCATAGTTAACAGACAGTAAGCAGAGTGGGATCTTGTGTTCTATACATCCTTGATTCAATTGTATAAATTAGTGATTTCGTCTATTGTAGAATATTATCTATGAAAGCCTACCTGATCTTTTCAAACCTTTATCTGGGTACCTTCAATATATGAATCAGTTAATCTCATAAAAATATTGTAGAAATGAGAAAGTGGACATAAAGGTCAGTAGTTTTTGTTGGTAGCAAAATGTTTTTAGAATAGTGTGATAGATCCTTTCACCTATTAGGCAAAAACTATTATAATGAGTTGCATTTGGATTTAATATTTACTATTCATGTAGCCAAAAGGCTTTGGTATTGAAAAATAGGATATTCATATCTGTTGTTTATACATTTACTGGACAAGTGCTATATCTTCTGTAAAATTTCAATGAACCTTATTAAGTGACTATCTTCTGTTTATGCAATAGAACCTAGAAGTCTCTTTTTATCTAAAGATGTGTTTTGCGTCTCAGAATGGGAGAGGACTGAAATGGTCATGGGCAACAAATAGGCCACAGCATATTATCAATATAGCATTGTGCAAAGGTTTATACTATCCTGAAAGTGTTGCATTGAAGATGGGACTGGTCCTATAGGAAAAACAATGAATAACAAATGGAAAGACTGAGTGCTGCAGTGGTACTCGTGGTAAAAGACCCAGATAAAGACCTCAGACATATTAAGGAGAACTTTTACGGAGGATTTATGGAAGAACATGGACAAAAAACACACAGGATGAAATGACATGGATGGGTTGCAGTATACCATTGGAGGGAAAACCTGCATCAATGAGATTATGGATCCATTTGTACATCTTAATGTATTTTGTTACTTATCATCTGTGTAACACTAGCAGTATTAATGTTGGTGAGAGATGGGGTGTGGTTCAATCACTGTGAATCTACCAACACATTAGATTCAGTAGATCTGTAGTCTACTAAGGTGATTGTATATATTTTAAGGAGTTGGTTAATTTTTAAATAGTTAATTTTGACAGTGTCACAATAATTTACTTGTTTTACATCATTTCTGCTACTACTGAACGAAACATTCATTTAGAATGTATAAATTCCTATATGGGACATAGTCCTTATGCCAATATCAGTACAACATGTTTGCTATTAATTATTTTGAAAATTTTATAAACAATCATTATGAAGAATAGCTTATGCTTAGGTAGTACTTTAGGATTAATCAAGCATTTTATTCACATCTATGCCATGAGGTAAGTAATAAAAATAATAATATCTTCATCTTACAGATGAGGAAACTGAGCCTCAAAGAATTAAAATGACTTGTAAAAGCAGTAAGTGAGCCTACGTGTTAACTTAGGACTTCTGTTTCCCTAAAGCAGTGTTTTTTCCATTCTACTTCTTCTTGCTCCTCCACCCCCAAGCTCCACTCCTCATTCTGACATTTAAGGCCCTTCATCCAATCCCAGTTATCTTGACCAGCCTTATCTCCTACTATCAATTCAGTATTTAAATTAAGCTTATCTCCTAGCCCCTTTTTTCTGCCATGCCCATTCCCACTCTGTGTCTTTGTTTGTGCTACTTCCCCTCTTGAAATGTCCTCTGAGGATCCAAATACTGTCAAATTTCAGCTCAGGTGCTATTTCCTATCAACCCATATTTCTTTCTATTTTTCATCTATTTTTTAAATTTATACTTAAAATGCATTGATTCTTAGGAATAATTGAGGCATGGGTTAAGATAAGATTTGGAACATTTTCCCAGAAGATCTGGACAGACTGTTTTCTTACCTCTTCTTCAATGACACCTTTGCAGCATAACTTCATTTTTTATTTGAGGTCAGTTCCTAGAGTAAAAGATACGTCCTTTATTCGAATACTTATACTAACCACAAATGTAAGTAATTGAGAAGCAGCAGTGTGATGCAGTAGAATGTTAAACTTAGTCTTTCTTTCCTTTTCTTAGTAGAGACCCTGGCACATATTAAGTGCTTAATAAATGCTGTTTAACCAACTGATTCACCTGTGTGATCTTGGGCAAACCACTTAGATTCTCTGGGCCTCAGTTTCCCCATCTGGAAAGTGATGCAATTGGCTCGATAGCCTCTGAGGTCTTTTCGAGCTCTAGAATTCTGACTGTCTTGGTTCTTCATTACTTAGAGATCTTAATTGTAACACACACAGAGAAATAGACACGAATGTGGAGATAAACAGACGCAGCTGTGTGGGAAGAAGGCGAGTGAGTTGTGTAGAAGTTATCCTTGAGAGTATGTGTAGGGATCAAATATTTGGAATTGACTTCCCTTGACAGACTTCCTAGTTTAGCTATCTTTTAAAGAAAGTAAAGGACAAAATTGGGCCCAGTGGAGCAGAGAAGTTATTTCAGGCCTAAATACAGAGCCTGCGAAAAACCCTCAGCAAGGTCGGAAACACAGGAGGTGAGGTTTGTTCATTAATGTACAAGTTACACGCAAATGAAAATGAGGATCCTTTAGATTTCATTATGTAACACAATTATCTGCCGTCTATTCCTAACATGACTATTAAAAAGATCAACTTATACTTTTTCAAGAGCCTGAGATGATCATTTTTACAAATGCTGTTATGTTCACAAAATTCACTTTTGCTTTATTTTCTTTCTGCTTCACTTTTCTTTGTTCCTGTTCCCCTAGCGTGTTGTGGTCGTTTCTGTTTTAGGAACAAAAGATAGATTTTTCAATTGGTTTTTGGTCTACCCCTTTCCTAGCATTTTAAAAAACCTTTTCTTATGTGACATTACAAAGGTTTCATCTTCCAGAATGGAAGACTTTGCCATTATTTTTTAATTAACATCATCGTTCTCCTATAATAAATGATTGGGCTGTTACTAAATAGAGAAGCTTTCCTATTTTGCATTTAGATATAAAAATTAAAGACAAGTATTTGGGAATTATTCAATATCTGACTTTCCTTAATAGTTCAGCTTTGTTCTTTCTCTATAACAAAAAGAAAAAAGATATAATACTCTAAGTAATGAGACAAAGCATTTTAAAATTTCACTGGAAATAAAGTATGTTTTTATTTCACTTAAATTGAACCTTTTCTGTTTGTGATGCTAAAAATTGGTGTGCTGTCATAAATAACTTCGAATAAAATAATAGTGCTTTGTGCGTCTTGCTTCCATTTTAAAGATTTCTTAGTGTTTTGTTTTGTTTTTTTTGCTTCCCACACGGGGAACATTGTTTTAACACCTTTTCTTTTTTCTATCTTAATAATAATAATGCATTGTATTTGTGTAGTTCTTTTCTTGAAGAGATCTCAAGTACCTTTACTGCTCCTTTTTTTACAGATTAGTTATGCCACTGCTGTTTTTTTGTTTTGTGTTGATACAGAAGCTGGAGGCAAAAAACTGAGGAGTACTGTCCAGAGGAGTACAGAAACTGGCCTGGCAGTAGAAATGAGAAACTGGATGACTCGACAGGCAAGCCGTGAATCTACAGATGGAAGCATGAACAGCTACAGTTCTGAAGGAAAGTGAGTGAACTGTGTGAGCAAGGATAGGATCATCTTGTCTGCTTCAAAATTGCAAGAACCATTTTCTGTCTCAGCCTTTATGCTTATTACCGGAGGATTTATTAACATAGTACTAGGCTTATGAGAAAAGTTTTCAGCTTATGAGGAAAGTTTGAGTTGACCAGATGAATGGACTCAGCACAAGCATACATAGATCTCAGAATACATACCAAGGGAAATGAAAAAACTATAGCGTTAGCTGGATGAAGTCTTGTAAGGTAGGAATCAATTAGAAAGTTCAAAGAAATGAATGCTCAGGTGAGCCCTAAAGCCTGGGAAAGAAAAGATATAGCTAAAGAAAAAGGGCAATCTGCAGTGGATATCAGTTGTAGTCTAAATAAATTGTTGCTAGAGAATCAGAGAAGTATGGAAAATCAAATAGAAATTATCATCTACTGAGTAAAATAAAAGTTATAAAATCGCATATCTGAGTTTTTAAAAATCAGCTTCTCAAAGACAAAATGGAAGAGGTATGATTAGATAATAGTTCATCCCCCAAAAATCGGCAGTTTTAATGGACTGCATGCTCAGAATGATTCGTCATTGGGTTATAGTAGCCAAGAAAGTGAATGCACTCTTGGGCTCCATAAAGAAAAACATAGTGTCCCAAACTAAGGAGATGAGTCCCACTGTACTCTGCTATGGTCAGATCACATGTGGAATATCGTGTTCAGTTCTGGACTCTACATTTTAGGAAGGATGTTGGTAAGCTGGAGAGTGCCGGAAAAGGAAAACAATAATGATGATGGTCCTCAAGCTCATTCCATATGAGAATCAATTGAATAAACTGGAGATATTAAGCCTAGAGAATAAAAGATTTAGGGGAGACATAGTAGTTGTGTTCATGTATTTGAAGAGCTCTCACATGAAAAAAGTTTAGACTTGTTCTGTTTGACCTCAGTGGGCAGAAGAATAGATGGAAGTTACAGAGAGGCAAATTTAGATTTGATGCAAGAAAAGTCTTCCTGAACAATTAAAATTTTCCAAAAATGGAGTGGACTACCTTGTGAAAGCAACGGATTTCTCCCCTCATAAAAGATCTTCAATTAAAGGCTAAAAAACCATGTTTGATGGATATTTTGTGATGAGGATTCATTTTCAGATATAAGTTGCATTAGGAAGCCATATGGGTTCCTTCCAATTTCAGTATTGTGTGATTCATTAGTGCTTTCTATGTTTATAGCACTATAATAGACACTGTGGGGCATACAAACAAATACAAAACCAATTCCCTGCCATTGAGGAGCTTATAATCTACCTAAGAAAATAAGACAGCTATGTTTAAAAAAAAAAAACATAGCACCACATTGTCTATGACATGCCAATTGAGTCATAACAGACTGATTGTTTTAGGAGTTTCAAGGAGAAATGTGTTAAAAGAAAATGTGTCTGACTTTGAGTAAAGGAACAGAGATTTAACCTTGTTTATATATATATATATTTTTTTTTTCCTCTTAGTTTGATTTTCCCTGGTGTTCGATTGGCCTCAGATAGCCAGTTCAGTGATTTTCTGGATGGCCTTGGTCCAGCTCAGTTAGTTGGGCGTCAGACATTGGCCACACCAGCGATGGGTGAGTGTTTCTGTTACGTGATTATGTAAGTAAATGATAATGTTATTCTAAGTCACATTCTCTCCATTTCAAAAAATCTTTAGGAACTTTTTTCAATTTTGTATTTATTTGAAATGTTTTAGAGTTGAACAAAAATAGGGTTACATTTTAAAGTATTTATACTTGTTTATTGTATTGTTTTTAGACAAGGAATCCGTAACATAAAAAACTGATATCAGTCCAGAAGTACATTTGCACATGGCAAATTAAACAATGATCACTTCAGATATCTGGATGTGAAACTCCTTGGTTACCTTTGGATGCTAATGCCCTTTTTTATATTCCCTCTAGGTGACATTCAGGTTGGAATGATGGACAAAAAGGGACAATTGGAGGTAGAAATAATTCGGGCCCGTGGCCTTGTTGTAAAACCAGGTTCAAAGACACTGCCAGGTAGGAACTAAAGAGTACTTTCTAGCCCCTTTGGAGATTTATCTATCTTATTAGAGCGCTATCCACATGCCTCATCTACTCTTCCTATTTAAGAGAATTTGTTTTAATTGAATAATTGAAAAATATTCATTATTTTTGAGACCACAGTTCAGTTAATGATTCTGCAAATTTAAACTAAATAGAGGCAAAAATGAAAGCTGCTGAAATTCTGTGATGCATTTTGAAATTCAGCTCAACAAAGAATAGGTTATCTACTATGTGAAAAGACAGTGGAAACAAAGGAAAAGTAAGACAAAGACCTTGCCCAATTTACAATCTAATAGGAAAATGACACAGATTCAAATAACATAAAATAGAATGAGATGATACAAAGGACCAGGTCTAGACAAATATCCTGGTAAGTACAAAAAGGTCCAGATGAAGCTGTTTTAGTTACTTTAAGCTAGGGGAATCAGGGAACACTTCTGAAGAAGGTAACAACTGAGTTAGATGGTAAGGGAAAGGAAAGCTTTCAACACAGATGAGGAAGAGTCAGTTGTAGTCATGAGGGAATAATGAGGACAAAAGCACTGAGCTGAAAGAGGGGCGGACTGAAAAGGGGCCTTGTTAGCAGTGAAATGTAGCTGTATTAAAGAGAATGGAAAGAAGTTGTGTGTAAAATTGGAAAGGACATTTGGAAACAGATCGTGCCAGGATTTAGGATTTTGTTCTATTTAGTAGGCAATAGAGATTTACTGAAGGTTTTTGAACAGAGGGATGAAGTGAAATTTAGAAGAGTTAAATGTAAGTTTCTAAATCTAGGTTTAAAAAATGAACCACACAAGTATGGGATTCAGCGAGGCATGATGAGATAAGAGGCCACACACACAAAAAAAACCCCCAAAACATCAGGATATTTTAGTGTACTGCCAGCTCAGTATGAGTTAATGTGATATGGCAAGAAAACAGCTACTGTGATCTTAGATCCATTAATAGAAGCACATCATCTATTAATGGAGTGGGCTGGGAACCATTGCCATGTAAGGAACAGGTGAACAAATTAGGGATATTTAACCTGGAGGAGAAGGCCAATATGGACCGTGGTAATTGGAAGGAGGGAGAAGAACAGCCATTTATTAAATGTCTACTATGTGCCAAGCACTGTACTAAGCACTTTACAAATATCTGATATGATTCTCACAACAACCTTTAGGAAGCCTTTGAATTCACATCTTCCTGATTGTAGGCCCAGACAGTGGCTTATCACTGTTTCTAATGGTCTTCTACTATTAGAATGGTTGTCATTTGGAAGTCAGATAAGTATTTGTTGTTGTTGTTCAGTCGTTTTTTTAGTCAAGTCTGATTTTTTGTGACCCTAATTGGGGTTTTCTTGGCAAAGATACTGGAGTAGTTTGCCATTTACTTCTCCACCTCATTTTACAGATGAGGAAACTGAGGCAAACAAGGTTAAGTGACTTACCCAGGGTCACACAGCTAGTACGTGTCTGAGGCCAGATTTGAACTCTGAAAGATGAATCTTCCTGACTCCAGGCCCTGGACTCTACTGAACCATTTCAGGAGGCAGTTTTAAAAGGCAATCAGTTGGACCCTTATGCAGGGTATTCTTGTTAGGTATGGGTTGACTCTTAGGTTCCTTGCAACTTTGAAACTATGATGAGAGAGAATATTTGGATATTCTTATGAAGGATATATTGGAGAAGGAAGAAACTAAAAATAAAAAGACCAATTGAGTGAGAGTTAGTAAGAACCTGAACTAAGGTGTTTGCAATGTAGTGTAAAGGAGGTCACAGAGGTGAAAATGATAGCAGTAGAACCGTAGAATTTGTAAAAATGTTTAACTGTGGGGTATAAGGGGCGAGTATGGAGCCTGTAAATCTGGGAGGACAGGATGGAATGAGACATCGTATGCATGTAGAGTGGTCTGCCTTGGCAAGGAGAACATAACCTCTTCATGTGAGACCAGAGTGAAGCAACAGAGGTATCAGAGTGATCCAAAATAAGGAGGAGAGAAGGATTTCTTAGCAAATGGCTTTAATTTTTTCAGCAAAATATGAGGCAATATTCTCAGTTCTATCTATACACTGCCAATGTGTTGAAATGTGCAATTGGACCTCTGGGGGATATATTAAGGCTGAAGATATAGATTATTTAATTTATACATTGTCACACTTCGTGTGAAAAGGCCAGTATCTCATTAATTAGAGCTCTGAATAAATTTCCCCCTTTAAGTAAGAGCTTGATATTATAATGAAGGAAACACATGGGCCTCAGAAATACATTAAGAATATGTCTGATATAAAAGCTATTCTAAAAGTGTCCCTTCCTATAGTTTGGAAGAAACAAACACAAACAGATGCTTTTGTGAAAGTATTTACTGATAGCACATTTAGTGCTTCAACATCACTGTAGTCTTAAGGTGTTTATTTTATGCATAAACTACACAATCAAATTGAAGAGAAAATGATGTCTCTAGTGAAAGACAGTGAAGTTATTAATAGTAATAGTTCATAGTAAGATCTTTCACTGACTGACATAGTGATCTTGAACCTTCTAACTTACCAGCCTATTTAAAATTTTTTATTATGTTATATACTGTTTATTAAATAACCTTTCTAAAATTATTTGACTTGTGCTACGCTTTTGTTATTTTCCCCAGTGGTTGAAAAGAAATATTTTTGATGTCACAGAGGAAAAATCAATTTACAACATTCATAATTTTTGCCTGCCCCATCCCAACTTAATTTAAACTTATCACACACATCCTTTGCTTAAAGATTATATGCACAGAAAATATAAAGCAAGCTAATTTAGGGATAGGTGGAAAATGTAATTAGTTCTAAGCTTATCATATAATTTTGGGCATCTATTTTTTTATAATATAGGTTGCATAATGCCATGGGGCCAAACTCAAATGGAAGCAGATTCTTGTGGACTGCATAGTGACTTAGAAAACCACAAATTAGCAATATCTGAGTTGTACTGTATTTTTCTTTATTTGTTAAACATTTCCACCTGGTTTTATTCACTCATCCACTTCCCATACTTCTGGTGTAAGGCATCATTCTTGAAATAAGATGTATTTGTGTAGACATTTCATAATACTCAATTCAAAAAACTTGCTTAATAAAATTTTCAAATTTCAGTACTAAAGTTATATCAAATCAGTACCCAATTCAAAGGCAGTGTATCCATGACTCCAAAATATAATCATTTGATTTTATTTTTCACTTTTTAGCCAGATGTTTTAAGATTCTTTCTTCAGAACTCTAGCCTATGATTATAGTCTCATGATCTTGAGCTCTTTCAACACCTAATTTGGCTCCTGTTTGGAACACACACACACACATATGCACACACACATACACACACACACACACACACACACACACAGAGCAAAGTTTGAGTCATTCAGTCAGAATAATCCTTTACTTCTTTCCCCTTCTTTTTTCCTTTTCAGCACCATATGTAAAGGTGTATCTCTTAGATAACGGAGTCTGCATAGCCAAAAAGAAAACAAAAGTGGCAAGAAAAACACTGGAACCTCTTTATCAACAGCTGTTGTCATTTGATGAAAGCCCACAGGGAAAGGTTTTACAGGTATTTATTGAATTTCTCCCTTTTTATGTAGAAAAGTACTTTTCCAGAGTAGACCTTCATAGACTATGTCTCCTGTCACATTCCTTTCTTTTCCCAATTTCTGGAAATAATTCCCAAAGTTATGGTCAGTGCTTTCAAGCTTAAAAATGGTCTCCTTTGAGGAGACTAAATGCGTGAACTTTACTTCACATGTAAATTTAACTTCCCTAGAATGCTTTTAATCTAAATTTTATCTACATAGTTACAAAAGTAGCTTTCCTAATTTGTCATTGTACTATAGCAACGGAATGATTAAATATGCCAGTAATTAAATGCAGCTATTTACATTGCCTACATAACATGAATGAAGTGCATTTTAGCACATAAACTAATATTACTTATTTGTTCATACTGAAATTTTTCTCCTTTCTACTTTACCAACAGATCATTGTTTGGGGAGATTATGGACGAATGGATCATAAATCCTTTATGGGAGTGGCCCAGATACTTTTAGATGAACTGGAGTTGTCTAATATGGTGATTGGATGGTTCAAACTCTTCCCCCCTTCTTCCCTAGTAGATCCAACTTTGGCCCCTCTGACTAGAAGAGCTTCCCAGTCATCTTTGGAAAGTTCAACGGGACCTTCTTATGCTCGTTCATAGCATCTGTAAAACTGTCATAGCAACCAGCGTTACAAAAAAAAAAAATTTACAGGTCGCAAACCCTGGTAACACTGCATGCTTACTGTTGTGTCTTCTGAGCCTGTTTCTAGGGATACAAAGCGATCCTGTGTTCTCAGAGGAAGCTGCACACATTGTGCCCTAAAGAAGGTCCTCAGGTGAAGGAGTGGAGCTATGAAGAACTAATGGGTTTGGAGTTCAGTGACACTCATTTTTTGGTCTAATCTGAAGCCATGGATTAATATAAATCTGTCTCATGCAACAAACGTCCTTTTCAATGACATCTTTATTTTCTCTGTCCTTTAAAAAACAAATTTCTGTTCTCCTTGTTTCCCCCCCCCCAACAAAAAGCCTAGTTATGCCACAGAAATGGAGCTATGTGACCATGAAGCCATTACAAGTCAGTGGGGTAGTATGAAACATGAGGTGACAAGCAGGAGACCAAAGAAATGGTCAGAAAAAAAATCAAACCTCCTATGGAACTGAGGATAAAGTGAAGAAGCCCGGCACACGCTGGCAGCGCCATGATGAGCAGTGGCAGTCCTCTAGCTCCACCTGTCATTTCAGTGAAGGTCAAGATGTGATAGACTCTGAAAAACAAGTTCTGTGGCTATACTGTACTGTATGAAATTAAAGAAACTTTTTTGCATGGACACAGTTTAGCTGAATACTTAAATTATTTTCTCGGGGCTGCAACTTGCAAAAAAAAAGAATAAAATCAGCCATTTTCAACAATTTATATTATTTTTTAAAAAAAATTTCACTAGTGCATGGTTTTAAAAGGGAGAGAATGCAACAGGTTGATACAAGGACACACCACGTTTATCATTCCTTAATCATGGTCTGTGTTTTGCAGACATCAAAAATGACAGTACTTTCTAGAAAAATACTGAAAATTCTTTATGTGACAAGTGTAATATATTCAATTTACTTAAATGTAAAAGGTAAAAAGCTTTGTGAAGTTCAACATTATGTGCAAATTGTATACATCTTTCTTCCTCTTCTCTTTCTCACCTTTTTCTGCCTCATATGATTTCCTCCACCCACCCACTCCCCCCACTTACCAGGATGATCACTATACTCTAAAACTGCTATTTTTTGACTTAATGTTCTCATATGCCCCATCTTTGGTTTAGGATTGCAGATAATTCTGCCTTTCTGAATTCTTTGAGAAAAAGAGTACTTTTAAGAGCTTTCATTATTTCCAGCATGTTGAAAAGGATTTTGCAACATGGCTTGGGAGTACATTAAAGTAAGTCAGCATGTATTTGATAAAGAAGATATTTGAACTTTTTGCAGTTTATTGTACAGTGCATGGTAACTTATTTTTATTTTTTTTCTCACCTTCAAATTGAATTCTACAACAAAATCCTGGAGTCATGTGGCCATTGTGTGATGTCTTTAATAAATCTGTTTTCAGCACCAGTGTCTTTCATCCAGGGATTGAAGTATTATTTCTAGAAGGTCTTAATATTTTTAAATGAAAAATTAATTTATTTTACTGGTTTCCATTTATTCTGAATAGTCAGTCAGTGCTAAACAATATTAACAAACTAAAAAAAAGATTACTTATTTATTTTTGTTCTATAAAATTCAATTCTTTATAAAGTATACGTCTGAGGAAAACTTCATGATACACAAAAACCTGCTGGGAAAATGTCAGAAAAAACTTCATG
>NW_020948739.1:11205513-11498288 GCF_900497805.2 Vombatus ursinus
CATGATACACAAAAACCTGCTGGGAAAATGTCAGAAAAAACTTCATGTATATTTTCTAATTGTTCTGAAGAAAGTTGAATGTGTTTACTTGTTCATTGATGCCATCACCAAATGTCTCAAAGTAAAATCCTAGTTAATCAAAACCCCTGTTTTCAATTTAAGCAGCAAGTATTAACATGGTAGAGAAGGAGAGGGGCATGTTGCTGCAAGTTCAAACTTGTGATCAATTGTCCTGTTTAAAGGAAATAGGACTCAGCTAACATCTGAAAGCCCTTCTGTTCTGGGTCCATAACATACATACAGATAGATCAAAATATCTTGCACCATTCTTGGAAGTGTACACAGCATTCATTTACCTTTAAATTAAGGCCATGCACACAGAGTTATATATTTTGTTTGTTCAAAAATCTAACGCTGCCCATTTAGAAAAAAGTCATGCCTGGTAGGGTACGGAAGTTACAAGGAGTATCACTAAAAATGCCTTCTTTATGTGGTGCAATATGAAATTCACCAAGACTATGTCTTGACATTCTGAGATGTACAATGGATCGATATTAAGTTGTTGAAGAAACCAATTAAACTATGTATATTGAAATAATTTAGATACCTATGTACCAGCAACAATTGATTAAAGAGACATGCAGTCCATTATATCCATTAGAATTTAAAAAAAAAACCTATTACCATTTTCCTGATACTGAGATACAGTCAAGTAATCTTTTGTGCATATTCCTATATAAATTATTTCTAATTTTAATAAGAAGGACATGACCATATGGAATATTTGTACATATTTGTCATTATGCAGTATTTATTTAAAG
Source organism: Vombatus ursinus (assembly GCF_900497805.2). NCBI lineage: Eukaryota > Metazoa > Chordata > Mammalia > Diprotodontia > Vombatidae > Vombatus > Vombatus ursinus. Next base: position 11,206,335 of record NW_020948739.1, read on the forward strand.
GTTGATGTATTTTTTTTTAATTTTCATGTCTGCAATTCTACCTATGATTTAGTCATGTAAATAGGACTATTCCAGTGACCATTGCTGTCTTGTACATAATATGTTTTAAACATAAAGGGAATCCCAGTTGGAACAAAAGGGCAGATTAGGCCTATACTGAATGCCAACTAATGTAAATCAAATTCATTCTGGTAATGGTAATTAACACTTTAAATAAAACATTTTCTTTACAGAAGTGTATGAGATGCTTTTCTCCCACCTTTCCTTTCTCTCTTCTCCATCCTGATGAATCTGCTGCAGGTCTTTCCCTAGCATTGAATGCTAAAGTTAAACTACTCCCCCAAAGCCTTTATTTTTCACACTTTCAGCAACAGAAATGGATTTCTAGTCTAACAACAAAGTCATCATGTTTGAATGTTAGTTGATGTTCATCTGTAATTTTGGCTTTGTAGCTTTTATATTATAGAGTTGTTACTATTCAAGTCTTTGATAAGTCTTTTCCTTCAGATGGATTTGAGACACTATCACAATCCTCATGCTGTTCTGGATATGAAACTGGTAGGAATAGAGGAATAGTTATTCATATCTCCCAGGTTCATGTTTCATTCCATCTAAAGGAATCTGATGTATGCATTATAATGCTACTGCTCTGAGTTTGAACAGATACATTCTGTAATCCTACATAGAAAGACCTGTCAGCCTGGTATGTTTTCTTTTTATGATTATGAAGCTTAGAGGTATTTTTCTTTTACTTTTACCTATCTTTCTCAAACTTGGGAATGGCACTGTCATGAAATTGTGGTGATGGAAGGGGAAATCTCACAGAGACCAAAACTGGTATAACAGTAGAGACGATGAGTCTAGAGACAACTTTGGGTCTAGATAAACAGAACAAGTTGGCTTCCAGCTCCTAGTTCTTACCCCTTCACTCTTTCTACTTTTTAGAGTCTTCTGTAATTTAAAGAAGGAAACAAACCTTACATTTGTTTTGTTGTTGTTGTTTTCTCTTAAATTCCCCTGTGGAATGGGATGCATTTGCAAACTTTTCTCCTATCTCTGAAACTTTCTTCCCCCAGCATTTTTTTTCTTTTTAAAAGACTTTTCTCTCCATGTTGTCTTTTTGGTACTGTAGTTGTATATATTATTCTTTTGGCTATACTCATTTTACTCTGTATCACTTCACGTGAGTCTTCTCATGTTTCTCTGAATTGTTTATATTGGTCTTTCCTTATATCCCAATTATATTCCATTACATTCCTATATCATGATTTATTCCACCATTCTCCAATCATTGGGAACATATTTTGTTTACAGATTTTTACTGTCACAAATAATGCTGCTATGGATAGTCTTATACATATGAGACTTTTCTTTTTATCAATAACCTCCTTGAGGTCACAGCTATCCTTTCTCCCTAGGATCAAAATTATGAAGCTATCTTTAATTTATCTCTCTCTCACTTCCCATATCTTAGAATCAAAACTTCTTTCATTTCGAAGGCCAGTGTCCCATTCACACCGTAATCCCCACCATATACTTCTATAAGCTTATTTTTCACTTTTTCTCAACACATATCCTCTTGTATGGCAAGGCTGATTTATTCATTGGCTCCTACACTTTTGCACCCATATTGCACCCCCAGAAACTCTTCATACTTCCTCTTAAATGCTACATTAACTCTTTCTGTACAATCCAGATTATCACACACCTCTCTTAACTATTTGTAATTCATCCCCATCCCATTCTTATCTTCCTTACTTCACTTGACATTACATTATTAGTCACTTTTGTTATCTACTTTGTGATACTTATACATGTGTATATATATACATATATATGTATATAAACACACACATATATGTATATACATTTTAATAGGGATAAACATAAACTCTTACACACAAAGATTGACTCATGCCTTATCCAAGTCATTGGTAAAGATGTAAAACAGGACAGACCTAAGTAGAGATTTCCTTCCAAGTTAACATTGAACTATGAATGACTACTCTTTGATTATGATGATTCAATCAATTTGGCATCCCCCTATAAAGGATGTGACCAGGAATAAACACAAACAGCTTAATGAGGCTAAAATAAAAAGCATCTGGAATTTGGATGACTGAAAACCCCAAAAGGGATCATGAATAGTCAGACATGACTGAAAACAACTAAACAATGACAAAGGTATGGGCTTAGCCATTAACACCTTATTGTGATTACCAGGGACATCTTGGGAGCTTTGGGGTTCCTGAGTCCCACTTAACTAACTGGGTTGACCAGTACCCTAAACTTGAGTATTGATCAACTTATTCATACCTTATTGAGAAATTAAATCTCAGCATTCAGAATGATTGAATTCAGTCATATCTGAACTGAATCCTAGGACTATAGCTATGAAAAGAGAAAGACAGATGTGCCAGAGTTAGTTCTCAGTCAGAAGGAACTGCAGAGAAAGAGAACCAGGATAGGACTAAGAGTTAGCTAAGTAGACTTGAACCTCTCAACTATATGACTAACCCCAGGAGTAGAGAAGGACAAGGCATATTGAAGTTGGACATACATTTGATTCTCAATTAAAAACATTTATTAAGCACTGCTATTAAGTACTATTTTGTACCAGACATGGTATTAAGTGTTAGGGATACAAAAAGAGGCAAAAGACAGTCCTTGCTCTAGCAATTCCAATTTCATTTCCCTTCAAGCGAGAACCCAAATCCTTAGAATAATGTTAGTCAGATAAGGCTTGTTAAAGGCCTAGTTTTTTGGATAGAAGTTAGGTTCAAAACTGGAAGAGACCTCAGAGGCCATCTAGTGCAACCCCGATATTTTACAGATGGGGAAACTAAGTGTAAATGGTAATTGTTTCTCTTTTGGCCAGAAACCCTGAGGGTTTTCCCCTCCTAGTTTGATATTTTTTTCTTAGGAAGGAGGGTTAAAGGGGTCATCTCTTGGTTCACTTCTTAAACAGCCCTAATCACTGAAATTTGTGATGCCTTAGTCAAAGTGAGAACTCAGAGAGACCTTAACTCAAAAAGGTCAAAGTTTCCCACTGCATCCTAGGCCATTTCCAATTGTCCTGATCCATATCTGGCCACTGGATCCAGATGCCTCCGGAGGAGAAAGTGAGGCTAGTTACTTTGCACAGTACTTCCTCACTTAAAGCCAGTTCACTTGCAAGTCATGGCATCACCTTCCTGATATGGTCCTGTTCGAGAACGAAGGACAAACCACAACCACAACCTGTGAAGGGTGTGCTATTGAAATAAAGAAAGTTCTGCAAAATCGTGCCATATAAGAATTGATTGAAAGAAATGAGGATGTTTAGCCTGGAGAAGAAAAAACTTTGGAGGAAATTTGATAGATTATTCTGGTGTCTAAAGGTTCTCTCACATGGAAGAGTAATTAAACCTGTTCTGCTTGGCACCAGGAGGGCAGAATTAGGAATATGGGTGAGAGTGGCAAAGAAGCAAGATAAGGCTAAAGAAAAAAAAAAACACCAAAACTTCCTGACAGTTAGAGCTACCTAATGGCCTTTTCTCAATCCTCATCCATGAGCTCTCTTTGTTGCCTTTTCCATTGACAATGATCCTCTCCTTTTTGATTCTCTCTTCTTTCTAAGTTTCCATGAATTACTCTCTCCTTATTCTCTTCCTACATAGACACATTCTCACACACATCTTTCCAGTCTTCTTAAATCTTATCCCCCAGCAGGTACTCTGTGATCATTGTGTACATTGCTGTTCCTTGAACAAGACACTCTATCTCTGGATCCTGGAAATTTTCACTGACTCTTCCCCATACCTGGAATACTCTTGCTCCTCATCTTTGCCTCCTGGCTTCCCCCATTGTGGTACCAAAGGTATCCATTTTACATGGACAAGGCTAGTTTCTAGTTGAGGCTAGTTGAGGAAAACAAGGGGCTCTTTTTCAAGTTTTATTGGTCTGGGGGCACTAGGGCTTCAATTGTTGGCAGGGCTTTCTGGTTGTTTAAGTTATGAAACGACTAGTCTATGGGGAATCAGAGCTCTGCGGGCTTGATGGAATTCCTATTTTTGTGGGAGTCAGACACTGTTTTCATGACAAATGTAAAGGTGGAGTAAAGCAGTGTCCACATGCGTCAGTGACTGTATACATTTTAAATCTTTGTTGGTTGTGGTTACATATATTTTTTATTGAATTCCATGAATTTTTTCCATTGTATTCTAGTTTCAAGCCTGAATCACAGGTGGGCCTTGAGTTTACATCTCTTCTATAGATAGCTAGGTGTCACAGTGGACAAAATATGGGTCCTAGAATCAGGAAGACCTGAGCACAAATCCAGACTGAAACACTTCCTAGCTGCATGACCCTAGGATAGTCATTTAACCTCTGTCTGCCTCATTTTTCTCAAATGTAAAATGGGGATAATAATACCTACCTTAGAGAGTTGTGGTGAGGGTCAAATGAAATCACACTTTTTAAGAAATTAACACCGCGCCTGATACATAGTAGGTGCTTAATAAATGTTTGTTCTCTTCCCTGTAGTAGAATGTCCTAGGTATCTGTCCTTGGACTGTACTACTAAGTATTTCTATCAATTACTTGGATGAAGCATAAAGGCATCATGACATAGTATATACTGAGATCTGGGCTTGGAGTCAAGAACAAATAACTTTAAATACCACATCTTACATTTACTAACTGTGTGACCCTGTGCAAGTCACAAAAGCTCTATGTTCCTCAAGCAACTCCTTAGAACTTATCTACCATATAAGGTTTATATAAGAGTCACTATCTTTGATTTGATTAGTATAGGCAATTCCCACAGGAGAAGATCTCCTTACCAACAAAAAAACTACTTCATCTATTTGAGTGCTTGGATGAAACCATAGACAGCATGCTTATCTCTTTATCTGGTTAATCAAAGCCAGTAATGAGAGGTAACATATTGGATAGCAGATTTGACTTCCAAAAAAAAAAAATCTCTACAGGTTAACCAAATCTGATAAAAAGAAATACAAAAGGAGCAAATGTGAAGTTCTACATTTTGGTATTATTAATCAATGTAGAGCTATTACTACATTCTTTTCATGGGAAAACATCTAAGAATTTAAGTAAACAATAAGTTCAATGTGAATCCACAGTGACAATGTAGAAGCCAAAAAAAATTAATGTAATCTTAGGTTCCACTAAGAGAGACATAGTGTACAGAATGAGGGAGATTATACTCCTCATCAGACCACATTTTAAATATTGTGTTCAAGGAAAGACATTAACCAATTGATGAAGTGTATACACAGAAAGATAACCAGGATCATGACAGACTAGAGCCCTATTGAGGATCAATTGAAGTTGCTAAAAAAGTTTACCTTGTAGAAGAGAAGACTTAGGGGATTCCCACCCACTCTTCCAGTTTTATTTCATATCACTTCCTCTTACTCATTCTGTTTTTCAGCCACACTGATGAACTATGATAAAGAAAGAATAAGAAACAATCAGAGGTCGGATCCAGACAAAAGGCTTTGAGAAATTTGAGAAGTGATCTGGGGGCTGTATCAAGAAAGGCTTCATGGAAAAGAAAGCACTTTTCTTAAACCTTGAAAAAAATGGAGGGACTTAGATAGGAGTAGGGCCAAGGGAGTGCATACTATCAGTTCCCTGAGCTGATGAGCATAGCCTCCCTCCTCTCCATTGGAATATACTTCCTCTTTCTCTCTGTCTCTCAAAATCCTTATGTTCCTTTAAGGATCAGTGTAGGTGCCATATCACACACATAATATTTCCTGTCCTATTTCCAGCTGAGAATGGAATCTGTCTTCTCAAGCAGTGCTGGGGCAACTTATCTGAATTTTTTCTTTGTTCCCCCAATCACTCCTTACTTTTTGTCTTTGTACATATTTTATTCCTTACTGTATAATTAAGTTCCTTGAGGTCAGGTTCTATATGGTCTTTCTTCAATTAATATCTGTCTCTAGCACCTAGCACAATTACTTGCACAAAGAACACATGTAATACATACATATATACATATTCATTGAATTGAAATGAATAATTATCTTGGCTATCACAATTATTACTCTGGAAGTGGGGTTAGAATTACTCCACATGGCCCCACAAGGCAAAACTGAATGTAATGGGCAAAAGTTGCAGAGTGCGAGATTTAAGGTTGATGAGAAGGAAAAGTCCTTATTGATTAGAGTGGTCAAAAATTGTAACAGGCAGTTGGGAGATAGTGAACCATCCCCCTCTTGATGGAAGTATTCAAGCAGAAGCTGGATGACCACTTGTCAGAAATGGCTGTACAAGTACAGCTTAGACCACATGACTTTGGAGGCTCTTTCCCAATCTGATTTCAACCAAGAATATAGTCCTCATCCCATTTTCTAATCCTATAGCTCTTTGATTCTATCTTTTTTACTTACATCCTACCATTCCTGAGGTGGATTCCTCTATCCTATCTCTGCCTGTTAAAGTTCTTCCCTTTAAGGATCAAATCAGGTGTATTCTTTTCCATGAAGCCTTTCTGAACCTCTCCCCTTCACCAACTGAAAGTGATTGCTCATATTACTCATACTTCTCATAGCTTTTTGCCTGGACCTTGTCTTTGCCTATTTTTTACTCTATTTCTATCAGGGTTGTTTGTGTCCATATTTTAATCATTAGACTGTAAATTACTAAGTATTGGCAATGTCTTAATTCATCTTTGTATCCTCATCATGTAACAGTCTCACAACACGGTAAATGGTAATTGAGTTGATTTTTCCACCCTAAAGAGTAGTTGATATGTGCTAAAGTCTAATTTCTGAACAATGGTATAATGTATAACTACATTATAATTAAGCATCTCATGCCAGATACCTTGCTAAATATTTTCAAATATAATAGCTGTTAACAAAATTAATTTTAATTTAAGGAATTCTAAGCTTCAATGTATTTATATACAAAGTAATGTTTTTACTAAAAGAAAAAATTAGTTTGCAACTGCTGGATCAGTCCTCATTACAGCTAGATTATAAATTTCTTGAAGTCAGGGGTCCTGTCTTACCTCTTCTGTGTAGCACACACTGCAATGTTAACACAATATTAAAACACTTAAAAAACACTTGGTTGATTGCTCCAACCTCCACTTTTGATTCCTGTTCTCCACAGAAGAGACTATGAAACCTGAAAATTCATGTTTGAAATTGTCATGAGGAAAACATTCTGTAAGATGTAAAGCGCTAGCTAAATATAGGCTAGTAGGGAGGCAACATGTTAGGATGAAAAGAGCATTTCCTCTGGAGTCAGATTTCATGGCTCACATCCCATCTCTGACATCGACCTGTGTGACTGACAATCTCCCAAGACTTCAATTTCTTCATCTGGAAAATGAGAGAATTGGACCAGATGGTTTTGGAGGTCCCTTCCAACTCTAATTGTATGATTTTATGAAATATTACTATACCAAACAAGTCTAATCCCTCTATTGTGCCATAGCCCTGGAATATTTGAAAATTGATATCTGGTCCCTCCCTATTTTTTCTCTTCTGTAGGCTAAACATCACTAGTTCTTTCTTTTTTTTTCTTTTTTATTACTAAAACTTAAATACACAATAAAAGAAAAATAAACATATTATAAACTTAAATATTGAAACTTAAATACAAAATAAGAAAAGAAAAAAAGCATGTCATGTGCATAGCAGAATGTAAGAGGATTCAAAATATATAGCAATAAATTTCCATTTCAAGAAAGCCTACATAATGAATACTACACATTGTGTTGAGAGCTGTCTACTTTTCCTTTGCTTCCTTGTAAGTTTTCTTTTGTTCTCTGCTGTGCACTTTTTTCTTTGTTATTTTTTCCCCTTCCTCCCCCCACCTTCTGCAAAGGCTACAATTAAGGATATAAGTAGTATATATATAGTGTATATATACATATATATATAGACATATACTTTACCTAACAAACTCTACTTCTGATCTTTGTTTTTATATTTGTATCTCCTATTTCCTATCCCTCCTAACTCCTTTACTTTACTTCTACCTGCTACTTGCTCTCCTATCACTTAACCTACCTTCTTCCAAGAATATCTCTCCTATCTTCTCATTCCCATTAATCTAAAAACCCTTCTATACCCTGCTTTAACCTACTCCTTCACCCTCCCCTCTAGAGATCCCTCTCTTATCATCCCCCCTCCCTATCCCCTTGGCATTTTATTTCTTTCTGAATTTAGAAGACTTTTATACTCTTCTAGATATATATATATAGTTCCCTCTTGAACCCAGTCCCAATGAAAATAGGTTTCTATAACTAACAGTCCTCCTCCCCCATCTAATTCCTCTGTGTTGGTTCTTCCTCTCACACCTCATTTGTATAAGATAATTATTCTTTTTAGCTGTTCCTAAATGGTTTTACTTTATAAAGTCATATCATGCTCAGGGCTACCACAATCTTTCTTAGGAACTACCTAATTACTAATAACAATCTTAGACATATGTTTTACAGTTCATCCACATAAAAGGTAAACAGTGTCCTTATTGAGTCCCTTGTAACTAGTGTTTGGTATGTACTTTATATTTCTCTTGGCTCTTGTATGTCAAATCTTCTATTAAGTTCAGGTTTTGTTTTGTTTTGTTTTTAACAAAGTCCTGAAAGTCTGACAGTTTATTAAATGTTCATTTTTTTTTTCATTCAAGATTATACTTAGCTTTGCTGGGTATGATATCTTCAGCCAAAACCCCTGTTTCTTTTGCTGTTTGATATATAGTGTTCCAAGACCTGGAGTTTTTTAGTGTTGCCACTGCTAGGTCTTATATGATTCTAATTGTGGCACCACCACATCTAAATTTTTTTTTCTTGTTGATCATAGTATTTTATCCTTGAACTGGGAGTTTGGGAATTTAGCTATTATAATACTGTGAGTTTTCCTTGTAGGATCTCTTTCAAGTAGTGATCAATTGATTTTTTTTTCTATTTCTACTTTCCCCTCTATTTCTAATGCTTGAAGACAATTTTCTTTAATTATTTCTTGTATTATTGTGTCAAGATTCTTTTTTTGATCATAGCTTTCAGGCAGTCAGATTATCTTTATGTTTTCTCTTCTTGATCTGTTCTCCAAATCAGTTGTTTTTCTTGTGAGATGTTTCACATTATCTTCTATTTTTTTCATTCTTTATATTTTGTTTTATTATTTCTTGATCTCTTACAACTTCACTGCTTCACCTTGCCCAATTCTGATTTTCAAGGAGTCATTTTCTTCCTTGAGATTCTGGATCTCCTTTTCCAATTGGTTGACTTTTTTTTATTCATAATCTTGTTTTTCTTAAACTGTTCCTTTTTTTTTCTTTTTTCTTTTTTTTTAGTTTTTCCTCAAACTCTCTCATTTGATTTTTAAAATCTTTTTTTTTAATTCTTCTATGAATTCTCTTTAGGCAGATCACCATTTGACATCAGTCTTTTGGGTAGAAGAGGGTTTTTTTTTTGGTTTTCTTTTTTTTGCTTCAGTATCCTCCTCTGAAGATGATCTCTGTTCTTATCTATTCCCATAGTAACTCTCTATGGTTGGGTTCTTTCTCCTTTGCCTCTGCATTTTTTTTTTATTATTTGTGATAGCTAGTTTTGTAATCACCTCTAGTCCTGGGGTATGGGGGGTTGTGCCTCTGGCCTCAGATCCTCCTTCAGTTCTCCCCTCTAGCCTGGAACTTAAACCTAGACCTCCAGCCTCCTGTAAGTGGCCACAACCAGCGGTGCCCCCACCCCACTGCCCTTCACTCACTGGACATGTGCTGGTTCCTGCTTCCCTCCCTCCCCTTGCATCTCTGCAGCACAGCTGGATCTGGCATTCCTTGTCAGTAGAAGTTCCCTCTATCTTCCCTGGCTCAGATGCCCAACTCCCCTCACTGTCCCTGCAGCTGGGGCTGAGACAACCTCCCAATTTAGGTAACCCCAGGGCTTGCCACTTGCTGTTTAGGCAAGGGCTTCTTAAACTTTTTTCCACTCCTGACCCCTTGGCATTGTGTGGCCTGAGGGCATGTACAGTGCAAAGTGTGCTCAGAACCAAGGCTGCAGTGAAGTTGCACAATGCAACATGGGCAAACACTGCCAGAAACACCTCTAATTCATTATGTGTTTGATTTTTAATTAATTTTTGGTCATTGCATGTTCAGAAACCTATCACTACTGCCAAATTTTTTGCAACTCCATGGGGTCATGACCCACAATTTAAGAAACTCTGGAGTGGATCTAGGACCTAGCCTGGAGTTATTAACTCTTCACAGGAACCAAGCCTCATCCTGGGATTTTTCTTCAGATCTTCTCTGATTGTCCTAGGAGGACCCCTGTTCTATCCCTACTCATTAATTTTTAGCACTCTATATTCATCCTGAGGTGCTATTCCATCTCTTTTGTGGGCGGAAATCTTGAGAATTTGGAATTTTCTGACCTGCTTCACCATTTTCCCAGAATCCTCTCTGTCACTAGTTTCTTCTACTAATAGAGGACTATTTTTAGCCCCCTCAATATCCTGGTCACTGTCCTCAAAAAACCGCACTTTATTTTTTTATATACTTAAAAAAATGTTGTTGTGTTGTTTTTTATAACTTCCTTTTCACATAAGTTCCTCTTACCTTCCCTATTACTGTAGAGGGCGACATCATCCTCCCAGTCCCTCAGGCTTGCAACTTACACGTCATCCCTAACTCCTCCCTATCTATCTCCCCATCTATCTAACCTATTGCCAAGGTCTATTTTACCTGTGCATCGTCTCTTGGATAGAGCCCCTTTTCTCCTCTGACTCTGGGGCAGGCCCTCATCACTTCACATAAGGACTATTGCAGTAGCCTACTGGTGATCTACCTGCCTCAAGTCTCTCCCTATTCCAATCCACATTCAAACCCCAAAGTGATTTCCCAAAAGCGCAGGTCCAGCATCACACAACCCCTCACTCAATAAACTCCTCTGGCTCCCTATCACCTCTAGAATCAAATATGAAATGCTCCGTTTAGCATTCAAAGCCCTTTGTAACCTCGTTGTTTCCTCCCTTTCCGGTCTTCTTATACCTCAGCCCACTGCTCCATACTCTTCGGTCCAATGACACTGGCCTTCTTGCTCCTCTGTGAACAAGACACTCCATCTCCTAACTCAAGACATTTTCCCTTCTTGTCCTCCATACCTGGAATGTATATTCTCCTCATCTCCACCTATTGACTTCCCCGGCTTCCTTGAAGTCCCAATTAAATTCCCATCTTCCACAGGAATCTTTCTCAATCCCTCTTAATGACAGGGCCTTCCCTCTCTTAATTACTTCCCACTTAGCCTGAATATAGTTTATTTGTGCATATTTGTTCATAGGCAGGAAGACTCATCTTTCTGAGTTCAAATCTGACCTCAGGTACTTCCTAGCAGTGTGACCCTGGGCAAGTCACTTAACCCTGTTTGTCTCAGTTTCCTCATCATAAAATGAGTTGGAGAAGGAAATGACAAGTCACTCCAGTGTCTTGGCCAAGGAAACCCAAATGGGGCCCTGAAGGGTCGGACACGACTGAAAGCGACTGAATGGAACACATTTGTTTGCTTGTTGTCTGTTCCGTTAGGCTATCAGCTCCTTAAGGTCAGAAACTGTCTTTTTTGCTTCTTTCACCCTATTTCTTTGCACCATGCAACACACATAGTAACACTCAATTAATGTTTATTGGCTGATGTCACAGTTATTTCAGAATAAAATTCACGTTTGCTGTCGTTACATTGAACTTACACCTTTGTAATAAATAAGCACAGTTATGCAAAACCAACTGACGGGGGCAGTGGATAGAGCACGGGCCCTGGAATCAGGAGGACCTGAGTTCAAATGTGACCTCAGACAGAACACTTGACACCTACTAGCTGTGTGACCCTGGGCAAGTCACTTAACTCCAATTGCCTAAATAAAATCAAAAAAGAAATACCAGTTCCTATGTCTCTGATTGTGTAGTTCATTATTAGCATTTGTTTTCTGCATCATCAGTTTTTTTTTCCTATTTGCCACAAAATCTCTGCCCTGGGTTAAATATCTTAATGTTAAGCAGATAAACCATCAGGGAAGATATTTTCTTGAAATTCTCAGCACTGAATTTTATTAACTGAATTTTATTCCTCTTGAGATCTTTGATAAATTTGGTCTTTTTTCCCCTTATTTTCTCTGACTGCTCACTTTCTGACTCCCTCCCCTTTGATGGTGGTTTCTTTGGGGGCTGGATCTCAAAGAATCTCAGCCTCCTCTCTCATTGGACAGTTCATAATTCATCAACCTCATTCTCTGTCCTAAATGAGTTCTGGGGAACAGAAGTAGCCCCAGATGGATGCTAGGCACTTTCTCTCAGGCTTAGTGGAGTACCACACATGTGTTCTTCCTTCATTTCTCTGCTTCTCAGTTCATTGGCTCTATTGAAGGCTGAGCAAATTTCTGTTAATTTAGAGTTTGGATCTCCATGTGGCACTGGTAGGATGAAGGGCTAGAATGTAGAGTTGAGTTCTGTTATATGCTTTCAGCTTGGGTAGTCCTGCTTCTGGGAATATGACTAGCCATAAGGGAGGAGGTACTGAGTGAGCAGGAATTTTCTGTTAGTTCATTGATTTTTTACCTTATTTGGGTTCTTGTCATCCTTAATCGTGGAAAGAGTTGAAATCACTTTATCTTGGATGCATTGTTCCTATTTTAGAAACGTTTGAGAGGTCATGAGAATCAGAAAAGACATTTTCTTCTCCATCCTTTCTCAATAAGTTCAGTGGGTAACTTGTAGTCTTCTCTAAACCAATTCCTACCCTTATATTAGGGGGATTCAAAATACATGTTGATATTCCCTCAAACAGTATAGGCTCTCAGCTCTTCAACCTATCATGAGCTATTCCTTCACTTCACTTAGTTATCCACAGGAATGCTCACACCCTGGATCTTGCAATCATAATAGGTGATCCATTTTCAGGATCAAGAACTCTGAAACTCCTTTATCCAATCACACTCTCTCAATATTTTATATCTCCCAATTCCTCACTCATTACTCTATTCTTTATGCTAACCATCACCCCCAACCCTTCCACTCTCAGTATTTTCCTAAGTCATATATTCTGCTGTGACTACACTTTTGTCCCTTTCAAATCTTTACCCTTAAGTTAACCAGTTCAACTTTATGCTATCCTTTACTCTCAAATCCACTGTATTCTGGTCTGTCACTTGGATTGATATCATCATCCTCAAGAATCCTCTATTCCTTCTCACATGCAGATGAGTGCTACCAGAGAAAGTTATCCAACTGTGCTGATTATATACATATTTATGTTATTTAAACCCAACTGGTCTAAACTATAGCAAAACAATTGTTTTATCTCTCTCTAATTCATTATCTTTTCCACAATCCCCAGCAATTGTTCCAAGCCTCTTTTTTTCCCCTCTAGCTTCCCGTACTACACTATTCTCCCCATGGTCTCAGATGAAGACTTTATACTTTATTGAGAAAACTGACATTATTTATGTCGGATTTTCTCTTCTCTTCTCTCAATTTCATATCCTCTTGACATAATCCCACATTCCTCCTTTACACTAATCCCCAGTGGAGATATGGCCCTTCTCCTTGAAAAAGCCAACTCTTCTACATCTATCCTTGATTCCATCCCCTTATATCTTCTCTATCAGACTTTCCCTATAATTTCCCCCCATCTTTCTACTCTCCAATCTCTATCCACTTATTTCTTATCTGTTGCCTACAAACCTGCCCAAATCTATGACTATCTTGAAAGGCCCTACCATCCCCTCAAGCTTATCCTCTGTCTCATCTCTCTTTCTCAGCTAAACTCCTAGAAAAGGGTTTGGACACTCATCTCCATTTATTACTAACTCATCAACCCTTTGCAGTCTAGCTTCTGATCTCATCACTCAAATGAAACCACTCATTTCAAAGTTATTTTTATTGTTGTTGTTCAGTCATTTCAGTCATGTCTGACTTTTCATAACCCCATTTTGGATTTTCTTAGTGAAGATAATGGAGTGGTTTGCCATGTCTTTCTTCAACTCATTTTATAGACTTGAACTGAGGCAAACAGGGTAAAGTGACTTCCCAAGGTTACATAGCTAGTAAGTGTTTGAGGCCGGATTTGAACTCTTGAATTCAGGAAGATGAATCATTCTGAGTCCAGGCCCAGCACCCCATCCATCACACCACTTAGCTGCTACGAAGGAATTAGGTACCATATAAATGTTAGCTATCATCATCATTATGGGCAATGTATAGAGTACCTGGATAATGTCTCCTTTGCGCGTTTTCATAACACTTTTCTCTCTTAATTCTCCTCTTGTCTGTCTCACTGCTCCTTTATGGTTGCTATTGCTTGAATAATTCATATTACACCCTCTAACTGTAACTGTGAGTATGCACTGAGATCATGTCCAAGGTTCTCTTTCTACATATATTCTTACTAGTTGACCTCATCAGCTTCCATGGGTTTAATTATCATCTCTATGCAGATGACCAAAATTTGTATATCCAGCCCTGGTCTGTCTCCTGAGCTTTCATCCTTCACTACCAACTGCCTGTTGTTCATTGCAAACTAAATGTTCCATAAACATCTCAACCTCAATGTGTCCAAAACAGAACTATCTTTCCACTAAAACCTACCCCTTCTCTGACTTTCCATATTTCTGTTGAGAGAACTGCCATGCCTCTAGTCACCTTGGTTCAAAACTTCAATGTCCTCCTTGGCTACTTACTCTCATTCATCCCATATATCAACTTAGTTGACAAATCTTGTCATTTCTATCTCAGTGACGCTCCATCTCCCATCTCCATTCCTTTTTATCAGCTATCCCCCAAACCTGGAACGCACTATCTCCTCATCTTTGAATTTTAGAATCCCTACTGATTTGGCTCAAGCACCAATTTCTATATGAAACATTTTCTAATGCCCTACCTGCTATCAATCAATCAACAAATATATATTAAGTATTGTCATGAAAAAAAAATCTACTATAAGAGAAATGGAAGCATGAAGGTCCAAGCATTATCAATTAGTAACTAACAGGGCTAGCAACTGCCAGTAAAAGGAATTCAAGGCTCCTCAGTAGGCAAAGATGCATCTGACAGTCAAAGCAGCTCTTTTATGCTGTTAAGAAGGTAGTCCAGTGATACAACCTAAATTAATACTGATTCTCCTGACACAGAGATTAAAGGTAGGCTGACATTTGGTTTGATTAAGAGAAAGATTTCCATGACTCATGGCAACAGGGAAAAAACAAAGAGTTGACTAACATCCTCTGGAAATTTTGTTGTGGGCAAAGATCTTATCACTAGATTGACCCATACCTCCTGGAATGTCTCACGGTGGGTAAAAATCCTATGACCAGCTTAACTCATCCCTCCCTATGGTCAGCAAAAGCTCATAGATTTGTGATTGGATTTTTACCCATATGAATAGGAAAATTAAACTTTTACAAATTTTACCAATGAGGCCTGTAAAATTATGTCTGAATTTGATTCACAAACATTAATTCTGATTAGAAACAATTTTCAATAAATAATTAAAAAATAATACAAATTAAAATGGGTCATTAATTTTCAATTTCACAGAATCTTTGTGGCAAGTACTGTGCTACTGGATGAGGATAAAAGTACAAAAAATGAAATGATCTTTAATCACATTGAGCTAACATTTAGCTGTAGAAACAAATACATATGAATATAATGAGACTGGAAAGGTAGGTTATGGCCGGGTTATGTTGGCTTTCAAATCTAAACAGAGAATTTTAAAGTTTATTCTAATATAGTGATTTTTAACTTTGTTGTTTCATTGTGGACCCCTCTGGCAGTGTGGTGAAGTCAATTGACCCCTTCTCAGAATAACGTTTTTAAAAGCATACAATTATACATAGAATTACAAAAGAAAGTAATCATTTTGAAATGCAGATATCAATTAAAAAAATTCCTGAACTCCAGGTTAAGAAACTCCATTCTGAAAGCAGCAGGAACCCACTGTAATTGGTTGAGTGAGGAGTCACATGGTCAGATTTGTTTTTAAGAAAAATTGCTTTGGCAAAAATGTATAAGATAGTCTGGAAGGTGAGATGGATGAGACAGGCAAACCAGTTATGAGGATGTTGCAATAATTGAGGCAAGAATTCATGAGGGCCTGAATTAAGGTAGTAGTTGTGTGTGTGGAAAGGAGTCCAATGTGAGAGATATCATGGAGGTGTAAATGCCAAGAAATGGCAACTAATTGGTTATGTGGAATGAGAGATTAATGAAGGATAAAGACAAGATTACAAACCTGAGACACTGAGAGGGTGGTGATGCCTTCAACAAAAATTAGTGATGTTTGAAAGAAGGGTTTCAATACAATTTTGAAAAATATTGATGACAGTGAACATCCTTGTTTCACACTTGATCTTACTGAGAAGGCTTTTTAGCTTATTCAACATCACAAATAATGCTTGCTGATGGTTTTAGACAAATGCTTTTAATCAATTTCAGGAAAAATCCAATTCATACCTATACTTCCAAATTTTTAATAGGAATGGATGTTGCACTTTATCAAAAGCTTTTTTCTGCATCTATTGATATAATCATATGATTTTTATTGTTTTTATTACTGATATAATCAATTATGTTAATAGTTTTTTTTCATATTAAACCATCCCTACATTACCGGTATAAATTCTACTTGGTCATAATGTATAATCTTTATACTATATTGTTGTAATCTTTTAGCTGGTATGATCTCAGAAAAACATGGATAGACTGGTATGAAATAATGAAGAGTGAAATGAGTAGAACCAAGAGAACATTGTATATAGTAACATCAATATTGTTTTAAGAACAACTTTGAGCAAAAAAGTCATTATGACTATTATAAATACCCAAATTAATTACAAACATATGAAGAAAGGTATTATCTGTATCCAGAAAAAGAACTGACAAACAGATGTATAAAATGATTTTACATATGTGTGTGTGTGTGTACATCTATATAAATATATATATATACATACACATATATATATAAATATAGATATAGATATAGATATACACACACACACACCACACATATTCATGTCTGATGTTAGCCATCTCCATGCCAAAGGGGGGGATAGGAAAAAGGGAAAAAAAGAAATTTCCATGATAACTTTATTATATTAGAAGGACTAGCAAGAAGTACATAATAGATTTACAGTTTCATGTGCAATCATCTTTTTAATTATACTGTGTTATGGAGATGCTTGTTTTATTCCATAAATTAAAAATAAATTTTTTGAAAAGAAGGGAAGTTTTGGGAAGTAAGATAATGAGCTCAGTTTTAGTTGTGCTGTGTTTAAGATGCATCTTGAATATCCAATAGGTAACTGATGATGACAGACAGTTTCTCAGGGGAGAAATCAGTGCTAATGAGATTACGAAGTAAGATTAAAGAGGGAGAAGAGAAGAAGGCCAGGATAGAACCTTGGGGAATATGAACAGTCCCCAGCAAGAGGACCTGATATGGATGATGAGCAAATGAGACTGAGAAGTGGTCATATAGTTAGAAAGTGAACCAGAAGATAGTGGTGCCATAAAAACTTGACTGACGAGGAAGGAGTAACCAGGAAAAGGTTTTCTGCTACGTCAAATGCATCAAATAGGTTGAAAAGGATAAGAATGGAAAAAAGACTATCAGATTTGCATTGAGGAGGTCACAGGCACCTTCGGAAAGAGTAGCTTCAATGGAGTGGTTAGGTTTAAAGCCATATTGTGAAACATCAGAGTAAGAGGAAAGGAAGTAGAGGCAATAAAAGTGGATAACTTTTTGTGTTTGACTGAGAAACAGAGAAGAGATAGACTTGAGGAAATAAAAGTGTGTAGTGAAGGTTTTTAAGGATAGAAGATTCTTGAGCATGTACACACACACACACACACACACACACACACTGGGGCAGTAGTGAAAGAACCAGTTTATAGACAAAGGTTGAAGATTCACTAAAGAAGAAATGATTAAGGATGTGACTTGTTGGAGAAGATGGAAAGAGATAGGGTTAAGTGCAGAGGGGTTGACCCTGGCAATAAGAAGGAGCTAAGTGGTACAATAGTTAGAGCTGGACCCCAGCTGTTGGACCTGGAGTCAAGAAGACACAAGTTCATATCGGGCTGCAGACACTTAATAGCTATGTGACCCTGGACAAGTCATTTAACTTATGAATGCTTCAGTTCCTCATCTGTAAAATGCAGATAATAATGGCACCCACATCCTAGGGCTGTTGTAATGATAAAATGAGACAATATATGTAAAATGCTTTAACATAGTTCCTGGTACATAGTAGGTGCTATATAAAATGTTAGTTATTAATGTTATTAATTATTATCATTTTTATCATTAGTTTTGAAGGTAAAGACGATTTCATTCTTGTCTTTGTATTTCCAGCACTTAGCATAGTGCCTGTGGCTAAATAATGTGTGTTGATTGATAGCTTATTCCTCATGGCATTATATTTACCCAGAATTCAGCTTCCTCTTGGTGCTCATCTCATTGTAGTCATTGTTCTCCTGGTTCTTCTTATTTCATATATCATTCCAGTTTACATTTATATCACTCTCTTTTTTTTCCAAGTATGGGCAAGATGTATTTATTTGTCTATGTTTTTAAGTTAATTTTTTTTCAACTATTAAAAATCAGTTTTCTCTCTCTCCCACCTCTGACTCAGAAGGAAAAAGAAACCTCCTATAACAAATACATAGTCAAGCAAAACAAATTCCCGCATTGACCATGTCCAAAAAAAAATGATTGGGAATAGGATTTATCATAAATCTGCATGGATTTGAAGATAGAGATTTGCTTGAGTGGTGCAAGAGAGAGAGAGGCATGCCCATATTATTCTTTTACCTCCCCCCCAAAAAAAGAAAACACACACACCTCTTTCCAATAAGCCTTCCATATAAAAGTTGGGGAAAAAAAGGATTAAAAGTAAAAGAAGTGAAGTTTTTTTTTAGGTATAAAAAACACTTTTAGAAACTTGTCTCATATGGGCCTATTATCAGAAGTGTAATGTATCCAAGTCTAAATGACTTATAACAGCTAATTGTTAAATTTCCATTGTAAACATTTACCCCTCAGAAATCAGTAATTGCTAAAAATCAGGGCTTGGTTTATTGTTTTGTTGATTTTCTAGACTTAAGGAAGTATTAATAATGCAGATTAAATTTAAAAGCCTGTGTTCACTTTTTGCACTCACTTTTTTTTCCCCCTAGAGAACCCCATTGTTACTTACCAGCATGCCCCTTGCATTGCTCTATAAACATTGCATGAGCTCAGCAGGAGTGTAATAGGATGCTCAGGAAATGAAGTCATCAGCAGACTGAAAGCCTGGTGAATGTAGACTAAGAATTGGTAGTAATAATAATAATAGTAATAATAACACATGGCATTCATATACTCCTTTAAATTTTGCAAAGTGTTTTACATCTTCTCAACTGACCCTCACAACAACCCTAGCAGAGTTACGCATGAATCTGGGAAAGAGGGCTGAAATGTGATGGGACCCCAGTGACAGAAAATAGATTCTATCGAGAACAGCGACAACAGCCACACCTCCACCTGCTGTGAGCAGAGTAGGAATTGAGTAGAGTAGAGCAGGACAGTTGATGACATCACTGCCAGGAAAGAGCAATTTGTGACTCCAGCTAAAAGTGGGAAGTAAGAATAGCAATGACAGACCTGGGCCCTACCCAAATTATAGATACATTAAGGGTCTTTGGGGCAAGGTTGCTCAGTTGGGAGGGGAGAGGGTTATTGTTGCTCTCTGGAGGCTCAGATAAAAATTCTGTTTATAAATAAACTTTTTTTTTGGAGCTTTGTGAACCTGTGTGCCTGTAAGGGGAATTGGTAACTACCCCTGAGAAGTGACAGAATGCTGAAGTCTTCAGATCATCTATAGGGGCAATGAACCAAAGAAATGAGAGGTATCCAAAGTGTGCCTGGGCCTTCCTGTCAGGAGGAGCCTCTGACACAAGGCAAATATAACCCCAGGGAAATCAAATAAATAATCTTCTTGGGACCATTTCTATTAGTCAGACAGAAGATCCTCTCAGAGAAAGAAGAAAAAGGGGATTCATTGGTGGATGGGGGAGACAGCAGAATAGAAAGATACAGGAGAACAACCACTAGGAAGAGGACTCCTAGAAGCTGCAGTGAACCAAACCCTGCCTGTGTTTCAGGTGTTCTTTTCAAAATAATTTTGCTGAATTATGGGAAAGGACACATATCCACACAGATGTACCTGGTGCTATTGCTTAGAGAAGAATTTTAGAGGCCTCTTATAGAAATAAGGACAAAAAATAGGCTTTGGTGAAAGGGAAGTACTAAATAAATGCTTGTTGAATGTTGAATGAATAAATGCACAAAGAGAGAATACCTATGGGACCAAGTCCAGCAGCCCTGCCTCTCAGGTGAAGTTTGGACTGGCCAAAAAGTTTTTATAATGAGTAAAATTGGGTTACATCTACTGTATAACAAACCACACCTCAGGCAGGGGAAAAAGACATCTTGGAGTGTTTTTTTTTCCCCCTTCTCTTCATTCTTTCCTCTCCTTATAATTCGTAAAGGTTTGTTCATGCTGATCAACTCATCTTTATGGTCTTTTCTTGTTACCCCAATGTCAGGGTGAGATCTTGGAAAGAACTTTGGAACCAAACAGTTCAAGATCATTAGACCATAAACTCCATGTCTTATCTAAACTTCATCTTCCCTCTCACCTGGCACAGTACCCCTCACAGAGTAGGTGCTTAACAAATGTTGACTAAACTAGATTCAATTCAATCTGGTAGAACAGAATGGTATCAATTTCAGACATTTTACCTGATGTCTATCTAGTTTTGAACTCTGAAAAGCTAATTTTGTGCTGTGGAAGGAAATGCCCTTGGCCTTGACTCAGAGTTTACGTTGTTTTAATGCAGAGGAAAAAACTCAGCCAGCAGATGTATTTTTAGTACTAAGTCTTAATACTTAGTTTAACTCTAGTCTTTTGATTCTTGGGGTACACAGATAGATGCTAGTCAAAGTCTCCGGAGGAGTGGTGAGCAATCCAGTCAAGGTCACCCTAGGCTCAATAACCATTTGTAGGGTGTGTTTAGAGAGGGATGGAATAGTTCAAAACATCGTAGAATTTTGAGCTGTAATAGGCCTTGGAGATCATCCTGTCTTTCATTTTTTGCAAATGAAGGAACTGAGGCTAAGAGAGGTGATTTGCACAACATAGGTCATAAATAAAAGATTCAGGATTCAAACTCAGGCCTCTAACTCCAAATCCCTTTCCAGGACTCCAGATAAGCTAATGTACGATGACCAATTCAGGCTACAGCATTAAGGAGGGAGGTGTTGGGTCACAAGCTGAAATCAGGAGTGATTTCACAGTCCCTTCCCCTATAGTACTGAAGGAGGTTGCTGAGCCTTAGGCGCAGTGAGAAAAACAACACCTTCCACAGAAAATGCTGTTCTCAGCTCAAAGCAGGAGGGGGGATTGCAAAGATGGGGCACTGGCTTCATCGCTGACCTACTTCCTAGTTCTCATTCTAAAGACAGCAGCAGAAAACTCACATAGAAATGATGGAAGCATCAACTCCAGCTCAGGGATATTTAGAATTGAGAAATCCTTATTTTAAAAAAATGCCCAAAAGTAGATTCATAGCCTCCCCCATTTCCTCCAGAGAGAAATTTTCAAGTTGCCCAGAAGTCAGTCCCAATAGCACCACCTTTTGGTGAGTTTTCAAGAAGATGCTATATTGGTCTATAGAACGGTACAGGCGCACTGAACAGGAATAAATATAAGAGTTTGTTGTTAAGTCCTTTCAGTTGTGTCTGACTCTTAGTGACCCCATTTGGGGTTTTCTTGGCCTGACACTGGAGTAGTTTGCCATTTTCTTCTTCAGCTCATTTTACAGATGACGAAACTGAGGTAAACAGAATCAAATGACTTGCTCAGGGTTAAACAGCTAGTAAGTATCTGAAGCTGCATTTTAACTCAAGTCTTCCTGACTCCAGGCCCTGCACTCTATTCACACCTAGCTGCTAGGGCTGCTAGGTGGATGGAGTGCAGGGCCTGGAGTCAAGAAGACTCATCTGTAAAATGAACTAGAGAAGGAAATGGCAAACTACTCTAGTATCTTTGCCAAGAAAACCCTAAATGGAGTCATATAGTTGGACTTCACTGAACAACAACAATAAATATCAGAGACTGAACATCAGTCCCTGAGGATATGATCAATAAATGGAATAATTGTTTCAATCTTCTAGCATAAACATTTTTTTTAAGTCTGGGTTTCTTGACTGGAGGTGGTGCAGGGACTACTCATAGGCCTGATCCCACAATTGATTAGCATTGGAACATTGTCCTGCTCCATTTCCAAACTGGACTGGTTCACCTCTCCTGAGGAAACCTGGTGGTCCAAGATAATGATGTCAAATATAGAGTAGGCAGCCAATTGATATAGCCCACTGCAGCCCAGAACTTCTGAGCTCAAGAGATCCATGTGTATCATCTTGACCAGCCAGCACCAACTCTTAAAAACAATTTTTACTGATGTCTTTTTAAAAATATTATCTACATTTCCAAAGATACTTTCCCTCTCTCAGGAAGCAATCTTTTATAACAAAGATTTTTTTTTTAGTTCATCAAAACTCGAGTTCTGATTCCAAATACCTTTCCATCTCTGAGATTCTATGACTCTAGAAGAGTCTAGAGCAAAGACACATTGAAAAAGTCTGACATTATATAATAATAGTGATGATGATGATGATGATGATGATGATAATAACTAGCATTTATATGGCACCTACTACGTGCCGGGCACTGTGCTAAGCACTTTACAAATACTATCTCATTTGATCCTCATAACAACCCTGGAAGATATTGGCTATTATCTCCATTTTACCATTGAGGAAACTGAGACTTATAGGGATTAAGTAATTTGCCTAGGGTCATACAGTTAGTATGTTCAGAGGTTGGATTTGAACTCAGGTCTTCCTGACTCCAGGCCCAATTCCATTGTGTGACCTAGTTGCCATCATATGCCATATAGTATATGCCTTGTCAATCACTTCTTTGCAAAGATGCCTTCTTATATATCTTTTTTGGTTTGGTCATTATAATTTTAAAGCATTCATTTCCAATTATTTTGTTGTTTTTCTTCTTTGCATTTGCATTGTTATAATTATTGTATTTATTTTTCCTGTTCCTGCTTGCCTTACTTTACATCAATTCATATATTTTCCCATGCTTCTCTGTATTTATCATAATCATTGTTTCTTACATCACATGCATATTCCATTTCATTCATAGACCACAATTTGTTTAGTCATTCTCCAATTGATTGACATCTAAGTTTTTAGTACTTTTTAGTTCTTTGCTACAACAAAAATAGTGCTGCTATAGGTATTTTGTGTATATGAGACCCTTTTTTCTACTTTTGACCTTCTTGGTATATATTTCTATCAGTGAGGTCCCTGGAACAAAGGGGATAGACATTTTAGTCACTTTTTTTTTAGCATAATTCCAAATTGTTTTCCATGGTTGAACTAATTAATCCACAGTCCCACCAAGAATGCATTAGCTTTTCTTATGTTTTTACAAGTGCTTAAAACAGCTTCTTCAAGATAAGTCTATCTCCATGGAAATTTGGAAATGGTGGACTTTGCATTTTCTGCCCATGGAGAATCACCAATTCTGTTACTGGCAAGGAGAAAAGAGTCCCATAGTAACTCATTAGTTTACAGAACTGTCTCATCTATCTTTCCCAGGACAGGCAGAGTTAGAGGTTGATACACAACACCAGGGAGAAGGTCTTAAAGGAGCTATTCCAATAGTAATGATTTTTGTTACTGGGAGAAATCGCATGAGGAGATTTGCAGGCTTCTAGCTGCATCTCCAGCATTTACTGTGCTCTGGTTAGCCAGCCTTAAGTACGCACTTGGGGCCTGGCAGTATCTGTTTAATAACCTTTTCTGAGAAAAGCTAATGATGGTGAACTGCAGATGTTTCATATATTCTGTTGGATGTTATCACCAGCTGTGCGTCTCTAATTCACATTAAGGTATAGTTACATAACTCTGAGGTGGGCCATTTTTGTTAGAAACAACAATACTAATGATTACCTAGAATTTATACAGCCCCTCATTGCCACTTGGCCCAGAAAAAAACCGCCATTCTTCAAGAATATGTAGTTTTGGTGGTGTGGATATTCATCCCACTGACTCAGATCATGACCTGTTTATAACGTAGGCAATGGGATCTGTGAGTTGTGGCTGAACAATTTGCCACCCAAAAGCCAATCCGAATGTGATGAATCTATCTGAATTTAGCAGATGCCACCCATATGTATATTCCTTCATTTAACTGAACCAAAATGTACTACTTTTTATGAGGCTCAAATGAGATAACAATTGTAAAGTCATTTGCACACTTTTAAATCCTATGTCAATCCCAGCTGTTTTTTGGAAGGAAAGAAGGAAGGAAACATTGTGTTGCGTGCTTTACAAATATTATCTCATTTGATCCTCACCACAACCCTAGGAGACAGGTTCTGTCATTCTCCTTACTTTACAGTCGAGGAAACTGAGGCAGACAGTGGTGAAGTGACTTGCCCAAAATCACACAGCTAAATAAGTGTCTGAGACTGGATTTGAACTCAGGCAGGTCTTCCTGGTTCCAGGCCCAGCCCTTTATCCATTATGACACTTAGCTGCGCCTTATTACTATACATATATATATATATATATATACACATATATATATATATATACATATATGAAAATTTGCAAAACATACTTTGCATACTATGCTTTCAAGACCAACTGGTGTGTCTTCTCCCACTAGGGGCCTCCCTCTGTAACTGCTTTGTATTTAACAACTTTCTATTACTTTGTATTCCTCTCGTGGATCATTGCCTTGTCATGGTGGAGAGATTTGCATGGTGCAATGAAACTATGAGCTATGCTGTGCAGGGTGACCCAAGACAGACAGGTCATAGTAGCAAGGTCAGACAAAAGGTGATCCAGTGGAGAAGGAAATGGCAGAAAACCCCATAGACAGTATAAAATGATAAAAAAAAATGACACTAGAAGATGAACCCCTCAGATTGCACTGTGTCCAACATGCTAATGGGGAAGAGCAGAGGACAACTGTAAGTACTTCCAGAAAGAATGAAGCAGCTGGGCCAAAGCCAAAAGGAAGCTCAGCTGTGGATATGTCAGGTAATGAAAGGAAAGTCCAATGCTGTGAAGATCAATGTTGCACAGGAAACTGAAATGTAAGATCTATGAACAGAAGTAAACTGGATATGGTCAAATAGGAGATGGAAGGATTAAACATTGACATCTTGGGTTTCAGTGAACTCAAATTGATGGGAGTGGATGAATTTTATTCAGGTGATCATTACATATACTATTGTGGGCAAGAATCCCTTAGAAGAAATGGAGTAGCCCCTCATAGTCAATAAAAGGGCAAGAAAAGCAGTATTGTTTTATAATTTGAAAAATGATGGAATGGTATCTGCTCCAATCCAAGGCACACCATCCAACATCACAAAGAAAATATATGTAAAGTTCTTTGCAAACTTTAAATTGCTATGTTAATATCAATGTCTGGACCATAGTAAGTGCTTAATAAATGCTTGTTAATAATTGATTGACTCTATAAAAGCTCCAGTTCCTAAAAAGTATGAACTGTCTTCCTTTTTGGTTTTGGATTCCTAGCACTTAGCACAGTACTTGGCATGTAATAAGGGCTTGATAAATGCTTTTTCATTAAAAAAAAAATACGTATCTAACTCACCAGGTTCTTGTGAGGATCACATGAGGTAATATTAATAAAGTGCTTAGTACAATGCTTGACATATAATGAAGACTTTATAAATACATATTTCCTTATTCCTCCCATATGTATGTGTGTGGGTATTACATATACATATATATACACATATATACCTAAACACATATGTATATACAGACATATACATTTTAAGGGCAGCTAGGTGGTGTAGTGTATAGAGGGCTGGCACTGGAGTCAGGAGGACCTGAATTCAAATTCTACCTCAGACACTAGCTGTGTGACCCTGGGCAAGTCACTTAACCCTGTTTGCCTCAGTTCCTCATGGGTAAAATGAGCTAGAGAAGGAAATGGCAAACCACTCCAGTATCTTGCCATGAAAACCCCAAATGGGTCATGAAGAGTTGGACATGACTGAAAAACATATACATTTGTTTTATATATATATATTATATACATATATACACACACACATACATATATACATATATTTGTATATTTATATACGTATGTGTATATCAGATAAATATAGATATGATAAATATGAAATAGATAGAAGGTAACCACAGAAGAAAAGTCCCTGGCAGTTGAGAGGGCTGAGTCTTGAAGGGAGCCAGGGATTCTAAAAGGTTGAGTTTAGGAGGGAAACCATTCGAGGAATGGTAAACAGTGAGATAAAGGCTAGATCAGTATGAACAGCAGGTGTGGAGAAGAGTAATGAGCAAAAAACTTAGAAAGATGGAAGGGGCCAGATTGTGAAGAGCTTTAAATGCCAGAGAGAGAGTTTCTATTTCATTCTGGAGGTAAAAGGGAGCCACTGGTGTTGATTAAGCAAGGAACTAACAGAGATTGGCTATTTAGACCTACGTTATAAGAACTTGTCAAGTGGGTAAGTCAAGGATCATGTTCTACCCTTTATCCTTTTGTAGGACTTTGCTCCTACCAGCTCAGTGGATTGAACACTAGATCTTGGGTCAGGGAGATCTGAGGTCAAATTTAGCTTCAGACACTTACTAGCTGTGTGACTCTGGGCAAGAAAGTTAACCACTTTCTGCCTCAGTTTCCTTAACTGTAAAATGGGGATCACTTACCTCACAAGGTTGTTGTAAAGAACCATGTGCCTGGCACATAGTAAGTACTTAATAAATGCTTTTTTTCTCCCTACTGTATCTCTAAACCTAAATTGTCCTGGAGTTATTCTCTGAACTTTAGGATTTGAGAGTAAGAGAATAGGAGCATAACAGCAGAGAGATGAAACCCTAAGAGCCCCTTAGCAAAAGAATGGAGAGAAAGACAATCACAAAGAAAGCAGAGATTTCATATACTCTCCTCCCTGGCCACTGTGAAGCCGGTTGAATGCTGTCTGAATCTCCAGTTCCCTCTCACTGATTCAGGGGTTGTAGATGAAGTGAATGAGTGTGTCTGCCTTGATGGCTGAGGGGAAACAGATAGTCTTATTCTAGCATAACCATTTTCCTGAACTTGCAAGATTGAAAGGCCTGGAAAAGCTATGAATCACACATCTGAAAACATACAGCTATGAATGGGATGTTATCCTCAGGGAAAGAGGCTTGGACAAACGCATGTCACCGTTCCTCGTCATTGGGCCCTACCTCCCAAATACACAGTGCCCCAGTTTCCTTGGACAAAGCCTACTTCCTGGGCTCTGTGTTGTTGACACAGCTGGAGACCCAGCAATTCAAGTGAAGTGTTAGTTCTAACTCAGTGTTTCCTTTGGGTGGGTGGGTGGGTGGGGGTGGTCAGGGCCACAGCATGAACTCCAACAATTCAATTCAAGAATTGCTAGGTTCAGGGAGGAGAGAGATTGTGAAGAGGAGGAATTGAAGGGGGAGTCCTGACTAAGAGGAAGTCAGTTGTGAGAGAAGGGGGCTGAGAGTGCCAGGACAACTCAGGCTGCATCCCATTGATTTAGGCTCAAAAAGGTGAGAATGGTGTGAAAGATTGAGCTGCTAAAATTTTGGGTAAGCCTCTCAAAAAATCTGATAGTCCCTGCTCTTTGGCAGCCATCTGTGATGGCTAAAAATGCCGGGGGGAACCAGTTGTATAAATTAGTTATAAAACTTGCTCCTTACCCTCCCACCACCTTCCATATCAGTGCAAAGGAAAGTATGTAGTGGAACGCCATAGGGATCTATGTTCAGATCTGTTTTGTTCAATGTAGCATCACAGAATGTCACAACTGGAAGGCAATCCCAATGACCATTGAGTCCAGTTCATGCCTGAAAATGTATCCCCTCTGCAGCATACTTAGCAGGTTGTTCATCCAGCCTTTGTGCTCAAGAAAGCCACTACCTCCTGAGGCAAGCCCATTTCACCTTTGGATAGTTCTAGTCATCAGGAAGGTTTTCCCTCCAAGTTAAATCAATGATTCAACAAATGTTTATCAAGTGACTACTATATATAATGTTAAGTGACTTTTTAAAGGTCACAGCAATAGTAAATAACTATAGTAAGAATAATTAACTTAGGATGAGTAACACCATTTTGTTTTAAACCTCTATTTTGTGACTAAGTAGTTGTTATGTAAGAATATAAGAACTGAGCATAGTTTGGCAATGACATATGTTCCCCAAATTAGGTAAACAACTACTAATGGCATGAGTTTTCCCCAAACTAGGTAAACAATTACTAATGAAGTATATGTCCCAAATCTGTTAAATAACTAATAAATACTTGTTAATGATGGTAACTTTGATAATAGTTTCCTTTCACCATAATTTGTAAACTCCCTTAGTCAGAATTGTAAAAAGCTACAGATGGCCCCAGCCATCAGCCTACTCCTGAGGTTGAGACCAAGACAGACTCCTGCATTCCTTCTACTTGAGATCTGAGAAGTCTTTGTTTCTTAAAAAGCAACACTGATTGATGAAGATTCACCAGGATGCTACCCCAGAGTGAGACACATGGTCTCTGGTTATACAGAGAGGAAATCTTTTCATGAGCACTGGTATGAGACATTCTTGTTAGGACTTCTAGGAATCAGATTGGTGGTTTGTTCCTTATGTCTATATTTGATATTTATATTTTTTTATTAGTAAACCATCAGCCCTAATAAGCAGAGGTGATAGTAAATACGTTTTACACATACACTGTATTATAATAATCCAGCAACTCAGGGAAGTACCATGTCATTCTCATGCTCCACATTTACAATAGATTATGTAGACTACTACTAGAAAAATGAGGTCATTCCTTGTTTGTCCCCTGAATTCTTTTCCTCAGTTCCTCAAAGCTTTACTCATAGAAAGGCTATCTTTATTCCTTACTAAGGCTAATTCTTCTATTTTGGGCCATAATCTCAGTCCTCATAAGGAGGAAAATGAAGCCCAGAAATCCCAGACTTCCCCTCTCCTCTTGAGAAGGAAAAGGTCCCAGAATTTAGGAATCTAGCCCATGTGATGGAGGAGGGCAAATCCATGCAGTTCACAGAGGACTCCTGATTTAAAGTGAAGATAATCAGAAGCACCAGGAATATAAGGGGCTACAAAATGTTACTTCTAACAGTCACTTATCCTTATTTAGGATCAGGATCATTAGTAATTAGTAAGGTAGCTATTCAGTGTTTCCCTGACTAAAAACATTAGTAGAAGTTACTTCTATCTTACAAACCAATCACCCTTCAAAAACACTGTTTCTCTAAATGCAGAAGGTAGGCTCCTATTTATATCTCTAGTGTTTATCACAATGATGCATAGTTTTTCATTCATTTCTTCATTTTATCATATAATCATGTATATCATGTAACTCATTTCATCTAACATTTAAGTTCAAGTACTATGTACCTGACACTGTGTTAAGTGCTGGAGGTACGAAAAACAGAAATGCAAATAACCTTTACCCTCAGGGAACTTACATTCTTTAGAAGTAATTTTTGTTGCTATCTTTTGTTTTTGCATGTTTTCAGTGGCTCCTTCTTTCCACCCATACCCCAGCTATCTACATACTTAAAAAAAAAAATTAAGCTCAAGAAAACTAACCAAAATTTCCAAAAAAAAAAAATATGAGGATATATCCTCACAACCATATCCACCTCTGCAAAGAAGTTCTTGAGAGAAAGTAACTTTTCATTATCTTTTCTTTGGGGCTGACCTTGGTCACTATTAATTCACAATATTCAGATTTGATTTTTTTTTCTTATTTTTAATTACCTGGGTATAGTCATTACATATATTGTTTTCCTGTTTCTGCTTATTTCATTCATAAATGTTCATGTAAATCTTCAGATGCTTCTTAGTATTCATCATAACCACTGTTTCTTTCAACATAAATACATTCCAGTACCAAAATTTGTTTAGCCATATCCCAATCACTGGGAATGCACTCAGTTTCCTGGTCTACAGAAAGTGGCAATATAAATATTTTAGTGTATTTGGGGTCTTTCTTTTTGTCATTGACTCCTTGGGTTATTTGCTTAGCAGCAGGATCTCTGGGTTAAAGGGTGTGGACATTTGAGTCACTTCTTTTGAATAATTCCAAATTGAGGAGCTCACTTTCTTAGGGTGGAGACAATACATGTACATATCACCCATGGTCTAGGTTTCATGAGATTCGGTCCAATCCCCAATGTCAGGATGTCATTCCTTTTTAAAAAAATTATTATTTTATTTTTTCTCAATTACATGTGAAAACAATTTTTAAAATTCTCAGTTCCAAATTCTGTCCTTCCCTTCCCTGCTTCTTGAGAAGACAAGCAATTTGATATAGATTCTACATATGCAGTTATACAAAACATTTCCACATTAGTTATGCTGCAAAAGAAAACACAGAACCAAAAAACCCCCAAAACAAGGAAAATTAAGAAAGTAAAAAATGCTTCAATTTGCATTCAGACAAAATCAGTTATTTCTCTGGATGTGGATAGTATTTTTCATCATAAGTCTTTCAGAATTGTCTTGGATCATTGTACTGATCAAAATAGCTAAGTTATTAACAGTTGATCATCATACAATATTGCTGTTACTGTGTGTATATTCTCCTGGAATACTTCACCTTGCATCAATTCATGTAAGTCTTTCCAGGTTTTTCTGAAATAATTTCTCATCATTTCTTATAACACAATAATATTCCATTATAATCATATGCCACAATTTGTTCAGCTCTAATTAATGGTCATCACCTCAATTTATAATTCTTTGCCACCACAAAAGGAGCAACTATAAATATTTTTGTAATATAGGTCTCTTTCACTTTTATTATCCCCCTGAGATACAGACCTAGTAGTGATATTGCTGGGTCAAAGAGAACGCACAGTTTTAAAGTCCTTTGAGCATAATTCCAAATTGCTCTCCAAAAAGGTTAAATTAATTCACAACTCCACCAACAATGCATTAGTGTCCCATTTTCCTGTATTTCCTTAAACATATTCTTTGACCACTATCAGTTGGGGAATGATTTGTAGTCTTATAAATTTGACTCAGTTCTTTATACATTTAAGAAAAACAGCCTTCATCAGATAAGCTTGTTGTAAAAAAAAAAAAAATCCCAGTTTCCTGCTTTCCTTTTAATCTTGGCTGCATTGATTTTGTTTTTGTAAGAGCTTTTTGATTTAATGTAATTAAGATTATCCATTTTAGACTGGATGTCAGTCCTAAAAAGGGTCATTTCTCTTTCTGACTCAATGTGGCACTACCCTGACGTCTTATTCTAGAGAAAATTCTAAATAAAATTTTGCTAGGGTTTCCTATCTACAGAACCACTCTTGGGTAACAAAGTACCCAATTTCCACACAAGTGCTCAATGTACAGTGTAGTTATGAATTATGAGAATCTTTATTTCAACTCCACTGAAAATGCATGACAAAAAAAGGTGCCTCCTCACCTTGGAACATCCATCCACCCCTGTAGCCTTCTCACAGTGCAACATCCCTTTGCCATGCCAGCTCACTCCTTCCATTAGTGAGTTTCTCCTAGGGGCCTCCATTATGGGAAAGAGCCCGGGCTGGCCAAACTTTATTGTTTTTCTGTACTTCTGACTTTCTGGACTTCAACACCTTACCTCCATGGAGGTACCATCACTCCCCTTTTAAGCTCCTTTTTGCCTGTTGTCTTTCCTCTGTAGAATGTAAACCTCCTTGAAAGAAGGAACTGTCTTTTTTGCATCTATTTGTATTCCCATTGCTTGGCACATAATAAGGGTTAAAAATATTTTTTGTCTACCTTTCCTATTGAAAGTGATCCTAGTCCTTATGATTTGGGTATCCTCAATCAGTATCCCTTTTCCCCCATCATTGTTTCTTCCTGACTTATCTCTCTGAGAACTCTGCAAATTGAAGAATAACACTGTGCATGCTGATGGGTTTGTTGCACATTGAAGTGTGTGTGTTTTTCTGATCCAACTCTCAGTTTTCTCCAGGCTAACAGGTGGCAAGATACGGAAGTGGGGGAGGGGTACAGAAAACCATGTGCTCTTTAGATTCAGTCTGGTCTTATTACATCATGCACAGCTCTCTATGCCCATAGCAGGTGACTTTGATGCCCATAGCAGCTGGTAACCAGTGACAATAGGAAGAAATTGAATTCTTGAAACTTATTTGATCTCTGCAACTCCTGCAGAGAATGAGGAAAGAATTGTTTTCTAAATAAGAAATATAGTCAAAACAAAGGAAATGCTTGAAACAAAGTTTGAGTTTGAGGATGGGGTCTATTGTTCTCTACTATACCATTCACCAATTTGGAGTTGCTAAATCACTGAGAGATTAAGAGATTTAAACTGTTAATTGCCAGGGGCAGTACTTGAGCCCAGGTCAACTCTCTATCTACCATATCTTTCTGAGGCATATGTTACAAGAATAATTATTTCTATTTTACAAATAAAGAAAATAGGCTTAACCACATTCTTTGGCTTAGGGTGGGTCAGTTCTTTTGACTAATTTACATAGACAGCCAGGGTCAGGCATGAAATTTGATCCCAAATTCGATCTCAAATCTCAGTCTACTAGGCTAAGTCACCATTCTTTTGTTCAATGACAGAGGGTTGGATTAAATTAGAGATGATTTCTTGAAAAAGGTATCATTTCAGCAAGTCATTAAGTAGGTATTTCACCAAGCAGAAATTGGAAGTGGGATGGTGAAAAAGGAGAAGGTTTTGAGTATTTAGGGAGATGAGATCTAGAGTCATCCCAAACTTAGGAAACAGCATGATTAAATGTGTGGCCTTAGTCATATAAAGCTATTAGTCTGTGTATTAAATGCCAAATATTTAACTATTATATGTATAATACATATAGAATGTATTAAATTTTAAATAAATATTCCCCTCTCAGAACTAGATAAATCTAACCAAAAAATAAACAAGAAAGAAGTTAAAGTGATGAATGGGATTTTAGAAAAATTAAGTATGATAGACCTGTGGAGAAAAAACTGAATTAAACACCAAATTGGAAATACTGAAAATCAAAGGAGAGAGTAATAAAACTGAAAGTAAGAAAACCATTGAACTAATAAATAAAACTAAGAGCTGGTTTTATGAAAAAAAATGATACATTGTTTGTCAATTTGATTTAAAAAAAAGAAAGAAAACCAAATTACCAGTGTCAAAAATGAAAGGATGAAATCACTGCCAATGAAGAAGAAATTAAAACAATTATTAGGAGCTTTTTTGCTCAATTATATGCCAATAAATCTCACAATCTAAGAAAAATGGATGAATATTTACAGAAAATATGAATTGTACAGTTTAACATAAGAGGAAATAGAATGCTTAAATAACCCCATCTTAGAAAAAGAAATTGACCCAGCAATACCACTGCTAGAGCTGTATCCCAAAGAGATTTTAAAAAAAAAAGGAAAAGGACCTATATGTTCTAAAATATTTATAGCAACTCTTTTAGTGCTGGCAAAAAATTGGAAATTGAAGGGATGTCCATCAGTTGGGGAATTGCTGAACAAGTTGTGGTATATTAATGTGATGGAATAAGGAATGACAAGCAACATGGTTTCAGAAAAACCTGAGAAGATTTATATGAACTGATGCAAAGTGAAGTCAGCAGAAATGTGGGGAGTGTTAATATATCACAAAGATTATAAATGGTAACCAAGTTTAATTATACCAGGAATGCAGAGATGGTTTACCATAAGGAAAACTATTAACAGAATTTATTACATCAATAACAA
This sequence comes from Vombatus ursinus, assembly GCF_900497805.2. Lineage (NCBI taxonomy): Eukaryota > Metazoa > Chordata > Mammalia > Diprotodontia > Vombatidae > Vombatus > Vombatus ursinus. The sequence continues at coordinate 11,240,233 of NW_020948739.1, forward strand.
AAGTAGTAAAAATCATATGGTTGTATCAATAGAGCAGAAAAAGCTTTTGACAAAATACAATACTCATTCCTATTAAAACCACTCAAAAGCATAGTTATGAATAGATTTTTCCTTAAATTGATAAGAAGCATCTACCTAAAACCATCAGCAAGCATTATTTGTAATGGGGATAAGATGACGCTTTCCCAATAAGATCAGGAATGAAACGAGAACGCCCATTATCACCAATATTATTCAATATTGTATTAGAAATGCTAGCAATAGCAATAAGAGAAGAAAAAAGAAATTGAAGGAATCAAAATAGGCAATGAGGTAATAAAACTCTCTTTGTAGATGATATAATAATATATTTGAAATATCCTAGAGATTCAACTAAAAAGTAAGTTGAAACAATAATTTTAGCAAAGTAGCAGGATATAAAATAAACCCATATAAATTATCAGCATTTCTATATATCATCAAGAAAACCCTGCAAGAAGTGATAGCAAGAGGTATCCCATTTAAAATAATTGTAGGGGCAGCTAGGTGGTGCAATGGATAGAGCACTGGCCCTCGAGTCAGGAGGACCTGAGTTCAAATCCAGCCTCAGACACGTAACAATTCCTAGCTGTGCGACTCTGGGCAAGTCACTTAGCCCCAATTGCCCCACCAAAAAAAAAAATTATTAAAATAATTGTAGATTATATAAAATACCTGGGAGTATATCTGCCAAGACAAGCTCAGGAATTATAACAATGTAATTATAAAATCCTTTTTATACAAATAACATCAGATTTAAATAATTGGAGAAATATTAACTGTTTATGGGTAGGCAAAGCCAATATAATAAAAATAACAATCCTACTTAAATTAATCCACTTATTTAATGCCATCCCAATTAAACTACCAAAAATGATTTTATTGAGCTAGAAATAATAATAATGACAAAATTTATTTGGAGGAACAAAAGGTCAAGAATATCAAATGAATTAATAAAAAAAAACATGTAAAGGGAGTTTTATCAATACCAGATCTTAAACTATATTCTAAAGCAGTAATTATCAAAACTATCTGGTACTGGCTAAGAAACAGAAAGGTGGACCAGTGGAACAGAGTAGACATATAATACACAATAGTAAATTATTATAATAACCTTGTGTTTGACAAAAGTAAAGATTTAAGCTTTTGGGATAAGAATACAATATTTGGTTAAAATTGTTTGGAAAACTGGAAAGCAGTCTGGCAGAAAATGGGTGTAGATAAATATCTAAAACCATTTACCAGGATAAGATCAAAATGGATACATGACCTAGATATAAAGGAAGTTGTCAGAAGAAAACTAGAAGAACATGGGACACATTACCTATCAGATTTATGGGTAAGAGAAAACTGTGTGAATAGCCAAGAGAGTTCTATCATTGTGAGATATAAAATGGATAATTTTTATTACATTAAATTAAAAAAAGATTTTGTACAAATAAAACCAGTGTAGCCAAGATTAAAAGGACAGCAGAAAATTAGGAGAAAATTTTGGTAGACAATTTCTCAGATAAAGGTCTCAAATCTAAGATATATAGAGAACTATGTCAAATTCATAAGACTATGAATCATTCCCCAATTGATAAATGGTCAATGGATATGAACAGACAGTTTTTTGATGAAGAAATTAAAACCATATATAGTCATAAAAAATGCTCTAAATCATTATTGATTAAAGAATTGCAAATTGAAACAACTTTGGGATGTCATCTCATACCTATCAGATTGGCTAAAATGATAGAAGGGGGAAATGCCAAATGTTGGAGAGGATTGGGGAAAATTGGGATATTAATACACTGTTGGTGGAATTATGAACTGATAAAACCACTTTGTAGATCAATCTAGAATTATGCTCAAAGAGTTATAAAACTGAGTATACCCTTTGACCCATCAATACTGGGAAAGGAAAAGAACCTATATGTTCCAAAATATTTATAGCAGCTCTTTTTATGGTGGCAAAGAACTGGAAATTGAGATGCCCATCAGTTGGGGAATGGCTAAACCAGTTGTGGTGTGTGGTTGTGATGGAATACTACTGTGCTATCAGAAATGATAAGGTGGTTGGTTTCATAAAAACATGGAAAAAAACTTGTATGAAATAATGAAAAATGAAGTAAGCAGCACCAAGAGAACATTGCATACAGTAATAGCAATATTGGTCAAAGAATAATTATGAGCAACCAAGTTATTCTGATTACTATAAATACTCAGATCAACTATGAATGAAGATGCTGTCCATCTCCATAGAAAGAACTGGTTAATAGAAGTACACATTGTATGCTTTTACATGTATCTCTAAATCCATGTCAAATGGTGGCCTTCTCCATTGAGGAGTGGGGAGGGAAAGAGGTAGACAATTTGGAATTTAAAATGCAGCCAAAAAAAAGAAAAAAAATTAAAAAAGAAAGACTTGAACAAATGATGCAAAGTGAAGTGAGCAGAATCAGGAGAACATTGTATTCAGTAACAGCAATGTTGTATTATGATGAATTGTGAATGACTAAGCTATTCTTAGCAATACAATGATCCAAGACAATTCCAAAGGACTGTAATGAAAAATGCTATCCACATCCAGAGAAAGAACTGACAGAGTCAGAACACAGATCAAAGCATTCTATTTTTCACTTTCTTTATTTTTTCATATTTTTTTTTGATCTGTGTTTTCTTTCACAACATGACCAATATGGAAACACATTTTGTATGATTGCACATATATAACCTATATTAAACTACTTGCTGTCTCAGGGAGAGGGGAGCAGAGGGAAGGAGGAAAAGAACTTGGAACTCAAAATTAAAAAAAAAAACAAACATTAAAAATTGTTTTTACATGTAATTGGGAAAATTTTAAAAAAATTTTTTTAAAGGAAAATTGGCTCAGAGGTGTAAAGGTTAGATGGTTGACATGATTTTCTGGCTGTATTGTTCATTTTCAGTTGTGTCCAACTCTTTCTGACCCCATTGGGGGTTTTCTTGGCAAAGATACTGAAGTGGTTTGTCATTTCCTTCTCCAACTAATTTTACAAATGAGGAAACTGAGGTAAACAAGGTTACGTAATTTACCCAGGGTCACACAGCTAGTATGTATCTGAGGCGAGATTTGAACTCAGGAAGATGAGTCTTCCAACTCCAGGCCCAACACTCTATCCATTGTACCACCTAGCTGCCCCCTGGTCACCTAGGCTTTGTGGTTGCCTAGGTACAAAATGTAGTGAAGAGCTTTTAACTGGGCCCAAGTGCTTGATTGGTGGGCCACCATGGGCAACACAGAGGCAGAATAGCTGCATTCAGCTGAATGAATGATACCTCCTCATCAAATATCCTTATTGAATATCCTTCCCATTATAGCTAAGTAAATCATCTTTTGCTAAATATCACATCTTTTATGAACATTTCATTTTATTTAAATATTGAACCTGAGGTACCAGCAGGCCTGATCAGTATCAAAGAAAATGCTGAAATAATATAGCTTGAACAGTAGTGATAAAAGTTGGCTCTTAATCTGGAGCTACTTTACCTATCCTTAATCAAACTAGCAGGCAAGGTCTCCACAGCAGGGTTACTACATTCACTCAGAAATCCATGGTAACCCTGAGAAGATGGAGGGTATCTTTTCTAGTGCTATATCCCATTTTCTCTCCCATTCTCTTCTACAGCTCTTCTAAGTATGATTATTAATTGATATTAGTCAGTCACAATTAGCTTTTAAAAAGGGATATTTACTAAGGTTGTATAATTAGGACAATTGGTATAGAATATCTCCCTGTAATTCATGGTGAACACATAAATCTGATTTACCATTATATATATGCTTATTAGAGCTAATGATATACTAATAAGACATGGTCATCAATATTTATTGGTCATTAACTTTATTGACTATTTAGCAATGTAAACTTCAACTTTTCTATGAATAAACCATCAACTTCATTCCTAGAAGTCTGGTGAATAAGTCTCATGCAAATATTCATGACACAGTTTTCTGTTTGTCCTGCCAGAGGCCATATTTCTTCCTCCAAGATAGCATTCTGACAAATCTGTTGATCAACACTACTCTTAAGCAAATTTAGGATGCTCACATTTCCAGACATGGGGAATGTAGAAGTTTGTCCTAGATAAGACCCAGGAGTAGACAGACTGGTGTCTCATGTGGGTGCTTATATCTCTGGCTAAAGGTTTTTACAACTTACATCTAAGTTCTGATTGGCAATCAACTACCTAAACTTGTGATAAAGAAATCATCAAACTAAATCTAAGGACATTATCAGTTGTTTACCATATTTGGGACACACATCATTAGTAGCTGTTTATAAGATTTGAGGGATATATAAATCATTGCCAAACTACATATTTAAGTCTTTATCTTGTTATAGAAAAAAACTGAATAACTACTTAGTCACAAAATGGATACTTAAAATGATGTTGCTCATACTAAATTAACAAACATCTCCATTACATCCCCACTCCAAGTCTATAATACATTTTCCACAAATATATACAGAATTAAGGCAAAAGTAGTCTTACACTCAAAGTTCATATCTGGCAAAGGGGTAACTCACAGATCTTAGAAATCTGTTTGCTGAAATTTTCAAGATGGTTTCCTTAGGCCTTGTGTAGCTTCCCTTCTATATTATTTGAAGACCTTTGAATCTGTACCCACTGTCCTTGGCTCCCAGTGCAGACATTGCCATAATCTATTAGAAAGGTGCTGCAAGTGATGAGGATAGGATCTAGACCCCAAAAAGGAAAAATCCTGTACTTTCCCACATGGTCAAATCTCTGGTGTTTCCTGAGGCTATCATCCCATCAACTAGCCTTTCATTGTGGCTATGTCCAATCTCCCAGTTCTCTGTTACCCTTAACCTAGCCTAGCCCCCTATTGTCTTATCTCCCTATGGCCCCCAGTCATTTCTCACCCTTAATCCTATCTAGGATCCACTTTCCCTTGACCACAAGGTCAAGGTCCCAGGAGTTCTATTACCTCATAGTCCCCCATGGACTACTAGGCCACTCCTAGATCCCTCCCACAGTCTTTCTGTATATAAGGTCCATCTTGTCTCCATTAAGGTGCTCAGATTCTTATAATCTAGCCACTGCTCAGATTTTTACAATCTAGCCAATAGCTTACAGGTGCTCAGATTCCTCTAGCTAATATGGCAGTCTTTAATAAACCTTGTCTTTGATTGAAAGAAGACTTGGGTGGAATTCTTTCAGGCAGAATCCATGTGTTGTGATCTCAGTGTCCCAGCATCCCTAAACCTCTAGACCTCATCACTAGGACATAGACAAGAAAATTGGAAGTTCTCCCATGGTTCTCCTCTAGTGGGATTGTTGTTCATCCTTCGTTCTCAAAGATGACCATGATGTCTTGACTTGCTTCTGAATTAAATTAGAGTCAGGCAAAGCTGCATAAAATTGTTAGTTTCTCTCCTCCAGAATCATGGAAGTCCAGTGGCAAGAAAAAGATCAAGAAAACTGGTGATGGCCCAGGGTGCAGGATGCATTGGGTGAAGTTGGCCTTTTTAAATTTAGATCTTTCTTAGATTTCAGTTCGTCTAAGGCCACACCCATTCAATGACTAAAGGGTAGTTAAGGATAGAGGCAAAAGATGACTTAATTTACCATGCCAAAGATATTTATCTGTGTGGGGGAAGACCCTCAGAATTTGTGGCCCAATCTGAACAATTGCTATTTACACACACTCTCAGGTAATCAAAACCCAAACAATGAGCAAGTGAAGCTTGGGCTGCATTTATTATTGGCCATTTAGTGAAAGTCAGAATGATCCTTGTTTCAAAGTTGCAGTAAGATAGTGTCACTTAAAACACAATGACCCCTTTTTTAAGCCTGATCTGGAACTCAAAAATTCAGAATCCCTTATGCTCTTTGCATTCACTGTCGGAATTCAGGAAAGAATGTCTTTTAATTTTTAATTTCCTCTTTGAGGGTGCATGTAATATACCATTATTGATTGGCGGATGATAGAGAAATTTTCTTCCCCTACCTTGCTGTTCTTTGTAAGAGATGGAAGGGAAGGAAAAGAGCAATCTCAGGAAATGAATTCTTTCTGCATAGTTCACTCTCTAGCCAACTGATCCTGATGCAGTTAGGGATGCAGGGACCCCAAAACTATCAAGGTACAGGGTGGAGTCATCTGGAAAGAATTCACAGTCTTCCAGTCAAGTGACAAAAATTTACTGTAATGCTATATAGTGGGCAAAGTTCATAGGGAACCTGCAACTTAATGGGGTTGATGTTAAAGCTTATATAGAAAAAGTTCAGTGAGTAGTGTGCCAAGTATGCTAATTAGGCGGTGACATACAGTTTGTGTACCTTGGGTGCATGCATCATTCACTACTGGTATGGCCTGGGGTGGGGGTAGAGTGCTTCTAAGGGGTGTGATTTTGATCTGTTATGTCTGTAACAAGATAGCTTCAGAGTTGACTTCTATAGCTTGACCTCTAGATTGTATATGGTAGCTGTGAGAATCTGTACATGATAGTTCTACTGGTACAAGAAAGTCATGTTCATACAAGGGAAATTCTACAGAGGTCAGATTGCTCTTGTAACAGGGAGAGAGTTTGCCTCACTGGGGACCAATCATGAGTTATCACCAGAGATAGGGTCTTTGGGCTGGGGAAAGGTGTGGTCCTAGGGCTTGAGTCCAAGCACCCCATCAGTCCCACAGCTAATTCCCTCTGCTTGTAAACTCTCAATAAGATTTTTTTGCCACTCTGGGGTAAATCCTCCCATAGAAGCCCAAGTCTACCATGAGGTGTAGAGATGCTCTTTCCCAAATCCATCCTTTCTGTCAGTCCTCGGAATCATAGATTTAGAGCTTGAATGGACGTTTTTGAGAATACTTGTATTACAGATACTGCTAACGCAAAAAGAAGGGGTATAAAGGATGTCATCAGACATGAATTCTAGAAAAGGGAGTGATTCAGGCATAAGGAATAATTAACAAATAGCCCTCATGTCTTATCGATATCCATACAATATAAAAAGTTTTGGAGGAAGAGACCAGAACATTGGACAGATCTCTATGTGGAGAAATTCACCAGCCTCACTTTCTCCACCAGAGCCATCTGGATCCAGTGGCCAGATTTAGATCAGGACAACTGGAGATGGCCCAGGATGCAGTGGGGGACCTTGGCCTTTTCAAGCTAAGGTCATTAACAGGTCTTAGTTTGACTGAGGCTATGTATGTTCAGTGATTAAGATTTAATAAGAAAAATAGCCTCTTTAGAAAACAAAACAAAACAACAACAACAACAACAACAAAAACAGATCTGGGAGAGGAAGACCCTCAGGGTTTCTGGCTAAAACAGAAGCAATTGCTATTTACATTCATTATAAGGCAATCTGGGCCCAAACAATGACCAAGTAGGGCTTAGCCTAGGACCTATTATTGGCTAATCAGTGAGATCCAGAGTGATTTGGGGTTAAGGCTGGTCTTTAAGGAAAAAAAAGTTTCAGAGATTAAAAATTTATATTCCCTTTGGGCAGAGCACCCACAGGTAACAGGTATGATGGAGATTAAAGTCCAATTTTATGGAACTGAAAAGTAAGAGGGACCAAGAAAATAGAGGTAGAGAACACAGACTAGAAGTAAAGAGATGAAGAATGATAGGAGGCAGGGGATAGCAAGGCCAAAAAATGTTTGTTTTTTTTTCCTTTTGTTTATAAACACTTCAGTATGTTTGTAATTATTAGAGAAAAAGAATAATAAAGAAGAAAATGAAGATAAGAAACTGGGGATGAATGATGAAACAATATACCAAAATTCCAAGGGGAATTAGATCAAGGACAGAGGATGGACAGATTAGCTTTGGAAAAAAAAGAGAATCTCTTTATCTGATATAGAAAGGGAAAGAAAAGAAACAAGAGGAAAAATTACAGATAGATTTTTGATATGTGGATGCAGGATGTGCCAAAGCTAGCTCATACAGTCAATTGGTAAATTTTCAGTGTGAGCATTTACACCTTAGAAATCAGCAATTATTACAAATCAGGGCTTTATTTATTGTTTTGTTAATTGTCTTGTTTTTAGAAAGTGGTAGAGAAATTTTAATAAAGGGTGTCACAAGTACTTTTTAACAGCTGGTTTTTAAACATTTATCCTTGTGTAGATACTTAGGCACATCTTCCTAGGTAATTCTCAGGTGAGGTCAGCCGTCCAGAGTGAGAGAGATAAATTGATTGGACCTTAGAAGAAAGTGGAAAAAGTTGGAAGAGATATTATGGGAAATACAATAGGGAATCAATGAAAAAGAAATAAAGGATTTTGAAACACCCATGAGAATACAAAGGATTAAATTGCATGACTTTCAGTGGGCCCAATCCATTCAATTTTGTAAACAGCAGTTCAGCCTTCTGAGAGAGTGTTGAAATGAAAGATCTGGGGTCAAATTGAGTTTGGAAATTGGTAATGCAAGTATCACAGAAGGACAAGATGGTGAAAAATTCTCAGATGACTTATCATTCTGAAAATGGTTAGGTAGGAAGTGAAATGAAGCTACAAGAGTTCCTTTCTTTCCTTCCTTACTCTCTGTCTCTGTCTTTCTGTCTCTCTGTCTCTGTCTCTCTTCTATGATTTGGGAACACTAAATTGCCTTGTATCAAGGTAGACCTAAGTAGACTCAGGGGAGATTATTCATTGCCAGAATTTTTCTTTCAAAAATTATTGGGTGTCTTATATTTTTGGGATTATTGTTAGGAATTCTATTTTCATTATATAAGAGCCCCTTTTGATATATTTAGTTCAGGAGACTAGTGAACTATGAAAACTGAGGTGGAGGAAGGTGGGATCAGAGGTCCAATGCTCTACTGCTTAGCCTGACTACTGACTATAGTAGTCAGTCTAGGAAGGGGTAGAACAGCTTCAAGAAGAATGTGTGAGTGATATTATCCTAATGACTTTAGAGACCAGAAATAAATTTCTGATTGAATCTAAATCCCTCTGTAGGGAGCTTGGTCTAGAATTTAAACTCATACTTGAGTCTAGAAACCGATGTTTTCTTTACCAGCAGGTGTTTTTATATTTTGTCCAAGAATAAATCTATACTTTATTACCAAGAGGAAAAAAGCCAGCCAACTTGACATTTTGTAACTATAAATTTAGAGCATTCATTGAATACTGACGTCAAAAGCAGCTTCAGTTTAAAGCCAACACTCACCCAGACAGTCAGAAGCTGCTTCATTTAAAGTCAATATTCACCCAGAAACAGTCATTTACACACACACACACACACACACACACACACACACACACACACACACTCCTATTGAAAATGAAGGAGATTCCAAGTGTTGGATATGGTATATTATTTTCAGATTTGTTTGATGTGTCAATCAGTTATGCTAATTTTTTTCTCTTTTTCTTTTGTTCTTTAAAAAACACTATTCATTATATGAATTGGCTCTCTGGCCAGTTCCTCTAGGGAAGGGGGAACAGGTGGTGATGTAAAAAAAAAAAAAAGACATCAATAAAAACTTAGGTTAAAAAATAAAATTAAGTTATATGGACAAGCCACTTCATTACTCTGACCTTAGTTTCCCCCTTTGCTACATGCAGTCAGTGATCTTGTACTGTCTTCCTCCTCAGACAATTGAGGGGAAAGTGTTTTATAGAAGCTTAGAGCATCGTAGAAGTGTGATTATCTATACATGTATATAATTCCATTAGATTTAACAAACATTTACTATGGACATACTATGTGCAAGGCCCTGGGCTAAGAACAGGGGATTGAAAAAAAACAAAAATAAAACAGCTTATCTCCTCAAGTAGCTTGCATTCTGCAGAAGCCATACAGCATGTTCACAACAATAATGCAAGGTAATTTAAAGAGGGAGAGTGTACTAACATCGATGAACAGAAAGGAGAGCTTTTCGGAAGAGGTGGTATGCAGGATAAGACTTTAAGAAAGCCAGTGACTGTGAAAGGAAGAGATAAGGAAGAAGTGAATTTCAGGGATGGAAGTTAGCATGTGCATGTGTAAATTGCCATGTCAATTGTCATGTCAATTCAGTGCCAGGCTATGTCCTAAGCATTAAGGATACAGAGAAACAAAAGACAATCCTTGCCCTCAAGGAGCTTATAGTCTAATGGGGAAAACAACATGCAAATAACTGTGTGCAAACAAGCTATGCACAGGTTAAGTGAGAAATAATAAACAGAGGAAAAAGATCAGAATTAAGGGCATCTGGAAAAGTCACGTAGCACTTAAATCTAAGACAATGATTTGGACAGAGCATAGAGATTGGGAATTTTAACCACCAAGTGGAATTGCTAGCCACTAATCTGGTTAAACTCAGCAAAAATTATCCAGCCTTGGGAAGTCCCAAACTTACCTTAGAAGTTATATATGTTGGGGCAGCTAGGTGGCGCAGTGGATAGAGCATTGGCCCTGAAGTCAGGAGGGCCTGAGTTCAAATCCGACCTCAGACCAAACACTCCACACTTAACTGTGTGACCCTGGGCAAGTCACTTAACCCCAATTGCCTCACCAAAAAAAAAAAAGTTATGTATGTTGCTATGCCCAGAGGGGCTGTTGGAGAAGCACTGAGTTCTCCATGATTTCAGAGAGTAGATGACTGTTCCAGTAGTTCTTCCACTCTCTGAATGGTTTCACCATTCATCATTGGTTTAATATAAAGGGCATGGTCAATTTGAAGTTGCCCAATCAGAATGAACTCTAATTCCTTTGCTATTATAAACCCTTGCCTGCTCTCTAAATCTGCTATTATGTCAGTAAGTCAATGTGTTATTTTTAGCATAGAATGTAATATCTACACTATACTTTGTACCCCATGTCAACACACAGGCAGGCTAGGATACTTAATGCAGAATTTTACTCTTGTTTGTCTAGAATGAAGAAAAGGAATAAACAATGCGTAAAGAACATCTACTATGCAGCTGTGGGCTAGCACCTTCTTCTGGATCCTAGTCTCTCCCAGACTGTATATAGATAGAAGTATATGGGGCTTGAGGAAAAGGTTGAAATAACTATGTGAGGAAAGCATGATATAGTTAGTCATAGAGAAGTAGGCTGAACAATTTTAAGGGCCTGTCTGATGTTAGAGAACATGAATATGTAGTAGAGCCATTGGGTATAGTTGATTTTCTCCATTGTTATTTATAAACATGTAAATAAGAACAGAGAAGTTTCCCTTGAGGATTGGAGAGGCAGGAATGGTGGTAGAACAAGAGGACAAATGATTGAAGAGTGGAGGACAGTGTCTATTTGAACTGATCATTTATGGACTGTTTTTGCATTGCTCACAAGCTAAGAATGGTACAAAAACATATGGTGGATTGGATTTACGCCACCAGTCGTAATTTGAAAACCTACAATCTATAGTGTAAATAATGTGAAAGGAATAAAATGAGGCTAAAACAACGATTGACAGTGAGAACATGGAATGACTGAATGTCATTGCCAGAATAAACAGTAAGGTTGGAAGGAATGTAGCAAAAGGAGAGCTAGAAAAGAGATTTTGATCATGGAGGGAGCCATCAGAGCTTGAGAAAATGGAGGTAGCACAGTTACAAGTTATATTGAGATCTCAAGTATAATCACTTCATGGTTGACTGAAGTGAAGGTATACGTCATGGAGTTGGTAAATTCAATGAGCTAGGAGACCAAGGTGTTTGAAGAATTATAAAAATTTATATTAATGTTCCCTCTTATGAAGATAGCAGTTGACATAGGAAGAAATACTGTGAGTTAACTACTGAACTCCTTATAAAAGAAGAAGGAGTAACTTGGAGATTGGTAGAGTATAACAACAAAGATATGGACAGGATGATATAAATGGATAGGAGGAACCTCAGTACAGGAGGGGTTTCTGGCTGATGGTGGCAGAGAACAGGTTTAGAAATGCTCATGGGGAGCAAGGAGTAAGCCATTTCATCCTACTGATTCAGTGATTTTATTGTGGTCTAGGGGTTCAGGGGTGTCCTTGAAATTAAAGGGTGAAAGACATGGGTCTTGCCTTGAAAGAATTTGACTCAAGTCTTCTTTCAGTCAGAGACAAGGTTTATTGTTTCACCAATAGAAGCAGGTGGGACTTCTAAGAACCTTCGCTATTTGTGAGGCTTATATTGACAATCCAATTGGGTCAGACTCAAAGAATCTGAGCATTTGTGATAGCAATACAACCCAGCCAGACTCTTTAAGGAATCTGAGCAGTTTGGTAGATGAGACTGACCTTTTTCTACAGTGTGGCCAATAGTTTGGGGTGACTGGGAGGTAATAGAGCAGGGGTCTAGATGGGATTAAGGAGTAGCAGTTTAGGGTGGGGCCTGGTCAGTAGTCAGTAGCCAGTCTAGGGTGCAGACAATAAGGGCCACAATGAAAGGGTAGTTGAAAGGATTATTAACTGGGAAGAGCTGGGTGCCCCAGGGGAAAGCCAGGTCCTTTTAGGGATCCATCATTAATGTCCCATCAATTTGAGAGAGCTGAAGTGATCCTGGAAAAGAAACTTATCTACACAGGTGTGGATGGCCAGTGATGAGGTTACTTCCAAAAAGATCCTCTTTTATGTGTGAATCCAAAAACAGAAGAAATATAAAGGAGATCTAGGGTTAAGGGATTTTTGTTAATGATCTAGTATGGGATTCCAGAGGACACAGTAGAGTGAGAAGGAAGAGGAGGATAAGAAAGTTGAAAGGGCGAGGCTAATCTGGACAGGGCTCTATAAGGGTAGAGAAGTAATAATAGGAATAACAGATTTTCTTCCTGGCAGATGGTGGCTACAGATATTGCTGCATGATTTGGAAGTTTGTTTTTCAGAAAATAATTAAGAGTCTAGCCATCTAAGTTCCTGTGGTGATTAAGGAGTAGTGGTAGCAGTAGTAGTAGTAGTAGTAGTAGTAGGAGTAGTAGTAGTAGTAGTAGTAGTGGTGGTGGTAGTAGTACTAGTGGTGGTGGTGGTGGTGGTGGTGGTGGTGGTAGTAGAAGTAGCAGCAGCAATAGCAGTAAAGCAACATATTTATTTTTTAAAAAATCAGTGTAAATAACCAGATAAGATCAGAATAGAGTCATTCTTTTCCTGCCCCTTTGCCCTACAAATTATTCTTTTCTCACCTTACTCTTAAAGAATTACTAAATAGATGATATATAAGACTTTAGAAAAGACATAGTAGATTGGCTAGAGAAGCAGCCTCAAAGTCAGGAAAGCAAAACTAGGTTCAACTCTACTTCCTTTCAACTGTTATGAAAACCCAGCTAAGTCTCTTATTTTCTATGATGAAAACAATACTGTAACTCTATGTCCTGATGCAAGTTAGACTATTTTTTTTAAACTTAAAAGGCATTTAAATCATCCTTAAGACTAAACTGGTTCAGGGATCTAGGGACTTGGGACATTGACATCACTTGCCAGTGGCCTGAGTACAAAGAGCTGCTAGAAGCTCCAGCCTCTCTCTGATGTTTGGCTGACAGAACACCATAAGCACCTCAGAGGTAGGAGAGCTTCATTCAGTTGAACCAGCCAGCAACCTTGATGCATATTCCTGTTGAATATCCTTCCCCTGCTATGACTAAGTAAAACTCCTTTTGTTAACTATATAATGACCTAAAAGAATCTCATATCATTCCAGTATTAGAAGTAAACTAATAGGTGATTGACCTGAGTCAAACCCAGCACAGAACAACCTCTCAGTACCCCAGACAGCTCTTTAAGACTCTAAGGGGCAAAGAGAGTACCAATCTGCATTGACAGATAAGCAGAAGTAGAGGAAGTTCATTACTAGGAGTTCCCTGTATTGAAGAAATCATGGTTTGGGGATGAGAGAGAGAGAAAGAGAGAGAGAGAGAGAGAGAGAGAGAGAGAGAGAGAGAGAGAATATGACCTTAGAAAATGAAACAGGGATCACTAGGCACCAGACCATATCTGCTAGTCAAGCCAAACTTGTCTTATTTCCCCTTTTGATTGGGACAGGAAAGGGAGAAAGGGATTAGACCCATGATTTTATTGTTCTGATAAAGTCCTGGGTAAGGAGGACCCTTCTATCAATGCAAATCAGGAGAAACATAAAAAAAGTAAACAAGAAAGAAATTATAAAAGACTTAATTTATATTTCTACATGGGAAAATGATATTTGAACCTCATAAAAACTTCCTCATTATTAAGGCAGTTAGAAGGACTGTATATAGACAGAGTTGAATACGGTGGGATGATATATAAAAAATACAATTAAGGGGTGAGAAAGAGAAATTCACTGGGAGAAAGGGAAAGGGGAGGTAGAATGGATAAATTATCTTGCATAAAAGAGGCAAGAGAAGGCTTTTATAGTGGAAGGAAAGGTGGGAAAGGTGGCAGGGAACACTTGAACCTTCCTGTCATTGGAATTGGCTCAAAAAGGGAATAGCATACCTACTCAATTGGATATAGAAATCTATATTACCCTACAGAAAAGTAGGAGAGGAAGAGGATAAGAGAAGAGATGGGTGACAGAAGGGATGGTGGACTGGGGGAGGCAGTAGTCAGAAGCAAAGCGCTTTAGAAGAGGGAAAGGGTAAAAAGAGAGAGAAAATGGAATAAATAGGGGGGAAATAGGATGTATGACAGTTAGCAATCATAAATGTGAAAAAATTTTTGAAAAAAGTTTCTCTGATAAAGGCCTCATTTCTCCAATATGTAGAGAATGGAGTCAAATTTATAAAAATAAGAGTCATTCCCCAGTTGATAAATGATCAAAAGATATGAAGAGTTTTTAGCTGAGGTAATCAAAGATATCTATAGCCATATGAAAAAATGCTCTAAATCACTATTGATTGGAGAAATACAAATTGAAACAATTCTTAAGTACTACCTCACATTTGATTGATTGGGTAGTAGGACAGAAAAGGAAAATGACAGATGCTGGAGGAGATGTAGGAAAATTGAGATACTAACACATTGTTGGTGAACTGATTCAACCATTATGTAGTGCAATTTGAAATGTGCCCAAAAGTCTATAAAACCATGTATATAAATGTAAATCAGAACCTCTCCTGCAACATGAAACTGTGAATTTATATTCTGTAAGGCTTGTTTTTCCTTTTAAACGTGTAACTCCAACATGTAAATTTCAAAACTATCCTACTTCTCTGTGTTTCCTTCTGGACTTTTCTCTCTTTGGTGCCTTAAAAAAAATTAATGACCCTCTTTTCCTTTTCTTTTGCAACCCCATCCCTACTCCCTCTTCATCTTTACCCAACTGGAAAAGACAAAAACAAAAGTCTTGGAACTATTATTTTTATCCAAACAAAAAAAAAATCCTACACTGGCCTTGTCAGAAAATGTCAATTTCATTACAAACCTCAAGTTCATCACCTCCCCTCCGCTCATACCTTAAACCTTCCTTATTGAGTTTCTGGCCATGGGACCATGCCTAGTATGCCTCTAAACTTTTGTTTTTGTTTTTTTTGGTGAGGCAATTGGGGTTAAGTGACTTGCCCAGGGTCACACAGCTAGGGAGTGTTATGTGTCTGAGGCTGGATTTGAACTCAGGTCCTCCTGAATCCAAGGCCAGTGCTCTATCCACTGCACCACCTAGCTGCCCCAAAAAATATCACATGAGATTTTTCTTCCTTTTTTTAATTTTTATTTTTTTATAGGCAATTGGGGTTAAGTGACTTGCCCAGGGTCACACAGCTAGTAAGTGTTAAGTGTTTGGTCTGAGACCGGATTTGAACTCAGGTCCTTCTGACTTCAGGGCCAGTGCTCTATCCACTGTGCCACCTAGCTGCCTGCCTTTAAACTTTTTAAAACATACTTTTCAAAGTTTAAGACAACTTGTCTTTCTATTGCCACTGTTGTTCAGATGTTTAATGCTTGTAAAATAGAAAGCCTCCAAGAACTAGTGAAAATCATTTTTCAGAGCCTTAGGACTAGAATTGCCATTTCATCAAATCTGGCTTTGTAATGAAAAGAAACTGTTTTCCTTATATGTTTTTGCCCAAGCCACAATAAAACACCATGATATACTTCAGACTTGGCCCAGGGAAGCAAGAACAGTTTTGTAGAGAGATATTCCCAGGCTGACTCTGGGCTCTCTTTTTGCCACCTTTCCTCCAAAGACTTCACCTGATCCCATCTTGTCAATGAATATTCACCAAATAACATTGATGGACCTTTTATGGTGTGTGATGGGCTACACACTATGACCTCAGACTCACCTTGTTTGATGGCAATTGTCCCTGAGTCTGGGCTAGAGCTGCTTTTCTGTATCTATTCCTTTCTCCATGACTGCACTGGAGTAGTTGTCATACTTCATGGGGCAGTGATCATGTCAGATTTCATAAAGCAGGTAAGACTGGACTCACTGGAAGAATTCCAACGAAACCTAAGAGCTGTTTTTCAGAAGAGATTACTTGGACCTACATGCTCACGATAAGACTTTTGAATAAATTTCAGTGAAGGGCATTAAGTACACATTTAAAAAATGAGAGCTGTGTCAGCACTCAATAAACATTTATTAAGCACTTACTATGTGCCAGGCACTGTGCTAAGTGCCGGGGATACAAATAAGAAAAAAAAAAAACAAAAAAAAAAACTAGTGACTGCCCTCAAGGAAACAAGGCACAGCAGATGGTAGGAAGTGAAGAGTTGGCTGAAAATCCTGAACCCTCTATAAAGGGACACAGAATAGAGCTCTTGACCACCTGACCCAAGGGGCTGACTGAAATAGTGTGTTGTAGTCAAGAGGGAGGAAGCGTGCAAGAGTGTGAGACCTACTAGGCTCAGCTTTAGAGGATCTTGGTTTGAATCTTAGCTCTGCCACTGGCCGTTTATATGGCCTTGGACAAATCACTTGCATTTTCTGGACCTTAGCTTTTGCAAACATAAAATGAAGGATTGGGCTAAGTGATTGCTACAGATCCTTTCCAGATCTAAAGCTGTGCTATTATGATCTACAGCAAAGGCAGGAGAGAGTGTTACGTTTTCACGAGTGTGAGGCATCAGTGGAATCTGCCAGCACCGTGGTCTATCACTGCCTCAACCTTTAAAAGGCTGGGCAGGAGACTCTCAAGACTGAGAAAGGATTACAGAGAGAGGAATGGAGTATGGGAAGAAGCTTTTTGCTCCCAGTCACCATTGCCACTGCAGACCAATAGTTTGGAGCTTTGCAACTTTGGTCTTTCTCCCTTTCCCCCTTGCAGAGAGGATTTTTCTATCACTGAGAAGCATTTCCCTCTATTCATGTAAAGAATTAGTTTGGTTTGTGAGGCCATGGTACATAGATGCCTAGATCTAGAAATGTAAGGGACCTTGATGGACAGGTAACCAAACCCTCTCATTTGATAAATGAGCAAACTGAGACACAAAAGCATAGAGTGACTTGATTAAAGTCACACAGTTTCTAAGAGGCAGAGATGGAATTTTAACTCAGGTTCTGTGTTTCCAAATTCAGTCTTTGTTATGCTATACTGTCACTGATCAATATTTAGGAAGGTCTCATTAATAACATATGTTCAGAATGTTTTGAAGATTCACATAGCACTTTTCCCATGATAACTCTATGAGCTAGGAAGGGAAAGTATCTCTTATTATCTCTAGTTCATAGAGGAAGAAATAGAGGCTTAGAGTTGACTTGTTCATGGTGACCTTTCAATTCCAAATCCAGCACTTTAAAAAACAACAACAACAAAAACAAAAACAAAACATCTATACCATACTGACAGTTCAATTCAATTCAATAACTATCTAGCTCACACTATTTGCCAGTTAATGTGTTAAGCTCTGGGGATACAAAAAGAAACAAAAGACAGTCTCTGCTCTCAAGGAGCTTACAATTAATGGAGGAAACAATATGCAAACAAATATATATAAAGCAAACTATATACAGTATAAAGAGAAAATAATTAACTGAAGGAAGACAATGAAATTAAGAGGGGGTAGGGGAAGACTTCTGGTAAAACGTAGGATTTTAGTACAGGCAAACAAGAATGCAAGACTTGGAGCCAGGAAAGTCATTGGTAAAATCTTTCCACTTCCACTTGCCATCTCCATGATGGGCAAATCATTTAATCTCTCTGAGTTTCAGTCTTCTCATCATGGGGACAGAAATACCTAAGTCTGATTCAAGTACCATAATTCAATTCAATTTAATTTAACAAACATTTATCAAGTACACAGTGATCCCAAGACAAGGAGTAGGAAAGATACCCTCAAATACCTTTTTTAAAAATTCAATTGTGGGGAAGAAGAGAGATCTTGGGTAGAAACATAGTCTCTTAGGACACAAGGATACCTAGATGAGAAAGACCCTAGGATACAGAACTCTATTGTAGAAAATAGAAACCATGAGCTGATAAGAGAGATCTTTTCCCAGGGAGGAAGCAGCATGAGGCTAGGTCAGGGAGAGCTCACCCTGGGGGTGTGGCTACTGCGTAGAGGAAGCATGCTATCTGATAACTTCCCATTGCAACTATTTATTATAGTTAACAAGAGCCAAGATCATCTATTTCTACCTCCTGGATGAGTACAAGTGCTGTCAGCATTCTCAAAATTTTAGTGCCCTAGGGCAAAGCCCCTGTCCTAGTTGAAGTGCCAGTTCTAAGAGGTGAATGAGTAAGTTATATAAAGATTTTGAAAATGTTAAATTGGCTGCCAACTGAAACCAAGGATGCACAGTTGTTTTGGTATTGCCATTGTTAAGAGGTTCATTCCTATACTGTACGCTTCTTTCCCATGAAAAAATATGTAAGAGATAAAGTAGGTAGATGAGCAAAAAGCAGTTTATGAGGTGTTAAAGAGTAAAAACATCAAAAGCTTCTGGAAAGATTTCCTCTCCAAAGCCCCATTAAACCATAACAAGAACACATATCAATTTTCTATCAAGTCAATCACTTAATTAAATTGAAATAAGATAAATTAAATTAACTAATTGTCTAATATGTACCAGGCACTGGGTATATGAAGACAAAAATAAAATAAAATAAAGGAAAACATCAAATGGAAATGATAGAAGATGAGCGACTTACAAATTAAGAAAGAGTAGATGATTAAGGCTGAAGGATATTATGAGAGAGAGAGGGAGAGAAACAGAGAGAGGGAGAGAGAGAGAGAGAGAGAGAGAGAAAGAAAATGAGAAGAAAGCCAGACTCAGCCTAATATGTCTTCTGGGTTTTGACTGATTGGGACACAAAGGGTTCAGAGAAGAAATGGATAAGATACTGCTACAAAATAATCTTCTTAAGAAGCTAAGAGGTGATGGAATCTCTCAAGAACAAAATGTTAGCAAAGAAGAATAATTTCAGTGAGGCAGAAAAGAAAAAGTCATTTAAAGAGACTGACATGGAAGCACAAGGAATTCATTGAACAAGTAAGATTTTTAAAAGGCACACATAGAAGATGGAAGCAAGGACAGGTATCTAAGGATGAATGAAGAACGTGGAACAGACTTGTAAGGATAGTGTCAGGAATAATTAGGTTCAGAATAAGCTGAACTTGGTGATAAATGCAAAAGGTAACAGAAATGATTCCCCCAACAGGATCCCAGAATCAGTGCCACAGTTCAAAAGGGCCTCAGAAATCATCTGATACAACACACATCCCAAATCTTTTTGCAATGTCCCCAACTAATAGTCAACTGACTTTTACTTAAGGGCCACAAGTGAGGGGTGTACTGATTTTTTTTAAGCAGTTCCTTCTATAATTGGGTAGCTCTAATTATGTGGAGATTTTTCCATACGTCAAATTAAAATTTACTTCTCTGTAATTTCCATCTATTTCTTTTAGTTCTCTCCTCTGGAATCAAGCAGAACAATTTTATTCCTTCTTATACGTGACAACCTTTAAACACTTGGAAATAGCTATCACATCCCCCAAGGTCTCCTCTAGGCTACATATCTACAATTCTTTCAACTGATTTTCACATAGCATGATCTAAAAGCCTTTCAGCATCCTGATGCCATACTTTGGATGCTCTCTAGTTTATCAATATGTTTAGCTTTCTTTCTAGCCTCAGTTCATTCTGAACTTTAGTACACTCAATATGATTCTTATAGGACCATGCTACCCTTTTGTATTCATCTTCCTATACCTGACTTTGCTTTCACCTTTTGTAAAAAAAAAAAAAAAGAATGAGTTCCTTGTACACCCTCATGAGTCTTAAGACAACTACCTTCGTTTTCTCCTCATTAGAAATATTTCTTTGTGCTTTTAGAATTTCTTTTCTTCCTTCCTTCCTTCCTTCTTTTTTAAGACTGATCTCCTTATCTCACTCAAGCTAGAAAGTCAGCAGCTACCTTTGGGCCCTCTCCTAATAGTGGTCAGCACAGAAACTTAAACACTCTCCATTCCATTTTTTTCAAACCTGATTGTACTATTCCTGAGGCAGATGATAGCCCTCCACTCCTAGGGACTCACTATATTGATGCTGGAGTTAGTACAGACACCCAGTCAACTTTATCCCTATTGTAGCTTAGAACTGAAATCAAGTGACTCATCAGTCTCAATCTCTCCAACAACAGAGGCTACTCAGTTTGCACTATCATATCTGGCAGAATTTCATTTAGGAGTGCTTCCCACTACTCTTAGCCTAACTTCCTGGTATAATTTTAGTCCATGAGTTCCTACATATATTTTCTCATTTGAATTCTGCTCTGCCAAAATCTGTAGTTAATGTAAGACTATGCTTACCTTTTCTCTCTCTATCATGAACAGTAAAATAGACTAGCCAATGTATACGCCTTCAATATTCTATTGTTTTTGCTTCATCAATCAGTCCCACTTTGTTGGGAAGATCATGTAAGAGTAACAGTACCTCTCAGAGATTACCCCATTTTTTAAAGAATGAAATTATATGTAGAGAGATATTAGTGGTCGTAGATTCCATTTCCTACACAATGGCTGGGGCTGAAAGAACCTTGCTCATTGTAGGAATCCTCTACTTTACATTTCCAGAAGGCTATATGTGAGCCTGCAATGTGGTAATGGTACCCATTATGTACTCTGAGTAAAGATGCTCTGTAGCAAGTAGGCTTAAAAAGGGCTGCAAAAGTCTTACATGAGAATTTGGTCAGGTGGCCAATATGTGAACAGTGAAGATGCTGGCAAGCATAGAAACTGGAAAGAAGAGGCAGCCATGTAGAGAAAAAGCAAGTGGCATGAACCTAGACATGCATTCTGAAATCCAGCATCCCATCTGGACCATGGGATGGTCCAGGTTGTTGAACCTGGACAACCCTATGAACTAGCACTTGGGGTTATACTTTTTCCTACTTACAGATAAAGACACTTGAATCAGCGAGTCCCTTTCTCTTTTCTTCTAGAAAGGAGACTAGACTGCACTTTGATAATAGATAACATTTCCCTCAGTGTGACAGAAAGGCAAACATCTTATATTCTATATGTCATTGTAAAATCTTCCCTGCTTGCCATCTTTCTGGAAGCAATGACCCCAGGGTTCCATCTTTTATTCTGCTATTATATATTCTCTCTCAGTGACCTTTTTGACTCCCAAAGGTTCAGCTGCCATTTGTGTTCACCAGACTTAGGCCTATATCTATATGCTGAGCTTCAGTCTCTCTTTTGATCTCAAGTCCTGAATTGCCAACTGCCTCCAAGAAATATCCATGGGAATTGCCCATCAGGTCTCTTTCAGAATATAGATTAAAAAAAAAAATCAGTGTGATACAGTAGAAAGTGTGCTGGATTTGAAGTCAGAGACTCTCAATTCACATTCTAGCCCTAGCGCTTGTTAACTACATGAACCTGGACAAGTTGCTTCATCTCTGGGTCTGCTTACTCATCTGTAAAATGAGAGAATAGAACTAAATAAGTAGGGCAGCTAGGTGGCGCCATAGTTCATAGAGCACTGGCCCTGGAGTCAAGAGGACCTGAGTGCAAATCCAGCCTCAGACACTTGACACTTACAAGCTGTGTGACCCTTGGCAAGTCACTTAATCCCAATTGCCTAACCAAAAAACAAGGCAAAACAAAACAAAGCAAAACAAAAAACAAATCACTAGTATTAAAAATGAAAAGGGTGAGTATACCAGTAAGTAAGATAAAATTAAAGCAATTATAAGGAGTTATTCTATCCAATTATATGCCAACAAATTTAACAATTTAAGTGAAATGGAAAAATATTTTCAAAACTATAAATTACCTAGATTAGCAGAAAAGGAATATCTAAATAGACCTATTTTAGAAAAAGAAATTGAACAGGCAATAAATAAGCTTCCTAAGGAAAAAGCACCAGGACCAGATGGATTTACAAATACATTCTATCAAACATTTAAAGTTCAACTAATTGTAATATTAAATAAATTATTTGGAGAAACAGGCAAAGAAGGAATCCTACCGAACTCCTTTTATGAAACAAATATGGTGCTGATACCTAAACCAAGAAGAGTAAAAACAGAAAAAGAAAAATATACACCAATTTCATGAATGAATATGGATGTAAAAATCCTAAACAAAACACTAGTTCAAAGATTAACAAATATTATAAAGATTATACAATATGACCAAGTTGTTTTATACCAAGAATGGTATAATAAAAGTAAAAAAAAACATTATATGACTATATCAGTAGATGCACAAAAGGTTTTTGATAAAATACAACACTAATTTCTATTAAAAACACCTGAAAATGTAGATATAAATTAGTTTTTCCTTAAATTGGTAAACAACATTTATCTGAAACTGTCAGCAAGTATTATTTGCAATGAGGGAAAGCTAGAAGCCTTCCAAATAAGATCAGGTGTGAAACAAGGATTCCCACTATCATTAATGTTATTCAATGTTGTTTTCAAAATCCTAGCAATAGCAGTAAGAGAAGAAAAAGAAATAGAAGGAATCAAAATAGCGAATGAGGTAACAAAATTATCTCTCTTTGCAGATGATATGATATACTTGGAAAATCTCAAAGACTAAACTAACTAGCTAGTTAAAACAATAATTTTAGCAAAGTAACAAAATATAAAGTAAATCCACATAAATCATCAGTATTTCTACATATCACCAACAAGACCCTGCAAGAAGAGATAGTAAGAGATATTCCATTTAAAATAACTATTGACAGTATAAAAACCTGGGAGTACATCTGCCAAAACAAACCCAGGAATTAAATAAGCAAAATTACATTAAAAAATTTTTATACAAATAAAATCACATTTAAATAACTAGAGAAATATTAGTTGTTCATGGGCAGGCAGAGCTAATGTAATAAAAATGATAATTTTACCTAAACTAATTTATATATTCAATGCTATCCCAATTAAATTACCAAAAAAATTATTTTACTAAATTAGAAAAAATAATAACAAAATTCATTTAGATGAACAAAAATTCAAAAATATCAAATGAACTACTGAAAAAAAATGTACAGGAAGGAGGTTTAGCAATGCCAGATCTTAAACTATATTATAAGGTAGCAATTGTGGAAACTATCTGGGATTGACTAAGAAATAGAAAGGAAGATCAATGGAACAAAGTTAGATGTGCAATTTAGAGCAGCAAATAAATAGATTAACTTTGCATTTGACAAGTGTAAAGACTTAAAATTTGTGGATAAGAATTCGTAATTTGGTAAAAATTGTTAGGAAAACTGGAATGCAGTATGGCAGAAATTGAGCATAGACCAATATCTTACACTTTTTAACAAGATAAGGTCAAAATGGAAATGTGACCTATAAAGAAAGAGATTCCAAGAAAATTTGAAGAACACGGAACATATTACTTATCAGACTTATGGATTTATCAACAATTTATAAATAAACAAGAGATGGGGAGCAGAGTAAGGTGTAAAATGGATAATTTTGATTGCCTAAATTTTAAAAATTTTTATACAAATAAAACAAATGTAGCCAAGATCAGAAGGAAAGCAGAAAACTTGGGGGGAAAATTTATAGATAGTTTATCAGATAAGGGTCTCCATATTTCAAAAATATAAAGAATTTTGTAAAATCTATAAGAATATGAGTCATTCCCCAATTGATAAATGGCCAAAGGATATGAACAGGACATTTTTAGATAAAGAAATAAAAACAATTTGTAGTCATATGAAAAAATGCTTTAAATCATTATTGATTAGAGAAATACAAATTAAAACAACTTTGAGATATCATTTAACACCTACCAAATTGGGTAAAATGATTGAAGAGGAATGTGACAAATATTGGAGGGGATATGGAAAAACTGGGATGCTAATTAATTGTTGGTGGAATTGTGAACAGATCCACCCATTTTGGAGAGCAATCTGAAATTATGCCCAAAGAATTATTAAATTGCCTATACCCTTTAACCCAGCAATATCCAGACTAGATCTATTTCAAAGATGATTAGGGAAAAAGGAAAAGAGCCTATGTGTTCTAAAATATTTATAACAGTTCTCTTTGTAGTTGCAAAGAGCTGGAAATTGTGGGGATGCCCATCAATTGGAGAATGGCTGAACAAGTTGTGGTATATGATTGTGATGGAATCCTGCTGTGCCATAAGAAATGATGAGCTTGATGATCTTAGAAAACCATAGATAGACTTGAATGAAATAATGAATAGTGGAGTGAGCAGAACCAAGAGAATGTTGTATGTATTGACAACAATATTGTTTTAAGAACGATTTTGAACAAATAAGTCATTTTGACTATTATAAATACCCAAATTAATTACAAAGGACATATGAAGGAAGACACTATATACATCCAGAGAAAAAAATTGACAAATAGAAGTATGTATAGGATGATTTTAGGTATATATATGTATATAAATCACATATGGTACATATGTACATATATGCAAAATCATATACATGATTACATATATATTGTCTAATGATAGCCATCTCTAGAGCAAGGGGTGGGAAGGGACGAAAAAAGGAAAAAAAATTAAATTTAAGTGATAACTTTATTACATATTTAAGAGGAATAGCAAGTTGCACATAATAGATTTGCAGTTTCATGTGTAATCATCCTTTTTTAATCATAAAGAAAATAAAATACATGGAACATTCACTTCTTCATTTGGTTTTTTATTTCTTACCTGACTATTCTAATTCTATCCCATTTGTTTTTGAAATCATGTTCCAGTTGATATAGTCTGGGATAGACTTGTCTTGGTGAGGACTTTAACCATGATTCCGAGTGGATGATAATATAAACAGTACTCTAAATCTGATTGTAGGTAAGAGGGATGCAATTATTATCATAAGCAATTATTAGCTGTCCTGTTTTGGTGGAGATAGATTTTCATCAGACTTCTGAATATTTTAAGTTCCATATCACTACCATATCATATGTCCATGCCAGGCTTCTATTTCTCAGACTCTGCATCTATTCCCTCTTTCTGCTCAAGTGGACTATAGTATACAATCTGCTGAAAATGTCACTTCTGTTTCTACCCTATTGATCTTCATAAAAAAAAACTAGGCAAAATTCATTTCCTGTTGTGACAGGACAATGGGCCTGGTGAGAAACAATACAACATAGTGTGTAGAATGCTGGGTATGGAGTCAAGAAATCATGGATTTAAATTCTGCTTCCAACAGTGTGTGACCTAGGAATGTCACTTACCTACTATGTGCCTCAGGCATCTCCCTGGTAATTATCTTCTAAATCACAGACTAGCTACAATTTGGAACTGTGTTAATGGAGGCCATTACATAGCTTTCACTTGTTTCCCTAACTAGAAAAAGGGGGAAGGGAATATGCATTCATACAGTACCTACTATATGCCAGATGAGTGATTTACAAATAATATATCGTTTGATACTCACAACAATCTTGCAAGGTAGGTGCTGTATTTTATGTTTTACCAACAAAGAAACTGAGACAAACAGAGGTTAAGTGACTTGCCCATGGCTGCACAGCTAGTTAGTATATGGAACTGGATTTAAACTCAGGTCTTCCTGACTCCAGGTCTAGTGCTCTACCTACTGCACAGCCTACCTACCTTAACTAGATTGATAGATCAAGGCAAGGTTGTAGATTAAGAATACTTAGATTTCAGCACAGCATTTGACAAAGCCTCTCATGCTATTCTCGTGAAAGAGATTGGGAGAAATGGCCAAGATGATAGTACATTATATAAATTCAGAACTATTTGAATAACAAGGCTGAGTAAAAGATAACATGAAGGAGCATCTCTAGTACATCTCCAGTAGTTGTCTTTATTCCTATGCTGTACATTTTTTTTAAATCAAGGTTGAAGTGACTTAGATGAAGGCAAAGAAGACATTCTTGCCAAATATGTAGGTGACGTGAAACTGGAAATAATAGCTCATACTTTGGATGACAGTCATGATCCCAAAGAGTTTTAATAAGCTAGAACGATTTGCCAAATCTAAGAAGATGAAATTTACTAGAGATAAATGTAAAATACTATCCTTGAGTTTGACAAAACAATTTGATAAATACAGGATAGGACAGGCATGGATAGATAACAGTTTTTGTGAAATGTTTGCTCTTTTTGTGGACTTCAAACTTAATGTAAGTCAGCAATGTCCCATGACAAAGTTTTTGTTTTTATTCTTGCTATCCTAGGCTGCATTAAGAGACACATAGCAAGCACAAACAGGGAGGTGATAGTTCTGTTGTACTCTAATATGGTTTGATCACATTTGGAGTACTGCTTTCTGTTCTGGTTGCCATATTTTAGGTAAAAGAGTGGGCAAAGGGAAGCTTTTTTTTTTAACTGAGGCGATCGGGGTTAAGTGTCTTGCCCAGGGTCACACAGTTAGTAAGTGTCTGAGGCTCAGGTCCTCCTGACTCCAAGGCCAGAGCTCTGTTCACTGCACCACCTGGCTGCTCCCAGAGGGAACTTTTGAAAATGCCTGAAGGAACTGGTCATATTTACCCTGAAGAAAAGATGTATTGTGTATATGAAAACTGTCTCCAAGTATTTACAAGATGCCTATGTAAGAGTGATTCAATTTCTGCCTTTTGATTCTATTAGCAGGACCAATGAGTTTCAGAGAAATGGATTCTACTTCTATGCTAGGATAAACATAGAACTCTCTAGAAGTGGAATGGGATGCTTCAAGGGGAAGTAGGTTCCTTCTCCTTGGAGGTCTTGAAACAGAAGTTGGATGACCACTTGTTGAGGATGTTGTAGGGGGAATTCTTGTTAAGTACAGATTGAATTATACCAGTTCAATTGGATTGTACTCTCTGACCACAGTGGCCCTTTTTAATTCTGAGAATCTGTGATTCTATGACTTCCACAGATTTCCAAAGAGGCTAGGGATTTTGAGTAGAGTGGTAATTATGTATTGATAGCCTTCTTGCTCCCTATCCCTCACCTTTATGCCCATCCTAAATAAATAACTCAAAGGAACAAAGGCTGTGATCTTTTTTTTTATCTTTAGGAGCCTCAGGGCAGATAGGTATTTGAATATCTATAGCGTTTTTTTTCTTTCCAAAAGACCTCATTACATCCCAATAATAATGCCACTCTTTATATAAGCTAATGCCTCAACATTAGTAATGTGTATATATTTCCAGAACTTCTCCATTCATTCTCTTTTTCATCTCCTGTGTGATCAGAGTTGTGTGTTTATGAAATAAATGACTAAAATTAGGGATGATATATGTGTGGCTAGGGCCATGAAACAGTATGAAGTAAACTGTTCTCATGATTCTGGCCTCAGCAGTAGTGTACAAACCAACTAAGCCAACCAACCATATACCAAAACAAGATCAGAGCAAGTGCACAGGGGTATTTCCCATTCCCCCATATAAGATCAAATTCATTGGGAGGCATTAACTAAATTTATTTCTTGGAATGATTATGTATGTAGATGGAATAACAAGTAACACATTTAACTATAAATCTGGGGAAAAGGTCTTTGTTTTGGAGTCTTTGGTCTTTGTTTTGACTACCAAAATGTGGATAGATGTCCTATTAGTTAAGTGAATAAACTATGAATCTTCTGAAAGTATGGCCAAAAAAACATATTATACTGTCTTATGTCTCCCCTGCTTCCATAAGTAGTTGAAGGATACTTCCCCTCACATTTATTTCAGTCACTCATGTGACACAGTAGAATCTCAACAAGACAGAAATAGAAGATGGAAAGGTTGATCCTGTCAGAAGCTTTTAATATAATTATGAAGTTCCATGAGAAAAAAAATCCTTCCCTACCTGCACTTGCCAGATAATTAGGCTGTTAGGTACTAGAGAGCTACTCAAATAGGGAACAAGGAAAAGGAATTGGAAGACACAGAGGAGAAAGTTATTAGTGGAGACGTCTTTTTCTTCTGGATAAACAGAGGAGACATGCAGCCTGTCAGCAGAAGGAGGCAACTAGGTTTTTGCAGTCCTACTGCTACTCCCTGGGAATTCTGTGAATGCATAAAAGCCCATGTTACAGTCTGAATCAGCATGGGTAGCAATTAGTGGTTCTAATTGGCTTCAACTGATTCTATATGACTGCCTCCCTTGGATCTTTCCACATGCTCAGGATTCTTGTGAAATGCTAACATTGTAGAAAAGTACCCTGCAGTACCTCTCTATGGTGCTGAAACCCCCACTCCTCTCCTGGATGAAGTCAGAAAGAAGGTGATGGGAGAAACACTGTGTTCATAGAAGACTGAGGCAGGCCAGTGATGGCGGGTGCAGGGCTGCCTTTCTAAACATTTTAAACCCACAGATTCCTCCCACTCTTAAAATTCTTTATGTTTCATGTTGAATTTACTCTTTTAAAGGCAATCTAAAGAAAAACAACACCACTCTCCCCTCAAAGCTTCTTCCAAGCCTCATCTTCTCCATTTTAATTAACATGGTAGTGACTGTGAAGCTACCATCCATGGAATTCATTCTTCTGTCCCATCAATAACTCTTAAATACTTTTCCTTTTCTGTCTGGTGCTTGTTTTGAATATCTGCTAAGCACTAAAAACCACCTCAGATAGCTTGGGTTTGGCATGGCAAAGATTAGTTCTCTCAAGGGTGTTTTAATGAGTCATAGTAGAATACATTTTCACTGGATTTGCATAGTCATTGAACTCTCAAAACATGCTTAGCATCAGAATATCTGGGTTTGAATCCTGCCTCTAACAGCACTTTCTTGGCCACAGGCAAATAGCTTAAGTAACTCACTGATCCTCAGTTTCCTCATCTTTAAAATGAGTGAGTTGGACTATGTTTATCTGCTCCCCTCCAGCTCTATTTCCCATAATCTCTACTAGAGAAGGTAGAATAATAATAGATGCAAACTATCTGGTGGATATGTTATTTTGGGATAGTATTAACCCAGTATTTGTTACCTTGTTTTTTTGCCTAGTTTCTAATCTTTTCTTTCAATCTATCTAGCCTGGTGACTTCAGTTGGCTAATAAGCATGAGAAAAAGGGGGAGGAGGGAGGAACAAGATTTTACTAAGCACCCACTATGTGCAAGGAACAGTGCTAAGTGCTTTACAAATATTATCTCATTTGATCTGCACAATAACTCCGGGAGGTGGGTGCTATTATTACTTCCATTTTACAATGGAGGATTCAGAGGTTGACAGAGGTTAAGTGACTTGCCCAGGGTCACACTGCTGGTAGACGGCTGGGGCTACATTTGAACTCAGATCTTCCTGACTCCAGGCCCAGCACTCTATTGTGCCACCTAGGTGCCCTAGGTCATCAGGTAGCTAGAATATTTCTGCAAGCAACTGATGCTTAGAAGGCATTGTACTTCAGAATATTGATATTGGAACCAAGAAGACTGAACGTGACAGTTCTGACTCTGCATCTTACGCTTATTATCTGTAGAATCTTGGACAAATCTTATGACCTCTCTGAGCTTGAGGTTCTTCATCTGTAATATGGAGATGAGAATGACTAGACCTGATTTCAAAATGTTGTTGTAGGACTCAAATGAGATAATATATTCAAATGAGATAATATGCTATTAAATAGCATAAAGTGCTATTTAAAGCTTACCATTATGAAGGTAAACAGTCTAGAAGCCTAGAAGCATCTGTCCTCTGACTTAAAGCATGATGAAAGAGAATTCACAAGCATTTGAAAAGCCTCATCAATGTAGATTTGATGATTTCTTCAGGAGTCACTCCTCAGGTTTTAGCTCCCATTCATTCAGCAGGCACTGAGCTGCTCTGACAGCTGCTGCCTTAACAGAGAACACATTTTTCACAGTTAAATTCAAGGACAATCCCTCCAATATTGTTAGGTACTGTTTCCTCCCAAAATTATCCTTGTCTCTCTTAATTCTAGTGCCTTCTCTGTTGTTTTTTTTTCTATTTATCTTATATATAATTTTTTTCTATTTATTTTCATTTTCTATTTGTCTTGTATATAACTTGTTTTTACGTAGTTGTTTGCATAATGTCTTCCCTTTTAGATTGTGAGCTCCTTGAGGACAGAGATGATGGGGTTGGGATCTGGACCCCATAAAGGAAAAACCCTGGACTTTCCCATGTGGCCAAATCTCTGGCGTTCCCCTGAGGCTATAATCCCATCAACTGGCCTTTCATCGTGGCTACACCCAATCTCCCCTCCATTGTTTTACCTTCCTATGGCCCCTGGCCATTTCCCACACTTAATCCTAGCTAGGCTCCATTGTCCAGGTCCCAGGAGTTCTGTTCACCCCAGTTTACTGGCCGCTCCCATCTAGATCTCCTTAGACCCCTCCTCCAGTCACCCCAAACTACTTGGCCACTCCTAGATCCTTCCCGCAGTCTTTCTGTATATAAGGTCCACCTTGCCTCCATTAAGATGCTTAGATTCTTAAAATTTAGCCACTGGTCAGATTCTTATAATCTAGCCACTGCTTACCCATGTTCAGACTTCTTAAGAGTCTGCCCAATATGATGGATGTTCTAATAAACCTTGTCTTTGGCTGAAAGAAGGCTTGGGTCGAATTCTTTCAGGCAGGACCCCCGTGTTGTGATTTTGGGGTCCCAGCACCCCTGAGCCCCTAAACCGCATTAGAGACTCTAGCCTTTCTTTGGATCCTCAGTGCTTAGCACATTGTCTGGCACCTAATAGGTGTTTAATAATAAATGCCTATTAACTGACTGAGTGCTCTCAATGAACATTTTGCCAAAGGAGAAAAATATATATATATGTGTATATGTGTGTGTGTATATACACACACACATATATTTACAGATATATACACACATAAACATATATGCATATACACACATATATGGAGAGAAAAGAGAGAATATTTTATTATATATGTCTATGTGTGTATACATGCATTATATGCATATGTGCATATATACATATACATACATAGACATACATACATACATACATACATACATATATATATATATATGATAATCATGAGAGAAAGACACTCATAATTGGGGTGACAAGAAAGGCCTCATCTAGGAGATGCTACTGGAGCTAAGCTTAGAAGGGAACTAGCAATTCTAGAGGTAGAAATGAGGAAATAGTGCATTTCAGATATAAAGGACATCATGGATATAAGAGATGGATATGTCATGCCTGAGGAACAGCAAAGAGTCTGGCCTGATTGAATTATAGAATGGACTACAGCCCAGCATCCATCTCTGTGCAGCACTAACAAGGCTTATAGCCTTGTTTCTGCTCCTGTCAAAGCCTCAGTGCATAGCCAGGTGGGGCACCTTTGGAGTCTCACTCTCAGTACAGAACCATTTCCCAGCATCTCCTTCATTCTTAGATTTTCTCATCCTTCTTTAGAATTTGCTAGTGGTCCTTTCAATTCTGAGTTTCCTGCTTATCTATAACATGGACTATTCATATTAAAAGCCTGGAGGCAACAGACTGAGTTAAAGTCAATGAAAGGGGTGGAGTGTCTCCTTGTAAGCAGAGCTCTTTGCTGTCTACAACCCAGGTTCTAAACTTATTAGCATATTATTAATTAGTCCCTTATTAGCAAGGGTACCTTGCACCCACTCTCAAGGTCTATTCTTATCCTCAGTACTCCAGCCTTAGCTACATGCCAGATGATAAGTGCAATCAATTAGTACATGATGATGTATTAAAGGGTGTCAACGAGCTACTATGTTTCATTGCATTTTAATAAGCATTTGTTAATTCCTCCTGGGTGCAAGGCTTCTTGCTAGGTAGTAGGAATACAAAGATAAAAATGAAAGACCATTCCTACTCTGAAGGAGCTTATATTCTACTGGAGTTAGACATTATTTAATCAGATAAATAAATAGAAGGTGTTGTTTGCCCTTGGTTCTCAAAGAGGAACATGGCATCAGAAAGGTAAAATACACTGAAATACAAGGTAATTTGAAGAGGGAGAGAGCATTTATGATTGGGGGGCAGTGGTGTCAAACTCAAATAGAAACATGGTTGCTAATCCATACACAAGGTTCCCTGCAGGTACCATATTGACTTAGTTTTAAAATGTAATATTATCTGTGTTCTAGTGTATTTTTATTTATTTTGTTAACTATTTCCCAGTTATATTTTTAATATTGTTTGGGTAACACATGGGAGTCCCAGAGGAGGAAGAGACACCTGAACTTTGCCTTGAAGGAGGATAAGAATTCTGAGAGGTAGAATAAGGAAGGAATGCATTCCTGACGTGGAAGGCAGTTTGTGTAAAGGCTTACCCAACTACACTGTTGTTTGTCCTTCACTCTGGAAGAGGACCATGATGTCAGGGAGGTGATGTCTTGACATGCAAGTGAATTTAATGTAAGTGAAGGAGGGCTGTGCAAAGTTTCCAGCTTCACTCTTTCCTCCGGAGCCATCTGGGCCAAGTGGCAAAATATAGATCAGGATGACTGGAGATGTCCCAGGATGCGGTGAGGGATACCTTGGCCTTTATAAGCTAAGGTCTTTAACAGATCTCAGTGTGACTGAGGCAACACTCATTTAGTTGTTGAGGCTGGGTAAGAAATGAGGCAGAGAATGACCTCTTTTACCTAGTCAAAAAAAAAAAAATCAGTCTGGAAGGGGAAGGCCCTCAGGGTTTCTGGCCAAAATAGAAATAATTGCTATTTATTTTCACTCTGAGCCAATCAGGGCCCAAACAATGACCAAGTAGGGCTTGGGCTGGGGCCTATTGTAGGCCAATCAATGACAGCCAAAAATGTTAAATTAAATTAAATACATGGGGTTGTGGGGTGGAACGTTGAATCTGAGGAATAGTTAATAGTCCATTTAGGCTTGAATGTAGTATGTATGTGAGGAAGAGTGATACAAGTTAAGGCTAGAAAGACAGGTTAGAGCCAGATTGCAGAAGGTCTTATGTACCAGGCTGAGGGCTTTGTATTTTATCCTAAGAATAATAGAAAGTCACTGAGATTTTTTGTTTTTTGCTTTTTGTTTTGACAAAGGGGTGTAACATAGTCAGACCTATGCCTTGAGATTATTTGGGCAACTATGAGTAGGATAAACCGAAGAGGGGAAAGACAAGAACCAGGGCAACCAGTTAGGAGGCTACTGAAATAGTCCAGAGGAGAGGCTTCAAAATAGGGCAGTATCTATGTGAGTAGAAAGGGGAGGAATGTGAGAAACTGGCAGGTAGAATCACCAAGTCTTGGCAACTGATGATTGATAGATGGGTGGAGGGGGGGTGAGGGAGGAAGGGTGACTACCGTGAGAGAAGGAAAAATCAAAGATAACTCAAGTTTTCTTAAAGACTTAAGTTCAAATCTAACCTCCCTAATAGTGTGACCCTGGTCAAGTCACTGTCTGCTTCAGTTTCCTTAACTGTAAAATGAGGATCATAATAGCACTTACCTTCCATGGTTGTTGTAAAGATTAAATGAGATAATATTTGTAAAAGCACTTAGCCCAGTGCCTGGCACTTAGTAGGCACTTAATAAATGCTTGTTCCCCTCCCCCTCTCTTCCCTTTTTTCAGTCTATGGAACATGATACAGCCCTCAACAGAAACATGGAAATTAGGGGAAACCAAGGGAATAGTGGAAAAGATGGTGAGTTTACAAAGGACTTTCCTCATCCCAACCCTTACAAATAACATTAAGTCTTTTTATCCTTTTACAGATGAGGAAACTAAAACCTAGACCATATAAGTGATTTGTCCAAGGTTGAATAGCCAACGAGTAGCTAGATCAGGTCTCCTGACACCAATTCCAGTCTTCTATACACTGCAAACTGCTGTCTCCTCTCCATGAGGACCTTGTGACTATGTCCCCGGAAGCTAATTCTACCCTCCATTCTGTCCTTTGTAGCAAAGGTGTTAAACTCAGATTGGAAAGGGGGCCACTAATTTATATATGAGGATCCCTGTAGGCTCATATTGACTAGAAAACCACATATATTCTATCTTCTTTTGTATTTTTGTTTGTCTTGTTAAATATTTCCTAATTCTATTTTAATCTGTTTCAGACTGTCTGGTCTTGGGTTGATCCCTCCACTAAGGGGTTTTAATCTTTTTGTATGTGTCACTGACCCCATTCTTCAGTGTCCTGAAGCCTATGATAAGTATCATAGGCTTGATGATATTTTCCAATATCATTGAATGATATTTTTCAATAATTGAAGAAAATGCTAAATTTCAGTTAGAGGTGAGTGAAAATACAGATGTAACTTTTTCTCCATCTAAGTTTACAGACCTTCTAAAATCTATCCAGAGACCCCAGGGTAAAAAACTTCTGTTCTAGGGCCTCAGAAATCAGAACAATCTAAGAGGGCAGTTAGTACATTTTCGACTCTACAGATATTATTTTTTTTAAGGAAATAAAAGCCCGTTTCATTTGCCACTGGAATCATCCAAATGGAATTTTCTTTTAATGTTCATGACTAGCAATAGTACTTTGGTGTTCAAAGTCCTGAAGGATCATGCTGTGATAAATTTCTCCAGCAAGAGGCGAATGGAAATGGAACAGAATCTTCAGAAAGACCAGCAGAGCCAGACCTCTGCCTGAGTGGCCAGGTTACAATGCAAATCCATTATCTATTATATTTAGAGAGGGCTAAGCAAGATGCCACTCCTTTTTCCTCACCTAATTTATTCGTGCTCTTATCTTATTGATCCTTTTAATAGCAGACAGTAGCAATTTGTTAGCAATTTAACAGATTTTCTGTGTTTCTGCTAAACATTTTCTATCATAGGCTATTCCCTCCCCCACACCCCCATTTGAGTCAGGCCCTATTGAGGGAGGATAGTGGGAAGGATCCCAAATGACATTTGAATGAGGATATTATTATTTTCTTCACTTTTTTTGTTGAATTGGCAAGGAAGGACAATCAGGAGTGAACAAATGATAAAAATTTGAAAAGAGCACATGGTGAAATGTAAGCAGAATGTCTCAAAATGTTTCTTCAACAGAACTCATTTAAAAACTAAAGAAATATTTTATTGATGCTTTAAAAAAATCTTATTTTCCAATAACCCTTCCCCTGAGCAGAACTTTCCCTTATAATCAAGAAGTAAAACAAAGCAACACATTGGCTCAACCTGACAACGTATGCCTCGTTCCACACCTATAGTCCACTGCCTCTCTGCTGAGGGGCAAGAGGCATACTGTACCACTAGTCTGCTGAAGCGAAGAGATACATAGCTCAGAGTTCTGTTTTCTTTCAATGTTGTTTTCCTTTACATTATTCTATTGATTGTGTAACCTATTTTCCTGTAAGATAATCTCCTGTTCATTTTCCACATAAAGGAGAACATGAAACATCTGAAAAGATCAGAGGACATTTTGTGTTTCTCACTCTCTGAGTTATGATAGATTTCTGCCTCACTTTTACTTCTAGACCTGCTCTTGTACAGTCTGACTATGGCCCCAGGGTGGTGACAACATTTTTCCATCTCAGTTTCACCATATGTTAAAAAATTTTTTAAAGAAAAACATCAAACTATTGGTTTTTAAATTTCCATAAGGTATGGATGATTTCATCTAACCTCTCATTTTAGAGCTATGTCAAGCAACTTGCAAGTGACAGAGTTAGAATTTCTTTTTCCTTTTTTTTTTTTTGGTAAAGCAATGGGGTCAAGTGACTTGCCCAGGGTCACACAGCTAGTAACAGAGTTAGAATTTGAATCCAGATTTCATTAGCAGAGCAATTTTCTCTTCCCTGAATTATTTTATTGAACTAGAATTGCCTTTGGTAAGGTGGCAGGTGGATAAATTATGGGACTTGGAGTTAGGAAGATGAGTTCAAATTCTGCCTTAGACACTTATTAACAAGTCACTTAACCTTTTCTAGTCTCACTTTGCTCATTTGTAAAATGGGATAATAATAATAGTAATACTTCATAGAGTTATTTTGAGGCTCAAATGAGATATTGAACATACGTAAAATCCTCTGCAAACCTTGAAGACCTATATAAATACCAGCTATCATTATAGGGCAAAGAAATGATTAGACAGCTGGGTAGCATAGTAGATAGAGCATTGGACTTTAAGTCAGGAAGACCTGCGTTCTATTTCTGCCCTCAGACTAGCTG
The DNA here is from genome assembly GCF_900497805.2 of Vombatus ursinus. Classification (NCBI taxonomy): domain Eukaryota; kingdom Metazoa; phylum Chordata; class Mammalia; order Diprotodontia; family Vombatidae; genus Vombatus; species Vombatus ursinus. The sequence goes on from NW_020948739.1 coordinate 11,276,563, forward strand.
TGAAATCTTGGGCATGTCATATGACCACTATAAATTTAAGCTTCCTTATCTGTGGAAAAGATAATAATGGTAGCTCCCTCCTCTCCCATCCTTGTTGTTTTGCTGATCAAATGAAATAAGATATAATGGTTAATTTTGTAAATCTGAAAGGATTATATAAATGTGAGCTCTTATTATTTAGAAATGTTTGCCCCTCAAAACGTAAGGTAAAGTGATTACTTAGGATTATATTCAGGAATTTGGTACTAATTGGACCCAATGAAATAACATAGAGTGCTGGGCCTGAAGTCAGGAAAACCTGACTTCAAATACAGCTTCAGACACTCATTATCTGTGTGATTCTGGGCAGGTCATTACCTTCTTTCTGCCTCAATTTCCTCTACTGTTGTAAGGATAAAATGAGATAATTATAAAATGCTTTGCAAGTCTTACTTTAGTAGTATTATTATTGACAAATGGGGTGGCTAGTGGTGCAGTGGATAGAATGTTGGGTCTGGAGTCAGAAAGACTTGAGTTCGAATCTGGCATCAGACACTTACTAGATATGTGACCTTGGGTAAGTCACTTAACCCCTGTTTGCCTCAGTTTCCTCATTTGTAAAATGAGCTGGAGAAGGAAATGGCAAACCATTCCAGAATCTTTGCCAAAAAAAATCCTAAATGGGGTCACAAAGAGTCAGACACGACTGAACAACAACAATGGAAGGGGTGAAAAAAGATTTCTGATGGGGACCTAGTTACCCTAGAAGAAAACAATGACCTCAAATGCCTCCATATAGATTCAGCCCTGTGATTATCATTCTTAGTCTTCTTCCTTTTAATATACTATATGATAATTGTGTTCATTATTCCATGCTGAATCTGCCTTGTTGTCCGAATAAAAAATAAAACCATAGCTCAGTAATCCAAGAGAAAATTCTGCTTTTGTCAGGAAAGCTGTGGAAACTTTATTTCAGGTGTTACATAATTATAATAGCTGAAACAAAGAGCATGATAGTGCAGAGATAAGGCCAGGTGAGTAAGGAATTCCATGAACTGGAGATGTCGAAGTAGTGGCTTGTCAGTGAGTTATACATTATTCCTTCCAGCAGCTAGTAGTAACCAGTAGTTAGTCTGAAATGAAATTTTTACAAGTTTACTAATACGAGGTAGCATAATGTGGTCCATTGAGAGCTGCCCTCAGTGTCAGAAGACCTCCATTTAAATACTGCCCCCAACACAAACTAGCTGTGTATCTTTTAATTTCTCAGTGCTTTGAGCAAGACTCTATTACTATAAGTTACAGAGAAGGTACCAGCCTACATTGGTAGAAAGCATTTCTCACCCGGTTTCAGTTTCCTCATGTGTAAAGTAAGGAAGGGGGTTAGATTAGAAGGCCACTAAGGTCCCTTATGACACTAAATCTACTATTTTATGAACCTAAAAATTAATGAAATCCTTATTCTCAGAGTACATATATTCAATTTTTACATTTTTTTGCAATTATAACAATGCAAGTATAAAAGCAATTTTAACACTTTTTCTTAAAAAAACGAGTTCTAATTTCTTTCTCTTTCCCTCCTCTCCAGACTTTTTGAGAAGGCAAGAGATTTGAAATAGATTATACATGTGTGGCTATGCAAAATATATTCCCATGTTAGCCATGTTGCAACAGAAAATAGACTAAAAAAGAAAACCAAGAAAAATAAGGTAAAAAATGTATTTTTCAATCTGGATTCAGACTCTATCAGATCTTTCTTTGGAGGTAGATAGCATTTTTTCATTAAAAGCCCTTTGGAATTGTCTTGGATCACTGCATTGCTGAGAATCTCTTAGTCATTCACAGTTAACCATCATATAATATTGCTATTACTATGGACAATGTTCTCTTGGATCTGTTCATTTTACTTCACATCAGTTCACATAAGTCTTTAGGCCAGTTAGGTGGCACAATGGATAGAGTGCCAGGTCTGGCATCTTCCCAAGTTCAAATCTGGCCTTAGACACTTACTAGCTCTGTGACCCTGGGCAGGTCACTAACCCCTGTTTGCCTCAGTTTCCTCATCTGTAAAATGAGTTGGAGAAAGAAATGGCAAACCACTCCTGTATTTTTGCCAAGAAAGCCCCAAATGAGGTCACAAAGAGTGAAGATGACTGAACAACAACAACAAATATGTCTTTCTAGGTTTTTTTCTGAAGCCATCCTACTCATCATTTCTTACAGCATAATAGTATTTCATCACAATTATATACCATAACTTGTTCAGCCATTCCCCAACTGATAGGCATCACTTCACTTTCCAATTCTTTGCCACCATAAAAAGAGCAGCTATAAATATTTTTGTACTGTGGTGAGTGAAAGATGCAGTGATTGAGGAAATAAATGTTTCAGCTTCTGAGTATATTGATTTATTAAGCAATGCATGCCAGTTGTTCAACAAACCAGGACCACATTTCTTCATATTAGGGCTAGACCCTGAAGACAGAGGGAGACAAATTTTTATGCACATAAAACAATTAATAAATTAAGACCAATTAATTAATAGAAAACAACCAGGATACAAAATTAGGCAATCTGATTTCTAATTGGAGGAAAGATTATAGACTTTCTGAGTTAGGAGGCAGAGAGCAAACAGGTGCAATTCCCTGAAATCAGAAAAAGGGGTTTCCCACTCCCCTCAAGTATCTCTAAACAATCAAAGGAACATGGAATTAATAACTGATTGATTAGTATAGGGCTAGTTTCTGGATAAGACATATAGCTTGCTTAAAATGTATAATTGTGAGAAAACTCTTTGCATCAATCTGAATCTGACCAGGTTTCTGATCATCGTAACCTAAGTCCTTACTTAAGGGTCTCTAAACAGCAGGTAGAGGCAGTTTTCTCCCAATAACCACAATTAAATACATTTTCTCACAAGACAGAAATTGGACTAGACTCATAATTGAATAGAAAGGGAAATGAGCTAGCTCCAGAATTGAGTCACAAGATGAAGTCAGTGTGGTTCAATCAGTTCCCACTATCACTTGCTTTTCTAATTTCCTCAATTCCCTCAGTACTTATAGCTTCTTTTCCTTCCCCTCCCCCCCACCAAATCTCTTTAGAATACAGAACCAGTAATGATTTTATAGCCTTTGGCCATAGATTCAAATTGTTCTCTAAAATGGTTGGATCAGTTCAAAACTGCACCAACAATGCATTAGTGCTGGGATTTTTCCACATGCCCTCCAACATTTGTCATTTTCTTTTTCTGTCATATTAGTCAGTCTGATAGGTGTGAGATGGTACCTCAGAGTTCTTTTAATTTGCATTTCTCTAATCAATAGTGATTTAGACCATTTTCCCGCAAATGACTATAGATAGCCTTGATATCTTCTTCTGAATACTGCATGTTCATGTCCTTTGACCATTTATCAGTTGGGGAATGATTTGTATTCTTATAAATTTGACTCAATTCTTTATGTGTTTGAGAAATGAAACCTTCATCACAGAAACTTGCTGTAAAAATTTCCCTCAGTTTTCTGCTTTCTTTCTAATCTTTGCTGCGTTGGATTTGTTGATGCGAAACCTTCTTTAATTTAGTGTAATCAATATTATCCATTTTACTTACCATAATGCTCTTGATCTCTTGTTTGATCACATAAATTCTTCCCTTGTCCATAGATCTGACAGGTAATATATCCCATGCTTCCTTAATTTGCTTATGCTATCAAGTTTTACATCTAAATCACCCATTTTGACCTTATTGTGGTATAGGGTATGAAATGTTGGTTCATAAGTAGTTTCTGCCAAACTGGTTCCCCGTTTTCTCAGCAATTTTTGTCAATTTGTGAGTTCTTGTCCCAAAACTTTAAATCTTTGTATCAATCAAATACTAGATTACTATTCTCTCTAGTCTTTTTTTTTTTTAAATAGGAATGGGTGCTATATTTTGTCAAAAGCTTTTTCTTCATTTATTATGATAATCATATGATTTCTGTTGTTTTTTATTATTGATATGGTCAATTCTGCTGATGATTTTCCTAATATTGAACCAGTCTTGCATTCCTGGAATAAATCTCACCTAGTCATAGTATATGATCTTTGTGATATTTTGCTGTAATCTCCATGTTAGTAATTTCTTTTAAAATTTTACATGAATATTCATTAGGGAAATTGGCCTATAGTTTTCTTTCTCTGTTTTTGTTCTTCCTGGTTTAGGTATCAGCTCCATATTTGTGTCATAAATGGAATTTGGTAGGATTCCTTCTTTGCCTTTTTTTCCCAAATAATTTATATAGTATTAAAATTAATTGTTCTTTAAATGTTTGGTAGAATTCACTTGTGAATCCATCTGGTCCTGGGGATTTTTTCTTAGGGAGCTCATTGATGGCTTGTTTGATGTATTTTTCTAAGATAGGGTTATTTAAGTATTCTATTGCCTCTTCTGTTAATCTGGGCAATTTATACTTTTGTAAGTTTTCATTCATTTCACTTAGATTGTCGGATTTATTGGCCTATAATTAGACCAAATAGCTCCTAATATTTGCTTTAATTTCTTCTTTACTGGTAGTGAATCCACCCTGATCACTTTTGATAGTGGTAATTTGGTTTTACTCTTTTTTGTTTATCTGTATTATTGATTTTTTTTCATAAAATCAGTTTCTGGATTTGTTTATTAATTCAATGGCTTCCTTGCTTTCAACTTCACTAATCTCGCTTTTGATTTTCAGGATTTCCTATTTGGTGTTTAATTGGGGATTTTTAATTTGTTCTTTTTCTAGTTTTTTTTTAGTTGCATGTCCAATTCATTGATCTGCTCTTTATTTTATTTATGTTAGCATTTAGAGGTATAAATTTTCCCCTAAGAACTGCTTTTGCTGTATCCCATAAATTTTGGTATGTTGTTTCATTGTTGTCATTCGCTTTAATGAAATTATTATTGTTTCCATGATTTTTTTCTTTTACTCACTCATTCTTTAGCATTAAGTTATTTAGTGTCCAATTAATTTTTAACCCATGGCTCTTTATTGAATGTAATTTTATTGTATTATGATCTGAAAAGGATACATTTAATATTTCTGCTTTTCTGCATTTGATTGTGAGGTATTTGTCAGTTTTTGCATTGGTGCTATGTACTGTACTATGTACTATGTATTCTTATATATTCCCACTCAGTTTTCTCCAGAGGTCTAACATACCTAACTTTTCTGAAATTCTATTCATTTCTTTATTTTCTTTCTTGTTTATTTTTTTTTTTTTTGGCTAGATTTGTCTAGTTCTGAGAGGGGAAAGTTGAGGCCCCCTACTTGTATAAGTTTTACTGTCTATTTCCTCCTGCAACTCACTTAACTTTTCCTTTAAGAATTTGGATACTATACCATTTGGTGCATATGTGTTAAGTACTGATATTACTTTATTGTCTGTGGTACCTCTCAGCAAAATATAGTTTCCCTGTTTATCTCTTTTAATTAGGTCTATTTTTGCTTTTACTTTGTCTAAGATCATGATTACTACCTCTGCTTTTTTTTTTTTACATCAGCTAAAGCATAATAGATTCTTCTCCAGCCTCTTGCCTTTGCTCTCTGTGTGTCTCTCTGCTTCAAGTGTTTTTTTGGTAACAAAATATTGCTGGATTCTGGTTTTTAATCCACTCTGCTATTAACTTCCATTTTATGGTTAAGTCCATCTGATTCAAATTCAAAGTTATGATTACTAACTATGTATTTCCCTTTATCCTATTCTTTTCCCTGTTTATTCTCCTCTTTCTCTCTCCTTTTACCCTGTCCCTCCTCAAAAGTCTGTTTTGTTTCTGACCACTGTTTACCCCAAATCACCAACCCTTCCATCACCTCACCCTAAATGAATTAAAAAATGACCAATCTCAGACCTATCTGAGGGGTCCAAGGAAGGAGCTAGAAGGAACAAGCACCTGAATACAAAGAAACAAAGACCAAAACTCTTCAAGAGAAGGAAAAGCTATAAAAAATATGGGCCATAGATTGGTGGTAATTATGGCCTTCTTCAAGAAATCCCCATACAGGAGGTCACTTTAGGACAAATGAAAGAAAATGAATCTTTACCCAGAGGGCAAGAAACATATGGGGCTCATTACCCCAAGTTGTCCTGGGAGAAAATATAAAGAAATCCAAGGAGGTTTGTAATATATTTTTTTTTACTTTTTTTTGGTGAGGCAATCAGGGTTAAGTGACTTGCCCAGGGTCACACAGCTTGTAATACATTGTGAAGGGGTATTCAAAGCAGTTTAGGGTACACCCCTTCACTTATGGTCTCTCAAGAAACAAATGGTTCCCTCATAGGTGCCCATTCAGAATTCTTGCTGAAATCTGGAATTCTCCATTTCAGCTGGAAGGCTTCCAATGCCTTCATAAAATGCCTCTTATTAAGGCTCTGAGAAAGAATCTTGGGCGGGACACATACAGCTTGAGTGTGTTCTACTTGTCATTTCTTTTTTTTTTTGGCATTATTTTATTTTTATTTTTTTAATTAATTTATTTTGATTTATTAACAATCACTTCCATATGCTTTTGAGTTTAAAAATTTTCTCCCTCTCCCTCCCCACAACCCTCCCCAAGATGGTGTACAATCTGATATAGGCTATACATATACATTCATATTAAACATATTTTCACATTAGTGATGTTGTAAGTAAGAATTAGAACCATTAGGAGGAACCACCAGAATCTACCTGTCATTTCTGCTTCATAACTAGCAAAAACATATTTCATTTGATGCTAGGTTGCCAGCCAGCCAATGGTTGAATGGCTTGGTCCAAATGTTTTATTCACAGAGGTTCATTGCTTTTCACTGATGTGCTATATCATGGCTGCTTTTGGTTAGTTTTCAGTTTGGGAATCCTGCTTAGTGCTGCAATTACTTCCGTTGTGCAGAGTTTCACTAATAGCAGAAGGAAAAGCAACAGGAATGATTCTCTTTGCAGAAATCCCTCCTCATCATGTGAGCTCTATTCTGTTTCTGGAGGTACCCATAGCCCCCATTGGGTTGGACCAATGAGATGAGAAGGCATTGGAAGCCTTCCAGCTGAAATGGAGAATTCCAGATTGCAGCAAGAATTCTGAATGGGCACCTATGAGGGAACCATTTGTTTCTTGAGCCATTGTTTCTTAAGCTTCTTGGTGACTTGTCTTCAATAGCTCTTTATTTGAGGAAGATCTTCTCTCTCTAGAAGCCCAGTTCACTGACTGCACACTTTCAGAGTCGATAAGGAGTGTCTGAGCTGAGTTGGGAAAACTCCTCAGCTGAACACAGCTTTTCCATTCTCGAGGTTCACTTGAAGCCCAGGAAAGAAAACCCACAATGACAGCAGAATCCCATCTGTCACAAGAGCCCACATCAGCAGCAAATATCAAATAAGTGTGTTTTGAATGCAATGTTTTCTAGTCAAATAAAATCAGGCTGCCTTGAAAATTAGCTCTGATTATTTAGTGAAGAAACAAGGGCTACGAGACCAGAACCAGAGTGGGAAGGATATAGGGAAGACTGGAATTTCAGGGGAACATAAAGGAGATGGATACTGTAATGTGGGCAGGAGACCAAAATCCAAGGGCTAGGCCCCACAAAGGCCCAAAGCATTATGGTTAAGATATGTTACTGCACAGCTCAGGTACCACTTCCAATAGAAGATTTTTTTCTGATCCTTTCAGATATTAGTGCTTCTTTCCTCCCCAAATTACTTTACATAATTTTCTGAATATATGCATTTTCTTTACTTCTCTAGAATGTGGGCTACCTATTATTTCTGCTTTGTTTAAGTCCCCATTTACTTTACTTATCCACTGGCTTTATTTATTTACCTTTATATCACTAGAATGAGAGCTCTTTGAGGACAACCACTTGCTTTTTATCTTTCTATTCTCAGCACTTAGGGTAATGCCTGGCACAAAGTAGGTATCCAATAAATATAGAATTCAATTAAATCTGTCAGAAGTAAGTGTTTGAAACAATTCAACAACAATTTTCTTTAAAAAATCATTAAGTGTCTTCTATGAGCTAGGCACTAGCAAAGATACAAAGATGAAGACCATGTAAACTCTGTCTTTAAGAAGCATATCAGATATTCAATGAAATAGAGGACTATTCAAGTATTCCTGATGAAAACATCAAAACTGATTAGAAAATCTGACTTTCAAATATAAGAATCAAGAGAAGCATAAAAAGGTAAACAGGAAAAGCAAATCATAAGGGACTTAATAAAGTTAAATTGTTTACACTCCTACATGGGAAGATGATACTTGTAACTCATAAGAACTTTCTCATTATTAGACAGTTAGAAGGAGGATATATAGACAGAGGGCACAAGAGTAAGTTGAATGTGATGGGAAGCCCTAGTTAATGGGCATCCATTAAAAAATTAAGGGGTGAGAAAGAGGAATGTACTGAGAGAAAGGGAAAGGGGAAGGTAGAATGGGGTAAATTACCTCACATAAAAGAGGAAAGAAAGAGCTTTTACAGTGGATGAGAAGATGGGGGAGATGACAGGGAATGCTTGAACCTTACCCTCATCAGAATTGGCTTAAAGAGGGAATAACGTACACATTCAATTGGGTATAGACATCTATCTTATCCTACAGGAAAATCAAAAGGGGACGGGAAAAGAGAAGGGGGGGAGTGTTCATAGAAGGGAGGGCAGATTGGGGAAGGAGGTAGTGAGAAGCAAAACACTTTTGAGAAGGGAGAGAGTGAAAGGAGAGAGAAAATAGAATAAACAGGAGGGAAATATGATGGAGGGAAATACAGTGAGCAATCATAACTGTAAAAAAATTTTGAAGCAAGTTTCTTTGATAAAGGCCTCATCTCTCAAATATATAGATAAATGAGTCAAATTTGTAAAAATAAGAATCATTCCTCAATTGATAAATGATTAAAAAATATGAAAAGTCTTCAGAAGAAATCAAAGCTATCTTTATTCATATGACAAAATGCTCTAAATCACTATTGATTGGAGAAATGCAAATTATAATAATTCTTAGGTACTATCTCACACCTATTAGATTGACTAATAAGACACAAAAGCAAAATGACAAGTGTTGAGGAGATGTGGGAAAATTGAGACACTGTTGGTGGAGTTGTGAACTGATTCAATCATTATGTAGAGCAATTTGGAACTATGCCCAAAGGGCTATAAAACTGTGCATACCCTTTGACCTAGCAATTCCACTACTAGGTCTGTATCCCAAAAAAGATAAACACAAAAAGGAAAAGGACCTATATATACAAAAATATTTACAGCAGTTTTTTTTTTCTGGTGGCAAAGAATTGGAAATTGAGGGTATGTCCATTAATTAGGGAATGATTGAACAAGCTGTGGGATACTATTGTGCTATAAGAAATGATGAGCTAGATATTCTCAGAAAAACCTGGAAAGACTTACATGAACTGATGCAAAGTGAAATAAGTAGAACCAGGAGAACTTTGTACAAAGTAATAGCAATATTTTAAGATGATCGACTATGAATGACTTACCTATTTTCAGAAATAAAGTGATCTAAGACAACTCTGAAGGACTTATGATGAAAAATATTATTCATCCCCAAAGAAAGAACTAATGGAATCTGAATTATTTTTCTTGGGTTTTTATTTTGATCTATGTTTTCTTTTACAACATGACTAATATGGAAATATGTTTTTCATGATAACATATGTATAACCTACATTAAATTACTTGTCTTTTTAATGAGGGAGATGGGGAGAGAGGGAGACAATTTGGAACTCAATTTTTAAAAAATGAATGTTGAAAATTGTTTTTTCATGTAATTGGGGAAAAATAAAATACTATATATATATATATATATATATATATATTTAAAGCATACCACTATTCAGGGAAATAAAACAGGTACCAAAATTGACAAAGTCTGGCAGATGGGGAAAGTTAGTACATTGATTCATTCATTAATTCTTTCAATCATAATTCAAAGCAGCTTTGTCAACTTGCCTTAATGATAATATAATACAGCACTCTTACTCCCCAAGTCCACCCCCATTACAAATCCAATAGAGGATTATGCCGTCCTTATTACCTCCAAGATACTCTATACTATCCATGGTTCATTTTAACCATAACCCACTGACAACTCCTTATTTTTTTTAAACTATGTGCTAATAATAAATTGCATAGATCTCATATTGCAATCAAAAGCAAAATTATTTCATTTGTAAAAGCATACTAATTCTTGTCATTCATATTTTTAAACCTCACCATCTTGTTTTACTTCTTTCTCTCAATTCAATTGCCAAAACTTGTTGACACTACCTGTTGCCACTGCCCTGTTCATTATCTTATTGGACTGTTGTTACAGTCTCCTAACTAGTCTCCCTCCTTCTGTTCCATCCCCTTTCTCTCTCTTAATTGGTCCTTCACCCAATGGCCCATGTAACCTTTACATAGCACCTTGATCACCTTATTCCATTACTAGAGGCAGCTAGATGGTGTCAGTTGGTAGAGTGTAGAGCACAGAGTCATGAAGTACTGTGTTCAAATCCAGTCTCAGACACTTACTAGCTGAGAGATGCTAGGCAAGTCACTTCACTGCTATCTGCCTCAGTTTCCTCATCTGTAAGTTGAGGAAAATAATAGCACCTACTTCCCAGTGTAATTGAAAAGATAAAATGAAAGGATATTTGTAAAGCATTTTTCAAACCTTAAATGATATATATGTATGCATATGTGTATATGCATATATATGTATGCATATTATACACACACACACACTTATGGAGAGAGAGAGAGAGAGAGAGAGAGAGAGAGAGAGGGAGAGAGGGAGAGAGAATTAGCTATTATTACCTCAAAACCTTCATGGAATTTCTATTGACTTTAGCCTCATATTATACAACTTTATATTCCAGACAACCTAATTTTCTCTTTTCTCACTCATGTGCTGCTCTCTTCCCTCTCTGGGCTTCAACTCTCTTTCTCTCATCTGCCTAGAAAGGAATCAGTCTCCTTTTCTTAAAGTTCCTCTTCCTTCAAGGCCCAATTCAGTTGACCCACCCTTCATAAAACTCTCCTTGAGGTTCCAGTTGTAATTAATCTTTCCTTCCTGATATTTTGCATTTTACCTGGAGCTCTGTTGCAGTAATCATAGCCTCCCTTGTATGGTATTGATTTACATATGTTATTTGATATTTTCACCTTGTAAATTCTTTGAGAGTAGTGTTTACATCTTCAGTACCTAGTACTGTGTTTAATACATTTTATCTAAAAGATCTACTTATAAATCTCTTTTTGCCCATAAGTCAGGGTTGGGCCACCAGGGGGCCATCTGAGAATGCAACCAATCCTGAACTCAATAGCTGTTCATTGTCTTTTGTCTTTTTATATTTCATTTATAGAGATAAAAAAAAAATTACTCAGTCCAAATGACTGGGGAACCTGGGGCAAGATGGAACTAAAGATAAGCCAGGATCATGCTGTGGGTACCTGAGAACTCTAGATATATCTTGAAGGGTAGAACTTCATGCTAAGAAGATGCCAAAGGAAGGAGAACTTCAGTGAAACACAGAACCCAGACAGTGAGACTATGTACATGTATGTATATATATATGTGTGTGTATGTATGTGTATATCTTCCATGACAGCTGTTTCCTCTACAGGTCCATGGAGGAAGAGGCAGAGACTAATGACGGGGTTTAAACTTTGTCTGTTATTTACAGTGTCGTTAAGTGGGAAGATGATTAGACATAGTAAGAAGGTCTGGGTTCACATGTCAGGTCAGCTTTTACCAGCTGTTATGAGTATCATAGGCAGCTAGGTGGCTCAGTGGCCCTGGAATCAGGAGTATCTGAGTTCAAATCCAGCCTCAGATATTTGGTAGCTGTGTGACCCTGGACAAGTCACTTCATTGTCTGCCTCAATTTCCTCAACTGTAAAATGAAGATAATGAAAGCACTTACTCCCTGTGGTTGTTGTGAGAATAAAATGAAATAATATTTGTAAAGCACCTCACAAACCTTAAAACACTATATAAATACTATTATTATTGTGTATAAATTACTTCTAAGCCTCAGTTTTCTTGCCTATGAAATGGAGATGATCATATTTATATCAACCCCTCACAATGTTGCTGAGAAGAAATACTAATGGAAATGTGAACTATTATTATCCCATACAAAGCATAGTGGATATTCAAATGTTATTGGAATAACTGTAATTACATAATTATATAGGGGTATCCTGCTGACTACACTAAGGTAGGTAGGTGGTGCAGTAGATAGAACACTGAGCCTAGAAGATATTAATTCAAATCTGGCCTCAAACACTTACTAGCTGTGTGACCATGGCCAAGTCACTTAACTCCTACTTTCCTCAGTTCCTCATCTGTAAAATGCGGACACATTGGAGAAGGAAATGTTGAACCACTCCAGTATCTTTGCCAAGAAAATCCCACGGACCAAAGGCGAGGGAATTACGGCTAAACAACAACAATAACAATCATAGACTCAGAGATAATATAGCCCAACCTCTACCAAAGACTGAATTCTATCTTCAGTAGTCCATATAAATGATCATCTAGCCCCTAAATGAAGATCTTCAGTGATGGAGAACATACTAAGTACCTCCCCAACTAATATATTCCAGTTTTGTGCAAGTTCTAATTTTAGTGCAGCACCTGGATTACCCTTTCTCACAAATATGCCCCTAGAAAATCTTCTTGATGGGAAGTCTTAAGGCTCTATTTAAGGTCAGATTTTCTAACAAATGGGTTTCTTGATGGGCATCCTGCTCTTCCACTCCCCCACCTCCACAAATTCCAGGGACTCTGACTCAAAGATAGCCATAGAAATTATGGCAGCTAATACTACAGGGCCCTCTTCACTTCCAATATCCTCTTTTATTGGCAAATTCTTTAATTGAGTAAGAACAAAAGCTAGGGGAATGAAGCAAAATCATTACCTCTACCCTGCAGTTCTAAATCTCTGCCTTTGTTATATCTGCCTGTCAGCAACAATAACAACAGAAAATAACAAAAACAACAAAATGTGACTTTTTAAATAACTCTGGATGAAATATATTCGTGTTGTTCATAGGCTAATGATGTGGCTTACTGGGATATTCCAGGGTTTAGCCACTGAGCGAAGGAGAGGAGAGGCATGTTGGGAAGAAAAGCTATTCACTTGGTAAATAATTTGTCTGACTTAGTTCGCAAGAAAATATTTTGTGTCTTTAATATCTCTTTTTTTCTTACTCAACTTTTTCTCCTTTACCCATACAACTTTAATGGGAAAAAAATTCATTTCAAAATGATCTTCAAAAGGGAAATTGTGGCCTGCCTCAAGGGAAGAAAAAAGCAATTTATCCATTAAAAAGAAAACCAAGATTTCTCAGATTCAGGCAATAGAGTGACTTAAAGTCTGAGGATCTGGATTCAAATACTAGAATTCTACTTCTTGTGGCTAAACACCTGGATGGAAGATGAATAAGGCCATATACTTTCTCTCCTCTCAACTCTCTTCTTAACCTTTTACAATCCATCTTCTGACCTCATCATACCACCAAACCTGCTCTCTCCAAAGTTAACAATAACTGTCAAATCCAATGGCCTTCTCTTAATCCTCATTTTTCTTGACCTCCCTGTCGCCTTTGACACTGTTGATCACCCTTTCCACCTTGATATTTTTTTTTTGCTTTTTGGTGAGGCTCTCAGGGTTAAGTGACTTGCCCAGGGTCACACAGCTAGTAAGTGTCAAGTGTCTGAGGCTGGATTTGAACTCAGGTCCTCCTGACTCTAAGGCTGGAGCTCTATCCACTGCACCATCTAGCTGCCCCTTCTCTTTGATATTCTTTCTAGATTTTCAGGACACACTTTCTCCTAATTCTCCTCCTACTTATCCATGTACTCTCTCTCAGTCTCCTCTGCTGTATCTTCAGCCAGACCACTCCATCTAACCACGTGTGTCCCTCAGGGTTCTGTCCAGGCCCCTTTTCTCTTCTTCTATACTATTTCACTTGGTGATCTCATCAACTCCCATGGACTTAATTTCCATCTCTATGCTGATGATTCTCAAATCAACCTATCCTGCCCTAAGCTCTCTGCTGTCCTCGTCTCACTTCTCTGACAGCCTTTTAGACATCTTTAATTGGATGGCCAACAAAACATATCCAAAATGGAATTCATTATCTTTTCTACTATACCCATCCACCCCCTCCGAAACTTTCCTATTGCTGTTCAGGACATCACTATTTACCCAGTCAACAAGGCTTGTAACCTAGGTGTTACCTTCAACTCCTCACCACATCTCACTCCACATATACTTGGCAATCTCTTGCCAAGGCTTGTCAACTCCACCTTTCTCTCTCAAATATACCCCTTTACTCCTCTCCTCTGCTATTGCCATGACCCTGGTATAGACCCTTATCACCTCACACTTGGACTATTTTTATTGTCTGGTGATGGGGGTTTACCTGTCTCAAGTCTCTCCCCACCCTAATCCATCTTCCATTAAGCCATCAAAGTGATTTTACTAAAATGTAAGTCCATTCATGTTACTCCTCTACTCAATAAACTCCAGTGGCTTACCATTTAGCAAATACAAAATGATTTTTGGGCATTCAAAGTCCTTCGTAATCTAGCCCACTCTTAACTTTCCAGTCTTCTTATACCTTACTCTCCAACACTCCATCAGTGGCCCTGGAATCAGGAATATCTGAGTTCAAATCCAGCCTCAGATACTTGGTAGCTGTGTGACCCTGGACAAATCATTTTATTGTCTGCCTCAGTTTCTTCAACTGCAAAATGAAGATAATGAAAGCACTTACTCCCTGTGGTTGTTGTGAGAATAAAATGAAATAATATTTGTAAAGCACCTCACAAACCTTAAAACACTATATAATACTATTATTATTGTGTATATTACTTCTAAGTCTCAGTTTTCTTACCTATGAAACGCAGATGATCATATTTATATCAACTCCTCACAATGTTGCTGAGAAGAAATACTCCATCTCTCTGCTCTAGGCATTTTCTCTGGATGCTCCTTCCCTCCCCCCCCACCCCCATGCCTGAAATGCTTTCCCTCCTCTGCTCAGATTACTGGCCTCTCTGGTTTCCTTTAAATCCCAACTAAAATCTCACCTCCAACAGAAAGCCTTCCTCAACCCCTCTTAGCTCCAGTGCTTTCCCTCTTTTATTTATTTCCTATTTCTCTTATATATAACTTGCTTTGTGTATGTTTGCTTGCCTCTTGTCTTTCCCATTCAATTGTAAATTTGTTGAGGGCAGGGACTGTATTTTGCCTCTTTTTGTATCCCCAGCATTTAGCACTGTGCATGGCAATACTAGATGCTTAATAAATGTTTATTGACCAGTTGACTATTCTATGATGCCATTCACCATCCCCTGTGATTTCCAAGAACAAAACGCTCCATCCAGATCACTCCCCTATATATGCCATTATCCTATATTAAAATATAGGATATATTGAGGGCAGACTGTCTTTTGTTGTTATTTGTTTGTTTGTTTTGTTTTGTTGTTGTTGGGTTTTTTTCTGTTTGTTTGTTTGTTTTAGTTGTGTCTCTAGGGCTTAGCCCAATGCTTGGCACATAGTAAAATTTAATAAATGCTTGAGTGATTGATTTACATATCAGCACCAGTGTCTCCTTACCTTCAGAGGGTGGCACTTCCCTCTGTCTGAATAGCTCTATTACATGACACCCCCTTCTATTTTACAATACAATGATCACAACTTTTCAGAGGATCTAGTCCACCCCTATCATTTTACAAAGGAAGAAACTGAGGCCCAAAAAGATGAAGTGACTTACCCAAGGGCATACATGTTTTAAATGTCAGAGCTGTGGCTT
The DNA here is from genome assembly GCF_900497805.2 of Vombatus ursinus. Taxonomy (NCBI): domain Eukaryota; kingdom Metazoa; phylum Chordata; class Mammalia; order Diprotodontia; family Vombatidae; genus Vombatus; species Vombatus ursinus. The sequence goes on from NW_020948739.1 coordinate 11,292,359, forward strand.
TTTCCTACTGGCCATTCAGTTTTAAAATAATAAAAAATTCCCACATTTTCAAACTTAATATTGTCATATATATGGCTATGTATATTGCACATGTATATAAATGTACAAATGTTCAATGCAAGGGAATGAACAATGACTTTAGGATTCGTTACATAGGGAGGTGTTCAGAGTTTAATTATCAGGGGCTGATGTTTAAACTAGCAGAATCAGAAAAGCAATATACACAATTACTACAACAGTGTAAGTGCATAGAATAAGTGAAAAAAATGAAACTGAATATTGTGAAATTATAATACAAAGGAGGGATATGACAAGACACCCCTACTACTTCCTTTGATGATGTGGAGATGAGGTATAAGGAAAATTGCATGTAATATTTAAATTTCAATATGACTTTGATGGAACTTTTTTTCCTTTTTGTTTCAAAAATTATTTTAAGAGAAGGCTCTAGGAGGAAAATATAGAGAGATAGAGAGCTAATTGGATGGATTATATTATTTGATAGATCAAATATGAATCACTTATCAGGTCTTGTACAATGCTCAGCTCTGGAAATAGAAATTGAAGGAAAAAACAAGATAGTTCTTACCTTCAAGAAGTTTATATTCTAATAGAGGAAGATAATGCATAAAGGAAAACTGGAAAGCAAAGGTCAGGGAGAGGCACGTATGTGGGGGCAAGATGGAAAAGTCAACAGAAACCAAAGAGTAAGAAGTGACTATGCATGGCCCAGAGTACTTCCTTAAATGGTGGTCCTGGGCAGGAACTTACCCTTCAGAGAAGGGGGCCCAAAGGCAGAGACATTTCCAGTGTGAAGTGGCTGCTATGACAGTGGTAGAAAAAAAAATACAGGTCAAAATGTAGGTGATGGAAAAGGAAAAGATAATGATTAAGATCTACTAAAAACAAAATAAAACAAATTTAAAAATCATTGTAAGATTTTTCCCTAGCCAAGACCAGCCTTAGGCAAAATTTAGAAATATACAAAGTCATTTTGGCACCAGTCTTCCCATTATATATGACTCTCAGTAAAACTCCCTCCTACCCCCACTCCCTAACCCCTGGGTTGGGAGTCCTCTTTCTCAAATTCCCTATTGCTGACAGATCCTTCATTCTCCTCAAGTTGTAAATTATTCAGGAATGTCAGAGGTGTGATGAAAAGGTGCTTGAATTGGAGTTAGGAGAGACTTTAAGTTTGAATTTCACCTCTTAAACTTACTAACCTTTAAAAAAAAAGACAATTTGCAGTTTGATTACAGTTAGGCAGTGTGGTAAGATGAATGAAGATCTGCCCTCATTATTGGGGTAACTTCATTTAAGTCCTGCTTCTGACACATGCTGACTAAATCACTTAACCCCTCAGGGCCTCAGGCAACTGTCCAAGACCATAAATTTCAGAGGAATTACCAATATGCATTAGTAGAAAGACTCTCTTCATTGGGAATTCCCTCTATTGTAAAATTGTAGGTCTGCCTCTCCCTCCAAAATGTGTGTGTGTGTGTGTGTATGTGTGTATATGTATATATGTGTATGTATATACATGTATGTGTGTGAATATAATATGTCATCTATGTCTATCTTTATGTGTGTATTCGTATGCACTTATCTTCTCATTTTGGTCTATTCTGTAATTTTCCAATAATATCTCCAATTCCTGCCTTGCATAGAATATGACTTCTGAGGCATCTTCTAATTCTAGGATTCTGTAGTTAAAAATTTTCAGAACTCAGGTTTCTGTATTATCTATTCCTTGGGTTTGCATAACTCATCTGTTCCAGGTGGAGGAAGATGCTAGGGAGTAAATGACTTGGGGCTCCTCTGAATGAGTTATACTCTAATGTTTCTTGTTAAAACCAAAATGACTTAGTCACTTGGTTGGGGAAATCGAGAGGTTGATTCATGGTGATGTGAATTTGTGATCATACGTAGTTCCTTTTTCCAGTACTATATCAAGAGGCACAGGGACTTGGAAGGATAATAGGTATGCGATAAGATTTCAAGCTGGAATGAAATTTAGAGATCACCTCATCCAACTCCTTCATTTTACAGATGAAGAAACTGAGGCCCTGTAACTAAGCCAAGCCAGGATCTGAAGCCAAGAACTCTGCCTCCAGATCCACTGTGCCACTGTGTGGCACAAAGAAGAAGCTGTAAGTACAACTTCAATAGAATATTTGTCCCTGATTGTGTTCTGTCTTGTATCTTGAAAACTTGAATACACAATATCAACTAACCTCCCCTTTAAAAGAGGCCACCAGTTTTGCCAGCAAAAATTCACTAGTTTAGAGGAATTCTTCATTTATTTGAAATGTTGAGTGTTTTCATCATGATATACTTAGGCTACATCTACACACACACACACACACACACACACACACACACACACACACAATTTAGCCTCTTGATTAATGTGACCAGTCAAGTCAATCCAAAAACTAGTTAAGTCAGTGTTGCTCAACATACATCATCTTGGAATCCATTGAAATTAATAGTTAACACCAAGGGGACAAATGAACACATATATTATGGACCTATTAAAAGACTAAGCATTGACAACTCACAGCCAGATTTTTTTTTTTATTTCACTTGCTAACGGTATCAGTTTCTGGAAGGAGGAAGAATACACATTAATAAGAGGAGAAGAACCAAAGGCTTAAGTTGGGTTTTCATTAGCAAAGCTAATGAAATTAGTTTTAATTCCTGCCTTTGATACTAGAAGTATAATTGAGAAAAAGTAATTTAACCTCTCTGATCCTCAATTTTCTTATCTATAAAATGGACATAATAAATATAATGCTTACCTTCAATTCAATTAAAAACTATTTATTAAACACCTATTTACTAGCAGCAGGGATTCAAAGGCAAACGCAAAGCGATCTCTGCCCTCAAAAAGTTTATATTCTACCCAGAAGAGACAAGACACCAGAGAACTAAGAAAGTATGGACACTATATAAAGTAATGGAAAGTCATTTGAGGGGAGGTTAGAGGACTAACAACTGAATGAAAACAGAAAAGATCTTATGTAGGAAAGAGCACTTGAGTTGAGCCTTCTAGGGTGTTCTAATAGGCAGAGGTAAGAAATGAGAGCATTCTAGGTGTGGGAAACAGCCTTGGCGAAGGCATGGAGGCAGGAAATGAAATGTTGTTTATGGGGAAATGGCAAATAGATAAGTTTCATTGGAACCAAGAGTGCATGAGGGAGCGTAGTGGGTAATCATCTTGGAAAGATTGCTAAATTGCAATCAGATTACGAGGGGTTTTAAGTGCCAAACAGTGGAATTTATATTTTATCCTAGAGACAAGAGGGAGCCACTGAAGCTTCTTAGGAGGGAAGTCCAGACCTGTGATGAGATGATGTCTGTAAAGCCCTGTAAAAACTTGGAAACACTAGTCTAAGCATGTCACTCTCTTGCTTGAGAAGCTTTGATGGTTCTTATCACCTCCAGGATAAAATATAAACTCCTCTCTTTGGCATTGAAGGCCCTTTACAATAATAAGAATAGCATTTTAGTTATTAGTATGACTCATTTCTATTATTAACTAGAAAATCCAAACCCCAAGACTTCTGGACTCAACTATCAAACAAAAGCATTTTTCTTATTGACCTGTACTATTTAAATAGTACAAATAACTCTCATTTGCCTATTTACCTATAGACTTGCAGCAGGTATTCCTTTAATTGAATGGTTACTATTAACTACAAGCACTGTCCTTAACCAGTTGACCCTATTTCTTTATGTTTACTGTTATAATATATGGTTGTGGTTTGTCCTTCATTCTCGAAGAGGACCATAACATCAGGGAGAGGATGACATGATTTGCAATTGATTTTGATTTGAGTGACAGAGGACTGTGAAAAGTCACCATCCTTACTTTATCCTCCAGAGCCTTCTGAGTCCAGTGGCCAGATATATATCATGATGACTGGAGGTAGCCCAGGATGCAGTGGGAGACCTTGGCTTTTTTAAGCTAAGGTCTTTTCAGGTTCTCACTTTGAGTGAGGCCACACCCATTCAGTGAATAGGACTCTCTGAGAAGTAAGTCAATGGATGGCCCCTTTAATTAAAAAAAACAATCAAACTGGGAGGGGAAGACCCTCAGGGTTGCTGGCCAAAAGAGAAACAGTTACTATTTACATTCACTCTGAGCCAATGGGTGCATGCTCACATTCAGAAGGCACTTTATAATATTCTTTCTTCACAGCCCTTAGAAGTACATGGCTTAAGAGGTCTTAATCCTTTTTTTATAGCTGAGGAATCTGAGGCTTGGGGAGTCAGAGTGACTTGTCTAATATCATACAGCTAGTTAGGACCAGAATCAGGTCTTACATGCAAGCCCTCTGAGACTCAGAGACAATCACTTGTTCCATGCCTGCTGGCCTCAAAGGAAGAAAGATAAAAACCTTATATACTTTTCTAAAGAATATCTTCCAAATTGTGCCAACAGCACCACATCACATTGCTTTACAATTTATAACCATCAGCCAAATTGTTGAGCAAATACTGTTCTGTTTATCCAGGAGCTCCCATTAATCTTTCTTCTCTGTATGAAAGTCACTTTCACAAGGTAAGAGATTTGCTGACTTTCCCAAGGCAAAAATGATTTAAAAAAAAAGTTTTGGAGAACTCAATCAATCTATGAGACTGCTTTAGTTATCTTGGCCTGAAGAAAGAAAAGGATTTACAAACTCAAATTACAAAAGTTTGCCCAAGTTTGCAGAAATTATCTCCATCTTTTTGTCCAACTTAACAGGTTCAGGGCTCTGATATTCTTTCTCAAAAAATGAATGCAAAATGCCAAATCACAGTTTATTTTTATCTCTTCCCTCTTATTTTTCATTTAAAAATGAGACGCAAATAAAATGTGTGAAGGACACGAAAAGGTACCTAGAAATTAGAAACAAAATGGAGTCTATTCATTAGGGAATGGGTGAATAAATTTTGACTATATGAATGGAATGGAATATAACCATAACAATCCCTCCCCCCCCCGCCAGCATCCCATACCTCTCCACTAGTCTTCCAAGTAAAGAAAAAGACTCATCTTGCTCCTTCTGAAACAGCCCTTGTAGCCTATGAACTTCGCTACTCATCTACTACCCACTAGAGTTCTCCTATTTCTCTCTCTCTGTCTATATATAAACACTGATCAATGATGCCCCCTGTTATCCCCTGTTCTTTCTCATGTACTCTCATCCCTATCCCTCTCAATCCTATCTTTCTTAGTCCCAATCCAGCTCTGTCCACCATTTCCACAGTGCCCTCTGGAATTCCTGTTCCATAGTGAACAAACTCTGCTTCATTTTAGACCTATTTCTTTTGCAATCTTTCCATTTATTAGCATTTGCTGAGACCTGTCTCCCCTCTGATGACCCTGCATCTTTGTTCATCCTTTCCAGCAATGGCTGTACCTTCACTCACAACCCAAAATCATACTGGTCCTGGAGGGGTAGTCAGAATACTCCTTCCTCATCACTGTTACTTCCAGACTTATACTTTGCCTTTTCCACAGTAATTTTTCTTCTTTTGAAAGCTACTCAATTAAAAATTTCCACCCAGTCAAAATTATAGTAGTTCAAATATATCAACCCCCAGGTCATTCTCTCTCCTTTTTCAGTTAGTTCACATCTTTCTACACTCTCCTACTTCTGTCTTCATACTAAAGACTTTTAAAAAAAATTCTTAATTAATTTTTAGTTTTTAACATTCACTTTTATAAGATTTTTAATTCTAAATTTTCCCCTCTTCCTCCCCTCCCTAAGACGGTGTGCAATCTGACATAGGCTATACATGTACAATCATCTTAAACATATTTCCACATTAGTCATATTGTGAAAAAAGAATCAGAACAAAAGGGAAAAACCTTGAGAAAGAAAGAACAAAAAACAACAACAAAAAGAGAAAATAGTATGCTTCAATTTGCATTCAGACTCTGTAGTTCTTTCTCAGGATGTGGATAGCACTTTCCATCAAGAGTCTATACTAAAGATTTTTAATATCCATGTAGATATGCTTCAAATTCCCTAACATCTCATTTCCTCAATCTTTTCAAGTCCTGTGACCTACTTCTTCACTCTAATTTAGCCATATATAAGAATGATCACACAGTAGATCTCACTGTTACCTATGAGTATTACACTTGACAATTTAGAAACATTGACATTCACTTCCATAACCATAACCTCCTATCATCCCACTTCTCACTGTGTTTCAACTCTCAAACACCTATTCTTCATACTCTGAGACCTCCATTCCATCCACCCTTCAGTATTTTCTCAGATAGTTACTCATACTCTGACTTCTAGTTTCTCCCTCTCCAACCTTAACCCACTTATTAGCATTTAGGCTTTACACTGCTTTCTGTTCTTGAATTGCTTACCCCCTTGTCCAATCAGTGCTCTTCCTTTGCCAAATCTAAGCCCTAGATTACTCATACCATCCACCTCCTCCACTCCTCCACATGAGATGCTGAACAAAGCTGAAGGAAGTCTCAAAACTATGCAGATTAGTTACATTACAAATTCACATTATCCAACTTCAACTGGGCCCTCACTACAGTAAGGTAGTCTTTTTAGTCCTCCCTAATTGATTCCCCATATTATTCCTCACAGAAGGTATTCTAAACCTCCTCTCTCTCTCTCTCTCTCTCTCTCTCTCTCTCTCTCTCTCTCTCTGAGTCATACTGCTTATTTTACGGAAAGAATTGAGGTCATTGGACTTGAGCTCCTACTTCTCTCATTCACTTCATCTCAAAATCTCTTGACATCATCTCCTACTCTCTCCTTTCTCCATTCTCTAACAAATAAGTGGACTTTCTCCTTGCCATGGCCAACCCTTCTAAATGTGTATTTTATTTCATCCCCTCCAGTCTTCTCCAGTAGATTATGTTCTCAATCATCTCCCCCACAAATCTTTAACCTCTTTCTATCAATTGATTTCTTCCCTACTACCCTCACACAAGTCTCCCCCATCCTAGAACCTACTTCTTCCTTAAACTATCATGCTAAAACTCCCCTTCCATGCTCAGCCAAACTCTTTGAAAAAACTTTCTACATCTTCTGTCTCCACTTTCTCTTTTCTTACTTACTCCTCAATCCTTTTCATTCTGGCTTCTAATTTAATCACTCAACTGAAACTGTTCACCATGCAAATAATTATGTACAAACAGGATAAATACTGGATATTTTAGAGATAATTTCAGAGGAAAGGCACTAAAATTATAAAAGGACTTGTAGAAGGTGGGACTTTAGGGATGTGACTTGAAGGAAGCCAGGAATGCCAGGAGGCAGAGATGAAGAGGTAGAGCATGAGGGACAACCAATGAAAATGTCAGAAAATGAAATGTGTGGGAACAGAAAGTAGGCCAGTGTCACTGGATAACAGCAAATGGAAGGGACTGTAGTTTAGGAAGACTGGACAAGAAGAAAGGGATCAGGTATAAATGTTCTTAAAAGTCAGAGGATTTTATACTTGACCCTGGAGTTAATAGGGGGGCAACTGGAATTTATTGAATAAAGAAGGGTAGGAGTGGTGATATGATCTGACCTGCACTTTAGGTCAGAGGAGAGAAGGAGGTATATATGAGAGATATTTTGAAGGTATAAACAACATGCTGATTGGATTGGGGTGGGGGGAGGTGAGAGAGACAAGAGACTCAAGAGAAGAGGCTGGTGGAGAGTAGAATTGGTTCACTAATGATTCAAGATGGAAAAGGGAAGAAAGTATAACCAGTACAGCAATGATAGACCAAGAATTGAAAGATTAGAGGTCATGGTGACAATGAAAAACAGGGTTTAGGGTTGTAAGGCAGAGGGAGAAGTGGAATCAAATTGTAAGCTCCTTGAGGATAGGAGTTGCCTTTTACCTCTTTTATATCCCCAGAACTCAGTACAGTGCCTGGACTGTAGTAGGTGCTTAATAAATGTTATTTTGACTATTAGATGAATGTATGAATGACAACAGATTTTGATTAGATAAGGAACTTTCAGAGTTCATTAACATGGAAGTGGTACATTTGTGGGTGATGGCAAGATGAAATGTATGACTATCTCTGTGAGTAGCTGAGGTGAGGTGGAGGAGTAGGTCATTGGGAATGACAAAATTGAGCAAATGGGTAGTTAGAGCATTTGAGGGAGTATCAATATGTATCTTGAAATCACCTTGTAGGAGAGGAAGGAGAGAAAGATTGAATCAGGCACAGAACTCTTTGAGGAAGGAATGTTCTAAAGTTCTATAGACAACAGCTACCAGAATCTTGATTGATTGATAAATATGGATTGAATGAAACTCAACGTAAGAGATGTTTCTAAGTGATGGTGGTGGAAAGAAAGCTTGGAAGTGGCACTGTGGAGAAAGAACTATTCCAGTTCATCCACCATGACAAGTTAGTGTGTAACATGAGTAAAAAATGAAACAGGGCTGAAAAGGGTTTCAGAGAAGCTGTGTCATCAGTAGGGAACCAGGTTTCAAGGAGTGCAAGAGGATGAAGAAATCAAGAAAGGAAAAGGTTTAAGAAGAAAGCTAGTTTTTTTTTAATGTACACAGAAGGCAGTCCAGAAAGCATAGTGGAAAGGATTTGTGGCTTTAGAGTGGGATATTTGTGAGGTTGGGTTGATGGGGATGGGAATAAAGGAGCAGTCAGCAGAGAACAAAGAATAGGGTTTGCACAATGGCATCTGGGGGTTTAGAATCACTGGGATGGGGAAAGAAACAAAGGGTGGGAGTATGCTAATCATTGAGGAATGAGTTCAGGTAAGTTATCAGTCTCCTTTGCTATCTAATCATTATCCTCCTTAACTTTGAGTATTCCCCAAAGTATTTGGGCCTTTTTCTCTTCTCTATTATCTCCATCTTAACCTCACATGATTTTGCACATGACTCCCAAACCTAACAAGCTGCATCTTTCCAGATAGTTTTGGTACTTCTTCACTAATTGCCTCCTGGACATTTCAAATTGGGTATCTTGTCAATATCTTAAACCCCGTGTATCTAAAACTTTAATTTGTCTTCTTGCCTTCTAAACCTCCCATCTTCTAAGATTCCTTATTTCTGTGGAAGGCACCACCGTTTTCCAAAACTTCCAGTTTTGTAATCTTAGCATTATTGTCCTGGAATCCTCACTCTTCCTTACACCCTCTATCCAATTAGTCTCCAAATCTTGTCTTTTCTATATTCACAATGTCTCTCAAATCTGTCTCCTTTTCACTCACTTAGTTCAGGCCCTCATCACCTCTTGCTTAGATTATTGCCACAGTTTCTTAAATGATCTCTCTGCTTCAGATCTCTCACCATCCAATCCATCTGATATGTTACAAAAGTAATTTTCATTAAGCACAAACCAGGCCAACTCAACCAATTCCAGCTTCCTACTGCCTCTTGGATAAAATATAAACTCCTCAATAAAGCTTTTAAAGACATATACAACCTGTCCCCAATCTATCTTTCCAGCCTCATTGCACATTATACCCCCTCCTGCACTCTGTATTCCAGCCAAACTGGTCTTTTCTCTGTTCCTCACACATGGCACTCCAATCTCTCATGCAACTGCCTTTACACTATCCATCCTCCTACCTGGAATGCATTCCCTTTTTACTTTTGCCCCATTAAATCCCTCCCTTCCTTTAAGATGTAGCTTGGGTACCAGGTCCCCAATTGCTACTGTCCTTTCTCTCAAATTATCTTGTATTTAACTACTTCATATATATTTGTACATTTTAACTTTGTAGTATGGTGTATATATTTTTAGATTTACTTGTCATCTCTTCCATTAGAATGAAAGCTCACTGAGAGTACACCTAGCACAGTGTCAGGCACATAAAGTTACTTCATAAAGACTTGTTGAATAATTACTGATTAATTTGGGGAACAAAGAAAAGACTTTCATGAGTATCCAATAAAGAAAGTAGGACCAGAAGAAAAACAAATACAGTACACATGATATGATTACAGTCATGTAAACAAAAGTTAAAAGGCAGTAGAATTGAGATTAATTACAATCATTATGATTAATTTCAATGACTATAAGTAAATGACTGTAGTATATGCATATAAAAAAAATAAACCCAAAACTTTTGCAGCCTGTATAAGCTCAGCTTCCTAATCGCAGTTCACACTCACATTAACAAGTCAGATCTCCTAGATCAGGATTCCATCTCCCCCAAGGGTCCTAGAGGTATCTCTGAGGGGTTGGGGTATTTTTAATGTTTGATCTCCCATTCCAGTAATTCTTTCAAGTATGTTCAGATGATTGTCAAAGTTTCATTTAAACAATTAACATCAATTAGCTGCTATGAAGGGATATTTGCTGAGAAGATATATCAAGAACAAAAGCACAAACATTTATTCCCAGTACCTGTAGCCACACTCCACCCTATATCACCTTGATACCTGACTCGAGCAGCCTCAAAATCAAAGTAGTCATGTCAAAGCATTTGCCCTCTCCCCCCACAAAAATTAATTCTAAATAATGCATAACAATAGATGAAGTTTCTCCCTCTTGACTGCATACATTGGGCCAAACAGGTTTCTTGGTGCTTTGCTCTTCACTGGTCTCAGCTGCCAGCAAACTCTGGCATGGACTCATCACTGGACCTCTGACAGCTCACTCTTCCAACATTTTGAAGATCACAAGGTCAAAGCCTAGTCCATTTCATCTTCAACACTGCTTCACCTCCAGCAGAAAAGAAGAAACATGACAGGAAAAGAAGCAACCAGAAGTCCATGTTTTCATGGCTTCATTTCAACATGAGTGGGGAAAGTAGGCTATTGGAGCTAGTCCCCTCTCCCTATTAGGAAGCTTACAGTAGTCCACATTCAAACAGCACTTCCTCACTGGAACAAAGCCAGACAGAAAAGAGACAATCTAATGATGGTTAGTACCTTTTAAATTGCATGCCCAGTTCTGGCTCTTCAGCCAATCAAAAGTCCATTTCTTCACTATGTGGTTAGTCAATCAAAAACATATGGAGTAACTCTACAAACTCTGAAGTAGAGAACAGGGCACTCAGACTATCACACACTTCTAGGAGGTGGCTCACTCAGTTTCTCCATGTAGTTTGAGAGGCAGGCCAAGCATACTGAGTATATTCTAGGGATGGGGCTCCCAGTGAAAATAGATATAGATATTTGCTGAGGCAATTGGGGTTAAATGACTTGCCCAGAGTCACACAGCTAGTACGTGTCAAGTGTTTGGTCTGAGGCCAGATTTGAACGCAGGTCCCCCTGACTTCAGGGCTGGTGTTCTATCCACTGTGCCACCTAGCTGCCCCTAAAACTTTTTTAAAAAGAAAAAAAAAGGGAGGGGAGTCCAAGATACTATCCAAGAGTTTCTGAGTTTTAAATTTTTCTTCCTCTTCCTCCCCCCCTCTCCCCAAGACGGCTCGCAATCTGATGTAGGCTATACATATACATTCCTATTAAACATATTTTCACATTAGTGATGTTGTAAGGAAGAATTAGAACCAATAGGAGGAACCATCAGAAAGAGGAAAAAAAAAACAAAATAGAAGAAAAAAAATAGCAAATAGTATGCTTCAATCTGCATTCAAACTCCATAGTTCTTTCTTTGGATGTGGATCATTTTCCATATATATGTATGTGTGTGTGTGTGTATATATATATATATATATATATATATATATATACACACACACCTATGTATGTATATTTAAAGAAGATAGTTGGCTCAAATTAGAACCAAGTGGACAAACAATTCTATAAGATTAATAGGTTTTCTTTTTTTTTTGAAGGGAGTGATGACTTTCTCTTTTGTTCAGTATAATTATCTTTTTTTTTTGACTAGACAATGGGGTCAAGTGACTTGCCCAGGGTCACACAGCTAGTAAGTGTTGTGTCTGAGATCAGATTTGAACTCAGGTCCTCCTGAATCCAAAGGCCAGTGCTCTATCCACTGTGCCACCTAGCTGCCCCACCAGTATAATTGTCTTGACAGGATCACAAGTTCTGATTTCTGTCAGGCAGCCAGTGACTAGTTAATCAACTAACATTTTTTTTTTGAGGCAATTGGGGTTAAGTGACTTGCCCAGGGTCACACAGCTAGTAAGTGTCCAGTGTGTGAGGCCAAATTTGAACTCAGGTTCTCCTGACTCCAGGGCTGGTTCTCTATTCACTGCGCCACCTAACTGCCCCATACTAGCATTTATTAAATGCCTATTATATGCCAAGATAAATTGTAGATAATCTGAGAGTGAAGACACTAAAATAAAGGAGGACTGGGAAAGACTTCTTTCAGGGGACGGTATTTTAGCTGACATATAGAGGAAGCCAGAAGGTAAAGGTGAGGAGGGAAATAGTTTCAGGCATGGGTAATGTCTGTTTCCTAAGAGTCACAACAGAATATGTTCCTGTTTAGAGATAGCATGGTACAGTGTACAAGGTACTGGATTTGAATTCAAAATGCCTGAGTTTGTATCATCATTCTATAATTTACTAGCCATATGACATTAGGCAAGTTACTTCATCTTTCTGCACCTCATCTACCAAATGAAAGAATTGGACTCAATGTCCCCTTTCAGCTCTAAGTCTATGGCACTATCCATAGAAGCCACTAGCTTCCACATTGGGATAAGTGGCAAACAGAACTGATTTTTATTTTTATTATTTTATAATGAATCTGCAAATACAGTTCCCAGAGAAGAAGGAGAGGGGGATAAGTTGAATTCTTGCAAGGTCACTTGACCCAGTAATTTTCCAGAAAGAAGGATTTGTTCATTTGGCTCTTTCATTAAAAGGGAGTACATGGCTTTTATGGGTGACAGCTCAGGGGCAGCCTCCTTGATTTACTTCTTCAATATTCCAAATTCTACAAAGTACTTAAGAGGCAGTCATTTATCTGGGCACTTTAATTATTAAAAAAAAAAAGACTCGTTTCAGCCACCAACTTGATCCTATAACTAAGGCATTTTGTCCTCACCTTAAGAATTCTCAGCTGCTCAGCTTAGCAGGTAGGTGGTACGTTGCCAAAGAGTTTTTGGCCCTGCTTGTTTATCAGAAAGCGTCTGAATAGGGCTCTGGAGGAACTCTGAATCCCTAGTGCCCTCTGCAGTAAGCATGGACTCTTGGTACCAACATTTTTAGCCTCGCAAGGAAAACAATCAGAGATCCAGAGCTGGCAACTTTCTTTTATTTGCTCAAGTGCACTGAACAGAGGCACAAAGCCTGCCCATTTTTCTACCCCTAGCAACTGCACATCCTTGCCTGAAAAGAGATAAAGCCTCCAATCCATGTGAGCTCTGCACAACTACATATTTCAGGGCTTTGAATGCCTCTCATCTATGGCCTGTGCTCTTCTCACTGTTCTCTTTTTTTGTTCCTTCCTACCTTTTGCACACGGAGTGATGAGACACTTTTTTCTCTCTTTGTCCAGTAGTCATCTAGCCTTGAAAGAAAAATGAAATTGTCAGCTAACTTTGACGCTGGCTTGAAGGACTGCACAGATGTTGTGAGGTAATCATTTCCTGTGTCAAACTAAGGCTATTCTAGAGAAGCCAACAGCTGGCCTCTTGAGATTGAGGTTGAGAGGAGCAAAAAGGAGGCATCACTGCTTCTTGCTTTCCCAGGACAAAGGCAAGAGGGTTGAGTTGGTGAATATTCCTGATTAGCAGTGACTAAAGGGGATGCAGCAGTAAGGCCTATCTCCGAGGGAAGGAAGAGTCAAAAAGGAAGCCCAGGGGCAGCCAGGTGGCAGTGGATAGAGCACCGGCCCTGGATTCCGGAGGACCTGGGTTCAAATCTGGCCTTAGACACGTAACACTTGTTAGCTGTGTGGCCCTGGGCAAGTTGCTTAACCCCATTGCCTATCCAAAAAAACAAAAAGGAAGGCCAAGCTGATGTTGGCTTACATGACCTTGGAGGCCCCTCCAACTCTGAAATGCTATGATTCTAGGAACAGGAAGAGTCAAAGGGTGAAATGAGTAAGGGAGGTTCCGGCTAAAACCACTGTGGCTGAAGAAACAATAAAATAAACATTACAAATTTGGGGAAGAGGTAAGGGAACAAAGGGAAGTTGGAAAGGCTGGTAGTCAGAGAAACAACTGACTGTGCCTCATCTGCTTTTTTTTTTTTTAAGGTCTTAAGAAATCAGAAGGGATAAAAGAAGATGGATGTAGGAGGAAGTTTGAGAGTAGGGGGGAAAGAAAGAAAGAACTTAAAAAAGGAGACCAGGAAAAAGGAATAATAGTCTTGAATAAACTCTTTTCTTTCAGGGCCAAAAGGAAAAAAAATACATACACACATATACATATATACACACATATATACATAGAGAGAGAGAGAGAGAAAGGGAGAGAGGGAGAGAGAAAGAGAACTTGGAGTGTGTGTGTGTGTGTATGTGTGTGTGTATGTGTGTGTGTACATCTATATGTGTGTGTATACACACACACATACACACACATACACCATTTTTGTTCCTTATCTTCAAATAAAACTATATTGTATTTTTATGTGACTTACAGCCTTTCCCCACAATGTAAGGTGTACTTGGAAACCGCTGCTATCTGTTGGTTTCTAACCTTAACATAAACCTTACATACCCTCCCTTTCTCCGTACTTCCCACCTTTCCAGAGGATAAAGTTCAATTTGGAGGCATCTAAACATGCATTTAAAGCAGTGGGCCTGAGTAAATGCGTAAGCTGATAGATAAAAGAAAGGACAAATCAGCAAAAGCATTTGTATTTATGAAGAGCTAAGAAAAATATAGAACTGAGGTTCTTTTCTTCACAGTCAACTTCATTAAAGGGGCCCAACAGATATATGGATACTACAAAACAGTGGAAATTTTAAAAAATACATTTATAATTGATTTATGTTTTTAAGAAGCAACTTAGTATAGTAGAAAATACATGGAGAGATTAGATTCAAATCCTGGTCCTGAAGCTGACTATCTGTGTGATATAGCCTCACCAGAATTTCTCCTCTCTGAGCCTCAGTTTCCTCCTCTATAAAATGTGTATAATGATATTATACAACATATATCATAGAGCAACTGTGGGGAATTGCTTTGCAAATCTTTGAAAAAGTCAAATGAGATTTTATATATGTATGTATATACACACACATATACATTATATATGTATATATACATATATGTAATGTGTGTGAATGTAGTGTTTTGTAAAGCACTTGAAACTTTTAAAGCACTTGAAGCAGCCATGTAGGTGGTGAAATAGATAGAGCACTAAGCCCAGAGTCAGGAAGACCTGAGTTCAAATCCAGCCTCAGACCCTTACTAGCTGTGTAGCTCTGAGCAAGTCAATTAACCTGTCTTTACCTCAGTTTCCTCATCTATTAAACGGAGATGCTGATAATAGCACCTACTTCCCAGGGAGGTTGTGAAGATCAAATAAGATAGTATTTGTAAAATGCTTAGCATGGTGCCTGGCACATAGTAGATGTTAATAAATATTATATAAATGTTAGCTATTATTATTGTTATTATTATAAAAATAAATTATTATTGCACTTGTTGTATGTGTTAATGTCCTGGGAGTCCATTTGGAATCAAACCAAGAAGCCATGGGTAATATTGAGAAGATCTGGGGTTCCCCTGTTCCCCTACTTCCACCCACACCTCCTCTCCATATAGGATATAGACTGCTCTATCAAACTTAGAGATTTGCCCTCTCTAAAACCACATCTTTAGTGATGACTGGAAAAGAATTAAGCAAAGGAATTTTAACTATATTTGAATGTATAGAGAGAAAGAAATTAGTTGAGGTACATATGTAAGATAAGTAAAAGTTAATTTGTAGTTTAAAGGAGCTCAGAGAAGTTCATTCTCCCAAATTTCTTATGGGGAAGTAAATAAAAGTCCTGAATATTTGTCATGTATGTATCTGTTGACAAAGTTTCTTGGAAAGGAACTAGTGAAATAATAATATTAGGGTTCACAAGCCTGTCAATGCTTTGGCTGGGGATTTTTCCTAAAAGAAGAGTTTAGGAAGGTATCTGGAGAAAAAAAAATAGTCATGTAATCAAATGAGATAATGTTTGTAAAGCAGTTTGAAAATTTTAAAATGCTATCTAAATTGACAGCTATTATGATTATTATTACATTATGCTATCCTCAGAACTGATCAGTCAGCAAAAATGAATTTCTAAGAGAGGAATGTACAGAATTTTAGGACTGTATAGAGAAGATAATCCAACTTAGCCTTTAGTCCTGATGCTAGGCTGATCCAAAGGCCTACTATGCATGGGGAGAAAGGACTCAGCATCTTCTCTATTGGTGAAGTTCTCCAGGGAAATAGTCCAAAGCCTCCAAAACAACCATAAACTGAGGACTAGATTTACTGGACACTTTGATTTCCAGAAGTGCTTTCCCAATATCTTTTCATTAATATCTCTAAAGAATAGAGCAGTGTCATGGGCACTTCAAGTCTACTATTGTGCAACATGGAGAAACAGACGCCGGGCTGACAGGAGGGGAGTGGACTGGGGGCGGTGGGGTACCATGCCCATTTCCTATTCTGCATTTAGGCATGTGATTTACTAGGTTCCCTATTCTCACATTCTTTGGCTCAGTAAACTCCCATCATGGTGCCCCAAGGACAATTATACTTTTAGTTCAGGTCAAGGCTCATTTCTAGGATGTCCTAAAAGAAAGGGGGTGTGGTGGTGGTAAAAAGGTACTCAGTGCACAATATAAATCAAGTATGAAGCAGGAAATTTAGTCCTATATGAAAGAAAGATTAAATACAAAAATTTTATAGTGTACATTAACAGTACTGCTAAAAATAGGATTCAGTAATTTAACTTACAATTACTGATACAATCTGCTGGGAGGTTAAAACTTAAACCACATTGGACCATACAGCTGTTTCCAGGACTGCTAATTAGACATTTTACATTTATTTTTCCTTGACTCTTCACTGTTGAAACAACTCAAAGAACATGTCTGCTGGTAAAAACAAATGAACAAACAAATCCAGCCAGGCTTGGGTGAATCCACTTGTCAGGGCCATATTCTCCAACCCAGAAGTTTCCCCTGCTGGTAGCAGGGGAATGCAATCATTGGATCCAGGACCTTCAGACTTCTGGAATTAATGAGAACACCTCAAAGCTTGGACATATCCAGCCTAAGCTTGTTCTTATTCGTGGAAAGAAAACACAAAGCAGAAAAGGCAGCCCAAGCTGTAGGTCCAAGTTCAAGTAGTTGAATCCATAGTACACGCCATAACAGTGGTGGGATGGTGGGTGCCTGGGAGAGGGAGGCAGCCTCCTCACTTCCTTCACAGGGAGTCTAGAGAAAGTGCACTACCTGTTACACAGCAGATTTCAAGGAAGAAAAAACCCATTGAAAGCTCTCTCTCCTTTTAATTGACTAAGAACCCCACCTCCTTGTCACTGTCCCTGGGGAAGTGATGACCAAGGGACCACTCAGGGTTTTCTGCAACATATGAAAGGTACAAGTCCTTTGGAAGCAGCCAGGAAGTTTGCCATTTCCTAGGACCCACATAATGAATCAACAGGTTACTGAAATCCCTGGAAATTTCCAGGGAACATCCTACAGACCAATCTAATCTCCACTACAGTTGAAACCAGCGAAATGAGGAACAGAGGTCCCCCACTGTTTGGCATTTAAAACCCTTCTAAAATATGCATCCAGCTTATCTTTCCACATTTATTGCCCATTACTTTCTTTCATTTCCTCTTTGTTCCTCTTCCCCTTACATGAAATTTTTTCTCTAGTTTCCATGTCTTTACACAAGTTGTCCTCTAAGTATGGAACATATTCCTTTCTTGCATCCTCTACAAATTCTAGCTCCCTTCAAGGCTCAGCTCAAGCACTATCTCCAGCCTGAGGTCTTTCCTTGTTACCCCAATTATTAGTACCCCACTCCACATTGCTTTGCCTTTACTTAGTATATATTTTATCTGTATACAGCTTATTTTGCCTCAAAAGAATATAAGCTCCTTGAGGGCAGGGGCTATTTCATTTTTTTGTCTTTCCCCCACCAGGGACAAGCACAGTGCCTAACACAGGTATTTCATAATTCATAATGTATTTCATAATTGCTTATTGAATGAATGAATGAAGAGGTGGAAAGAAAACAAGAATGTTAATGCTAAAAGCAGATGAGAAGAGCTGCCTATGGGTTAGAGAAAGGGGCTGGGGTGGGGGAAGAGAGTCCAAGGCTCTGCCTTTTAGACCACAGCATAGACTTAAGACCAAGATGGGAAAGGATGTGTTTTTGCAGGAAATATCTTACCTATCATTTGGGACATGCTGTTTTCTGTGTGAAGAAAAGGAATATAAAGTTGAAGTTGATGCTTGTTAAGACAGCATGTGCCAATTATAGAACAAAATTACAACAGTATATCTTATTTAATTGTTATTAGATTTTATTGCAGAATGTTAAAGTGTTAATGTGCACATAAATCTGCTTCAAGCTCTCTGAGAAATGTCTATATTATGGCATATTGTTAAAATAAATGAAAGCAATAGAGGGAAAAAGGAAGCCAGAACATGTATTATTAATTTCCCAGCAAACAAGTAAAATTGTGTGATTTATTCTCAGAAATTTTGTTTCTTGGTAAAAATATGAGTGCCTGGGAATTCTGGTCCTTCTCAAAGGAAAATTCTTGGATTCTAGACAAAGTCCTATACAGGATTACCTATTTAGAATAGCTCCTACTGGCAAGAAGCAGTGTGTCATAACGGATAAGGAGCAGGTTTTGGAACCAGGAAAATGCAGGTTTGAGTCCTGACTATGGGCAACTCAACCAAGTGCTCAGTGCCCCCAGTCAACTCTACAAGAAGACAAAATGTAAAGAGATTTCCGATCTGCATTGACATAGGGAATATTTTCACTTGGAAGGCCCCTGTAGAAAAGAAATTATAGGTCTAGTACCTCTCCCTATCCAGCTAGTAGTGGAAGGACTAGGACATGAGCTTATGCCTTAAATAAATCTATTTGAAATCGACTATCTATATGAAACCTTGGTTTCCCACTCAAGCATTAAGAATGGGTTGGGAAGGATATTAACTTCCCCATTGCTGTTGGATACCGTCATTATCCCAGTTGCCCAAGCTTGCAACTAGGCTTCATTCTTAACTCCTCTCTCTCTCTCTCTCTCTCTCTCTCTCTCTCTGTCCAATATCCAATCTCCCCAATATCCAATCATTTGTCAAAAGCCATTGGTTCTACCTTTTGAAAATCTTTCTGAACACTCCTCTTTCTCTTCTCTGACACTGCCACCACACTGGTGTAGACCCTCACCACCTTATGCCTGGACTCCTGCAATAGCCTGCTGGTTGGTCTTCGTAACTAAAGTCTCTCTCCATTCCAATCGATTCTCCTCTAAACTGTCAAGTCAATCCTCTGAAAACTCCAGTAGGGCCACATAACACACACACACACACACACACACACACACATTCTCACACACTCTTGTTTCTGCAGTGGTTCATTATCTATATCCCTCTTCTTAAACCTGGGTGTTCCTCAAGGATCCATCCTGGGCCCTCTTCTCACTCCATATTCTCTTCCTTGGTAATCTCATTAGGTCTCATAGGTTCAATTATGATCTTGTTGCATAAGATTCCACAATCTATAGTGCCAGCCATAATCCCTCCTGATCTCCAGTCTCATATCACAACTTGCCTGCTAGCTTCCACAGCTGAGGGTCCAGTTGGTACCTCAAACTCAAGATGTTGAAAACAGAACTTAACATCTTTCTACCTACATCCCCTCTCCTTTTCAGCTTCCTTTTGTCTATTGTCTTTCTCAGCCTGTTCCCCTTCCTGCCTCCCCTGGCCAATCAGATTGTAAACTCTCTGAGTGCAAAGATTGCCTTTCTTTTCTTGCTTGTATTCTCAGTTAGCACAATGCCTGGCACACAGTAGGTTCCTAAGAAATGTTTATTGTTTACACCCACCCCTCTGTCAAGTTTCCTTTTCTTTCACCACCCTTCTTCCAATCACTCACTTCCATAACTTGAGTCATCCTTACCTTTATCCCACTTCCTTCCTCCCCCACATTCAAACACTGGATGATTCTTGCATATCTTACCTACATAATAACTCTCCCATCTGCCTACTTCTCACAGCCACTGCCTTAGTTCAGGCCCTTTTCACTTCTCCCTGGACTATTGCAGTAGCTTCCTGATTTGTCTCCTTACTCCCAGTTTCCCTCCTTCCTAATCTATTCTCTACAAGGTTGCTAATAGGCTTTCAGGTTCAAGTCTGACAAAGACAATTTTCTGCTCAAGGGACTTCAGTGGGGCCCTTTTGTCTATAGAGTGAAATACAAAACTCAGCTTGGTGTTTAAGGTCCTCTACAGTCTGACTCCAACCTAACAGAAGGCTCCAGCTTTTGCTGCTCAAGAACCAGGCTTTCTGTAGCTCCCTCCCTCTCCTTCACCCCACCTTTGTTTTTTTTTTTATTCCACGAAGAACAAGAAGATCTTTTTGAAAGGTGGGCAGTAGTGCATGAAGGAGTTGGGAAGACATTTTCCCATCAACAGCTAACGAAGGTTGCTCTTTTGTCCCTCCTATTGGTAAAACTGTTGGAGGAAGAAATTTCTCTTGCCAAGAAAATGGCAGTTTGATGTCCTAGTTCTATTCTGAGCCCTCTTTTTTTCTTCCTCTATACTACTTCACTTGGCAATCTCATCAGCTCCCATGGATTTAATTACCATCTCTATGCTGATAATTCTCAATTCTACCTTATCTTCCCCAACCAATCTGCTGACCTCAAATCTTTGCATCTCCAATTACTTTTCAGACATCCCAAACTGGCTATCTAGTAGTCATCTTAAACTCAACATGTCCAAAGTGGAATTCATTATCTTTTCCCCCAAAACTGTCTACCACAATCCTCCCAGTCTGGCTGGAGACCTAGGTGTTATCCTTGACTCCTCACTATCTCTCAACCCCATATATTCAATCCATTGCCATTATGTCTCTGCAATATGTCCACTTCTCTCCTCTGACACTGTTACCACTTTGGTGCAGGCCTTAATCACCTCATGCATGATATTGTAATAGTCTGCATATTGTAATAGTCTCCAGGTGGGTCTGACCACCTCAAGACTCTTCCTACTCTAATATATACTCCATTTAGCCACTTAAGTGATTTTCCTAAAGGACCAACTATGTCATCTCCTCTCCTCAATAAACTTCAGTGGCTTGCTATCACCTCCAAAATCAAATGCAAAATCCTGTTTGGTATAAACTTGTTCCTGCCTACCTTTCCTGTCTTCTTACATCTTATTCCCCTTCAAGTACTCTTTGACTCAATGACACTGCCCCCCTTGCTGTTCCACAAACAAGTTATTCCATTTCTAGTCTCCAGGCATTTTCTCTGGTTGTCCTCCATGATTGGATCTCCCTCCTCATCTCTCTGCCTGCTGGATTCTGAGACTTCCTTCAAGTCCTGATTAAAATGTCATCTTCTATATGAAGCTGTTCTCAACTCCTCTCAATTCTAGTGCTTTTCCCTCTCTTAATTATTTCTGATTTATCCTATATTTAGCTTGTTCATATATGTTTGTTGGCTTGTTGTTTCCCCCATCAGAGCGTGAGTTTCTTCAGAACAGGAATGGGTTTTTTCCCTCTTTTCATATCCACAGACCTTAGCTCAGTGCCTGGTATATAGTAGTAAATGTTTATCAGCTGACTGTCTGAATGATGGAAGAGTCTTCTGGAGTTTTTGACCAGGCAAAACAGATGGACAATCTGGGAAGTTAATCAGAGCCTAGGAGTAGCTGGGTAAACTACAGTGATAACAATGATAGCTAAATGATTTTCCTAAAACATAGGTCTGATTATGTCACCCCTCTAACATTTATGTAACACTTAAAGATTTGGAAAGCACTATATAAATTTATATACACATAGAAATTATTATATATCATATGTGTGTGTATAATCTCATTTGGTCCTCACAATAACCTTGTGGAGTAGATCTATTATTATTCCCCATTTTACAAATGAAGATACTGACACTGAGAGAGGTTAAGTGACCTGCCCAGAGTCACACAGCTAGTAAGTGACTGATACAAAATGTGCCATCAGGTCTTCCTGACTCCAAGTCTGGTCTGGCATTCTGCCATACATTCGAAGTGTTAAACCATGAAACTCCCTTGGAGCAAGAATCAGATTAAAATGTAACTAGGAAATGTTTAACAAAATGAATAAAAATGCAATACAATGTAATGTTAATTTGTGTTTTTTTTAAGTAAATGTACAGCCTGTAGTGATCTGTTTCTAGTTGAGTTTGATGTTACTTCATTATACCATATAATTGTGTCTATGAGTAGCACCTGAAAGAAGAGACAGCAAGACCTAAATGGAGATGGCATGACCAAGAGCGATATAAGGAGAAAAAGGCTGTAAGCAGGAAATTCTAGACACGGCCTCAGCCCTTTGCTGGACTCTTCAGCAGCAAGGCCATCTAGGTATCTGCTTTGGCTGTGTGCCTCCCCTGTCAACACATGACGACTCTTGGAGAAGCTTAGCTCCCAAGATAGTCTGGAGGGTGGGAGAGAGAAAGGGACAAACTTTGGACTCATTTCAGAATGTGTGTAAATTCTCGTTAATCACTGTTTACTTTTTGCCCCCAATTAAATGTTTTATTGTTTCAATGCTGCTTCCCTTACTGAGTTTGTTAGCATGACAAGCTAAAAGCCAAGGTTGGTAACTGGCCATTAGCAGTTCCTATAATTCAGAACTGAGTATATGAGGGGATTTTAGATCACATTTCTCTCCTTTACATATTCTAAATTGCAGCCAAACTGAACTCATATTTTGTATGACATCTCCAGCCTCCATATATTTGTACAAGCTGTCTGGAGTGTATTCCCTCGTGTCCTGCTCTCAGAGTCTTTATCTTTCCTCATGCCTCAACTCAGGTACCACCAACTGGTGCTTTCCTTAGTTCTCCCAGGTGTTAATAGCCTGTCATTAGATTACCTTATATTTACTTATCTGAGTATAATCTGTACCAGACCTGCACAATTCGGCAGTAGGTAGGGGCCAAAATTAAAATAAGCTAAACTTCTTTGGGCCTCAGATAGGTCAGACTAGAGATAGACCAATGATGGTTGGTGGTCACAGGTCATGTGACAAACAGGTGAGTGCGCAGTGGCAACCCAACTTTTTTCCAGAGCTGCCAGAAATCCTTTGGCAGGCCATAGGCAGCTCACAGGCCACATGTTGTGAAGTAGATCCCAGTAGATTCTAAACTTTTTAAGGTCAGGGTCCTTTTTTTTTCCTTCCAAATTCAGTGCCTAGCATAGTGCCTTGCACAGTCCATGAGCTTAATAGCTAATGAAATGAAACTTCTATTCAGTGTAACACAGCTGGAATATCTGGTCCTATGCAGATATTCTTAGGTAAGCTTCTACACAATTGCTCCTAAAACTTTTTCGTATTTCTTACTGCTTTCCTCATTATTCTCATTCAGCCTGAGCATATTGAGAAAAAAATTAGGATCTCACCCTGAAGGTTAACAGTTTATTCCCTCCAGCTGCTGACTAGATTCTTCTCCCTGCCCCACCCCATCCCCACACTCTGGCCGAAGAAGTCAGAATCTTTGTGTAAAATCCAGCTCCACCAGATTTGATGTGAAATGAGATTTATTTAAGAGCATTTAAAAATTGATCAAAACCCTCATTAAAATACTGGTACATATGGTACATTTCTCATTAGATATTTTCAGTGTCAATCTAGAGAGAATAATCTCACAATTTATTTTGTTCTGCTCCAAATTAGCCCCAAGGCTATTTAAATGCACCACAAAACCAAATCTGCCTGACTGACAGAATGGCAGCAGCCCAGAGCACATTCATAATGCATATTCCAGCTCCAGGAAAAGACAGTAGAGACTCAATGACAGAAAGGTTCATGTTTTCCTTGTAGCATTCTCAGGAGGTCACTGCAGCAGTCTGGGGGAGGGGAAGGTAAAAGGAGGAGACAAGTTAGTTAGGTGGAACAGCTAAAATGGCCATGATCCAAATCCCACATTTGTGCTTAGATACTCTTTATATGATTTTCCATATGAATGGATAGACTACCCAACTGGAACACTATCAAAGACAAAATCATGCTCAATATGGAAAATTCATCTTTGCAACCCACCTTGGGTTTGTCACAGCTCTTATAGTTTAGAATCATAGCTAGGGAGTGCGGGGGCTAGAACACTCAACTTGGAGTCAGAAAGACCTGAGTTCAAATCCTGTCTTAGACATGGAATTTGCTATGTAATTCTGAACAAGTCATTTAACTGTGCTCCTCCTCAGTTTCCTCACCTGGGAAATGGGAATTATATTAGCACCTACCTTACCAGATTGTTGTGAGGATCAAAAGAGATAAAATATGTAAAGTACTTTGCAAACCTTGAAACACTATCTAAATGATAGCTATTATTTTTGTTATCATCATTATCAACATCATCATTAATTATGCATTTGGGAAGGATTCAGAGACCATCCCCTCCAACATCCTTACCCATTACAGGAGTATTGGCTAAAACATCATGGACAAGTATCAATTGCCTCCCTATATCTTCTAAGACAAAAATATAAAATCCTCAAGCTGAAATTTAAAGTCGTCTATGATTTGGTTCCCATTTTTCCTGTTTTATTTCACATTATCTTCCTCACACTCTCTAATCTAGTTCAATTGTCCTGCTATATACTCTCATATATGACATTGTACCTTCCCATTCTTATTTTTATTACTATCTTTTGTTTTTATCTTCATTTCTGGATACTTCACTCCCTCTCCCTTATTTGCCAGGCTATCTCTTGCAACAAAAATTAAAAAGGAAAAAAAATGAACAATCCCAACAAACACAATAATATGTATATGTAATAGCCCACATCCATGATCTTCCACATCAGCAAGGATGGTATATTTTACCAATACCTCTCCAGGATTAAGTTTTACTATTATAATTATTCAACATTCTTGTTTCATTTTTTTCTTCTGTTTGCATTGTAGTCATTGTTTTTTCCTGGAGTCAGGTACAATGGATAGAGCTCTGGGCCTGGACTCAGAAAGTCCTGAGTTCAATTTCTGATACTTCCTAGCTGTGTAACCATGGGCAAGTCACATAGTTTGTGTGCCTCAGTTTTCTCAGTTGTAAAAAGGAGAAAATAATATCACCTACCTCCCAGGATTGTTGTGAGGATCAAATGAGATAGTATTTGTAAAGCGCTTAGCATAGTGCCTGGCACATACTTCACTCTCATCAGTACATTTAAGTCTTCCCATATTTCTCTGTAGTTTTCACATTTGTTGTTTCTTATTTCATGTAATATTAAATTACATTTACATACCAGAATTTCTTTAGTCATTGCCCAATTGATCACTCTATGCCTTTTAGAGGTGGTTTCCTATTCCTAGAATGCACACCCTCCTTACCGCCTGCTCTTGGAATCCCTAGTTTTCTTCAAAGCACAGCTCAGGCCTAGCATCTGTGTTTAACCTCTCAATTACAAACATTGTCTCCTTCTTGAAGTTATTTTCTATGTACTTAGTATTTATGTACATGTAATCTCTACTTCCTCCCACTTAACAGAATGTAAATTCCTTGGGGAAGGCCACTGTTTTGTTTTGTTTTGTTTTGTTTTTATTTTGTTTCCCTAATGCCTAGAATAGTGCCTTGAACATTTTTTGGTACAAATTTGTGATTTCATTGGTGTAAGAAACTCCCTATGAGGAAACTTCCTCTATCAAAGCAAATTATTCTTTAGCTTATTATTATAAAGCATTACCTATAGAACTGAGACATTAAATGACTTATTTAACTCTGACTCTTCATGTGGCTAGTATATTCGTCAGAGATGGGACTTGAACCCAGATTTTTCTGACTCCTAGGCCAGTCTTGTCTCTTCCATGCAATAATACCTCCTTATCTTGTACATAGTCTGTGATTAAATAAATATTTGCTAAATTGATTCTAACTGAATAAAATTGAACTGGCAGCAATAACCATGATGGATAAACATTGGAAATAGTCATGAAGAGGCTGGAGGATTGCTTGGTTGGGGATGTCAGGGATGTTAAGATCATTCTGGATGTTGGGGATGTTAAGTATAAAAACGCTACAGCCGCAGCCTACAATCAAAAGCAACTGATGACCTTTGTTCCCTCTTACTTCCAGCTGGCACATCAGTGACAACACCATGATGAGCAGCATGAATGTCAGGGCCTCAGTTATTGAAGTCTTCTTATGTCTTTGGGGATTTTATTTGTCTCCAAGGAGCACTGGATGGAAGGGTTTGTTGCAGCATTTTGGAGTGTGCTGTGTGGTTGGTTTCATCTCAACTGTGCTGTTATATCTTGGCTTGTATTGGTTCCTGTCATCCTCGGCAATCTTCTTCATTCCTTTCTGGATTATTATGTCAATCCTACTGTGTTGGTCCAAGCATATACGCTGCTTTGCTATTCTCTTCTTTCTCTCCTGTGGACTACGTGAAGGCAGAAATGCTCTGATTGCTGCTGGAACAGGGATCGTGACATTTGGCCATGTGAAAAATATCTTCCATAATCTGAAAGGCCTGCTGGAAGGGATAACCTGCAACCTCAGTATCAAATGCTTTGCTATCCATTTCCCTCTCTTAAACAAATACATTGAAGCAATTCAATGGCTTTATAGTCTTGTCACAGATATCAATCTGTTTGAAGAGATTGTCTCTTGGAATCACACTTTGGCCATGTCTATTCTAAGTCCCAGCAAAGCCTTTGAGATTAAGCTAAATGACACCAAACGAGAAATCCTAAGTGTGATAGATCATGTAACCACTGTCACAGAGGTGGCGTCTTCTCTGGGCCAAGGGCTATTGACTATCACTGGGTTTGCTCTAGTCCTACTCAGCACAGGACTCTTCATGAAACGCTTCTTGGGCTCTCATAACTGTAGATTTGAAAACATCTACATCACCAGGCATTTCATTCAGTTTGATGAAAGTGAGAGGCATCACAAAAGGCCCTGTGTCCTTCCACTTAGTAAGCGGGAAAGAGAAAAATACATTATTATTCCTTCCATCTGCTTGGCTCCTAAGGAGAAGAGAAGCCTTGGACTGTTTTTCCTCCCCATACTGACTAATCTCTATGTCTGGGCCATGTTTGCAGCCATGGATTATGGACTGTATCAGCTCATTTCTTCAGTAAACAAACATCTCCAAAACTTGCCAGGAATGGAGGTTCACTTGAAACTGTACAATGAGGTAAGTGAGGATCATAGGATCATAAATTTAGAACTGAAAGGGGGGGCAGCTAGGTGGTGCAGTGGATAGAGCTCTAGCCTTGGAGTCAGGAAGACCTGAGTTCAAATGTGGCCTCAGACACTTGACACGTACTAGCTATGTGACCCTGGACAAGTCAACCCCAATTGCCTCAGCAAAAAAAAAAAAAAAAGAAGAAAGAAAGAAGAAAAGAACTGGAAGGGGTCTCAGAGGCCATCTAGTACAACCATTTTGTTTTACGGATGAGGAAACTGAAGGGAAGGGAAATAAGTGGCTTGCCCAGATAGTAAGAGAGGCCACATTTGAATCCAGATCCTCAGAGCCTAGACCTAATGTGCTTTCCACTAAGTTACATTCTTACTACTTTGGACCCAGAGATATAGAGAAATGATAGGGAATGAGAATACAAGGACTCTTAGGTTTTGAGCTAGCTTTGTGTGACTTTAGACCAGTCACAGCTCCTTTAAATTAGTTTCCTTTAAAAAAAAACACACACCATTTTTATTAAAACAAACAAACAAATAAACAAGTTCTCAAGTTAAGTCCTTCCAGGGTTTCAGATGATAATTGTACCTATCATTGTAAGAAGGAATTCTAATGAATAGATTCTTATTAATGGTAGTAACACATCTCTATAGGATATAATAATAATTATAGCTTAGCATTCATATAGTGTTTTAAGGTTTGCTAAATGCTTTAAAAATGTTATCTCATTTTATCTTTACACAACGTTGAGAAGTAGATGCTATTATTATCCCCATTTTGTAGATGAAGAAACTGAGGCTGAGGAAGGTTAAGGGTACATGCCTAGAATGTACTACTTTACCTCTGCCTTACTTTTCTTCCCTTACGACATGACTTGAGAATCATCTTCTGCATGAAGACTTGCCTGATACTTGAACCACTAGAGTTCTCCTTCCTAAACAACCTTGCATTTAGCTACTCTGTATATATTTGAGTTTATTCATTTTGTATTTATGCTGCATATATATTTCATAGGTCCTTGTTATCTTCCCCATCCAAATAGTGAGTAGAGATTGTTTCATTCTTTGTACTTATATCTCCAGTGTAGGTAGTAGTAGCTTAATAAACACTTGTTGACTGATTGATCAATGTTCATTTTACAGATAAGGAAACTCAGGCTAGAGTTTAAGTGACCTGTCTATGATCACACAGTTAGCAGTTTACAGTTTGTAAGTAAAGTGGTCAGGAATAATAAACAATAACTATTTGGGTAAGTCAGTTAACCTCTCTGTGCCTCAGTTTCCTCATTTCTAAAATGAAGTGATTGAACAAAGTGACCTCTGAAGCCCCTTGCAACTCTAGATTTATAATCCTGTGATCTAAAAGGAGGAAGCTTAGATGAAATAATGAGAAGTTTGTGCCAAGGCCCTTCCAAATCAAATCTGTGATTCTGCGATCAATTTGGAAGTAGATTATCTTTCACTTTTCAAACAGGAGATGGAATTTTCCTTTTGGATAGCATTTGACTTCTGAGTTGTATTTAGAGGCAGTATAGTATGTTGGAGGAAACACGGGATTTGGAGTTAGAGAAGCTGGGTTCAAATCCCATGGTAGAAAATGTTCTATTGTTACTATTACTATTATGCTACTTCTCAATTGCCTTTGCTTTGAACTCAATGTACCTTCTGGTTGTTTTAGTAAAAGTACATATAAAGGTGAGAATTCATGAGCTATGGTTTGCAGAACCACACAGTACCTTAAACCTAGGAGTAAAATTTTGGGACCCCACATGGGAAAGGGAAATTCCACATGGTTTCTTTGGAGAGAGGATCCATTAAAACCATGCGAATGGAAAGGAGAAAGAAGAAAAAGAAAGAATAGTGAGAAGAGTGGGAAAGAATGAAAGAAAGAAAGAAAGAGAGAAAGAGAGAGAGAGAAAGAAAGAAAGAAAGAAAGAAAGAAAGAAAGAAAGAAAGAAAGAAAGAAAGAAAGAAAGAAAGAAAAAGAAAAAGAAAGAAAGGAAGGAAAGAAGGAAGGAAGGAAGGAAGGGAAGAGGGAACAAAATTAAAAGAGGAAAGGGAGATAGAAGTAGAATAGGTAAGAGAGGAGTCTTATTTTTTGCCAGACCAAATACACCTATTTTAAATTCTTTTGAATTTTTATTTTGTTAGTTGCAAGTTGAAACAGGGGCTCTGTCATTCCTAGAGATTACTCTAAGAACCTGGAGCCCTGGGGTGCCTTATAATTAACTAATTCCTTGGGCCTGGGAAAGGGGGTGGGGTGGTGTTCAGTGTAATCAGCTTGAAAAGCTAAGTAAATGAGAGAACAAGCAAAATGTACCTGCTGAGCAGTAAGGAATGAATCTGCGAGGAGGGACTGTTTGGATTTAAGCAAGAAAAATCTAATGCTCTTTAAAATGCTTGCTATACAGCAGATTAATATAGATACTAGCCTACATAATAGAATTGAAAATGAGAGATAAAGTACCATTTCTATTATTCTCTCCTACATTTTTCAGCCTATGACCAGATTCATTTATTGTTTGCTAAATTAGTGAAATTCAGGAATGTTTATGAATCCAGTGATATTTTCCATTGGTGGTTAATGTTTTCCTTACCCCCAAAGTACATACAAACTAACACTCACTCTCTCTCCCCCCCCCCCCCCCCCCCCACACACACACACACACACACACACACACACACACACTCCCTGATGGATACAGAAAGAAAATAGAAAAGGTGGGAGCTCAAAGTCTAAAAGGTTTCAAGACTTCAATGCAAGGAGGAGTGAGAAGGCAAGGCATTATAAAGCAGGTCAGAGGATAAACAAGATAGGACAGGGAATGATAGGGAGTGACAACGAGGGGGCAGAGAATGGAAATAATTGGGAAATGGGACATTTCCCAATGGGGTAGCAAGACAGAGCTTGTTAAAATTATTTTTATTTTGCCATTGGATTCTCCATAGGTGCCAAATGTCTGAATCTATTATTTGAGTGGTTTGTTCACATGGTCTATGTGAGCAGGTCCCTTAGATTTTTCAAGCATGTTGGTTGGCTAAAAACAATTAATAGGATCATAGGCTGAAAGTTCGGAAAAAAAACCTCAGAGGTCATCTAGTTCAACCCCCCTCATTTTACAGACGAGAAAATGAAGGCCCCAATAGGGAAAGTGACTTGCCCAAGGACACCACGCTAAGGACACCATCCACACTATGCTTCTGAAAGATGAAATGTCCCAGGTCTGTAGGATGGATTGAAGTGGAGACAGATCTGAGTCAGTGAGACAAGCTAGAAGCCTGCCCCATTGGCCCAAGAGTGAAAAACGATGGTCTAAACTAGGATAGTGACTGAGGAAGATTTGACGAATCATTCTGCCTTCTTGAAAGAGTTAAATACAAAACTGTTTAATCACTGCATTTATAACGTAACTTCCCAACCCTCAGATCCCTGCTTAGATGCCTTGATGAAATGCCTACTGCACTACCACGAAATTGGCCACATGCTGGTTTGTTATTGCAGGATTTCTCATCAGCCATTAAGTAGGAGTGTTTTGGCAATTTCAATAGTAGGAAAGAATCAGCACATTTGCTCAGGAGAACTAAATTTACCTATTCAGTTGCAGAGGTTCATTTTTAATTTGTTAGCTAGGGATAGGCCCCTAAAATTGTTTCCTTTGCTTTCTTCCCTAGACAACAAGCTAGTAATCCTCTCTACCACATTTCTATGGTCCTGCAGTGTCTCCATTATGTCTAAACATGGGGAAGGAGAATAAATTGATCCCTGGGTATGATCGGGATAGCACTCTAGGTCTATGGTCACAAGAGTGTTGAGGTGCTGGGATAGTAATCCAGGATCTCACTAAATATCACACTACCCTGAGATTAATTCTCAAGCCCCAAGGTACCTCATTTAAACTAGAATATGTTATTCGTGGGTAGGATCTGGTCCATTAGTTCCTGTTTTCCAAATGAGAAAACTAATCCACAGGGAGATTAAATGACTTTCCTAGGTCAGGAGAGAAAGCTGAATCAACAAACCTGGCTATCCTTATTGGCTTCATTACATGACTATCAATGTCAATTCCTTAATTCTGGGTCAATCTTAAGCAGTTCACATTGACCTTGGGATGGTACCTATTTCATCCATTTTTTTTTTTGCTTCAATCAGGAAGGCGAATATTCCTAGCCCAGAATACACCCCAGAAACAAAACATTATTCTATTTTTAAAGACCTCCAAAAAAAATGTGGAAGAAAAGTAGTTTCTGTTGTGGAGCACCTTTTAATGTCTAGCAATAAACATGGTCTGTGGTCACAGAATGTTGTTTCAAAAGAGTTTTTAGTCTCTTATCATTTATATCAGACTAGAATGCTCCTGTCAGGATGGAAAGGCTGGTTCCAAAAGGATGGCTTACATAGAATATAACCCCATCTTTTATTGGAATTAGACTCACATGAGAAAAATCTCTTCTTCTTGGATCAAGTTTTTAACTAAGCATGAGAAATATGTAAAAGCTAAGAAAGGCAGAACTGTATGAAATTGCAGCATTGAAAAAGAAGAGATGGGGGCAGGTAGGTGGCACAACGGATAGAGCACCAGCCCTGAAGTCAGGAAGACCTGAGTTCAAATCCGGCCTCAAACCAAACACTTGACACTTACTACCTGTATGACCCTGGGCAAGTCACTTAACCCCAATTGCCTAAAAAGAAAAAGAAGAGATATGGATAGCAAAACTAGGTTTGATTAATAAAACCCCATTTATTGTTATATTTATATAGTGCTTTGAAATTTTAAAAGTACTGTAAACATAAATATGATATAACATATATGTTATATCTTTTTATTCTCACAATACTGTAAGGTAGGCACTGTAGGTATTATTAAATCCATTTTACAGATGAGGAAGCAGAGCCTCAGAAGGATTAAATGGCTTGCCTGTAGTTAATATTAATTAACAAAAAGTGGGATTCAAATTGAGGCCTAACCTAACTCTAAATTCAGCACTCTCCACTAAAACCCTGTTTTGACTTTTTGGCCCTTCATAACACGGCTTATTTCTTCTTTTCCAGTCTTATTTCCCTCCACATACTTTACGATCTAGTGACACTGGACTCTTTCTGTTCCCCCCTACACACTTCATCTCCCAACTCTACACATTTTCACTAGTTGTTCTCCATGCCTAGAATCACCCCCTCCCCCACACTTTCTGGTCCTACCTTCTAAAGTCCTACCTTCTGCAAAACATTTTCCCAAGTCTCCTCAATGCCAGTGCTTCCCCTCTGATATTATCTTCAAATTATCCTGTATATGTCTTTTGGTTCATAATTATTTACAAGTTGGCTCCCCTGTTAGACTTCGAGCTCCTTGAGAACAGGGACTGTTTTTGCCTTTCTTTGTAAACCTAGAATTTAGTACAGGGTCTGACATACAGTAGGTGTTTAATAAAGGCTAATAGATTTAACTTGACTTTGCTTGTGTTTTAGGTGAAGGGAAATCATGACATCATAAGTGACTCTTACTTTAATATATCCCTGTTTGAGCCCAACTGCATCCCCAAACCTGAACTCTTTATGTCTAAAACATGGATCCCACTAAGTGTCATCATCCTGGTGTTGGTTGTGCTGGGTCTGCTGTCCTCCATCCTGATGCAATTTAAAATCCTAGTGTCTGGGTCATTCTACCCTGACATAGAGAGGGACCGGATACAATATCTGCATGCCAAGATCCTCAGGAGAAGATCCAAGCAGCCACTGAGGAAAGGAAAAAAGAAACTGAGGCAGTTTGTCACAGAGGTAAGGGGAAGGGCACTGGGCAAAAGAAATCCAACAATACCTCTAATTTAATCTAAGAATCAGATTATGGCATTTACCAGTGTGTAGTGTCAAAAATGACAGTAACAGATTTTTTTTTTAGCACTTTGACATTTATATAGCACTTTGAAGTCTGACAGTAAATGTTAAAAGAGGGATTCAAAGTCAGATCTTCTTAATTCTAAGAGCAACATATTTCTAGACCTTGTACCACAATGAATCCTATCAAAGCAGTGCCCTAGGCCCACATTAAAACTGTACATGCAAAGGAAGTGAGGTTTATGGTTCCATGCCAGGAAGACCTGCATTCAAGTCCTGACTCTGACACATACTGACTGTGATCCTGGACAAGTCAAGTTGTTGTTGTTTGTCCTTCGTTCTTGAAGAAGGTCATGACATCAGGGAAGAGAAGCCTTGACTTGCAAATCTATTGGATTTGAGTGAGGGAGGGCTGTGCAAGATCACCAGCCTCACTTTCTCCTCCAGAGCCATCTGGCAAGACATAGATCAGGAGGACTAGAGATGGCCCTGTAACCTCTGAGTACTCTAGGAAATTGGTAGAGAGAGCTTTATCACCTGGAAGTTCCCTATACCAATGAATTAATGGGTCTAGTCCCTATTCCACAGCAGACAAATCTTTGGGGGCATCATGAATTTGTGCATTAGAAGCACAGTTATTAGGATTTTGTTTTCTTTTGTTTTATTCAACTCAGAAAACAGTTGAGACCTACAAAATGTCTCATTAAAATTTGTTTCGAACCTGATTGTTGCCATACTAAAGGGAGGTTTCCTGATTTTTTTTTTGAAGGGCCCACTCAATCGTGCCCTCTTTGCTCTCCTCCTTTAGTGTATGTTAACTAAGGAATTAATTAATCAGTGAGCGTGTATTAAGTATTTACTATGTGCCAGGTACTGTACTAGGTGTTGGGGATGCAAAGACAAAAATCCCTCAGGGAGCTTACATTCAGTGGGGGGAAACAACTTGTGCATGAATAGCACCCTGGCTGCCTGCCCCCAAGAATACCCTGAGCTTACATGGATCCCAGGCTAACCCTGGAATCTGTCTCCAAGAGGGGAGGGAGGGAGGAGTGTCAGAATATCTTTGGCTCATTATCCCCAGCCTGAATTAAAGCTCATGGGAAATCTGACTCAAGCTTTGGTAGAGCTTCTATCTTGTTATTGTTGTTGAGTCATTTCAGTTGTGTCTGACTCTCTGTGACTCTATTTCAGTTTTCTTGGCAAAGATTTGGAGTGGTTTGCCATTTCCTTCTCTAACTCATTTTACAGATGAAGAACTGAGGCAAACAGGGTTAAGTAACTTGTCCGGCATCCCACAGCTAGTAAGTGTGAGGCCAGATTTGAACTCGGGAAGATGAGTCTTCCTGACTCCAGGGCCAATATTTCTATCAAACGGGCCACCTAGCTCCCCAAATGTGGGTTACAAGTTTCTTACCTCCCATATAGGTACTCATTGTACACTATGGATGTAAGATAGAGGTGTCTTTATTTACTTACCATGCAAAATGTTGTTATTCATCCTTTGTTCTCAAAGAGGACCAATGACATCAGGAGGGTGGTGTCTTGGTTTGCAAGTGAATTGGATTTAGGTGAGGCAGGGCTGTGCAAAGTCATCAGCCTCACTTTGTCCTCTAGAGTCATCTGAGTCCAGTGGCAAGATATAAGGTTCGGAAGACTGGAGATGGCCCTAGATGCTGTGGCAGACCTTGGCCTTTTTAAGCTAGGGTCTTTTCCAGGTCTCAGTTTGAGGCAACACCCATTCAGTGATTTAAGACTAGATAAGAATTGAGGCAAAAGATGACCTAGTTTGCCTGCTCAAAAGAATCAATCTGGGAAGGGAAGGTCCTCAGGGTTTCTTACTTCTGAGCCATCAAAACCCAAGCAATGAGCAAAGGAGGCTTGGGCTGGGACCTGTTATTGGCCAACCAGTGAGATCTAGAGTGATTTGGGTTTAAAGGCATGGTCAAGTAACTCTATTTGAATCCCAATAGACTTTATCAAAGCCTGGTGCTCCAGAGCTCTATTTCAAAAAATCATAAATGAAACTACATGAAACAAAAGAGTTGTCACAGTTTTTTTTTTTTTAAAGATAGAATAAATAAGTAGGGAAGAAAATAAAAAACATCTAGCCCTCAAAACCCTGAGATACCTTGTGAGGTTTAAGCAATCAAAATTTATATTCCTTTGGACAAAGTACCCACCTGTAAGGGTATGATTCCCCATGTGGCAGAGGGAGAAAGAAGGAAGGAAGGAAGGAATAGCAGCATTGCCGAACTGGAACTTTAGTTGGGTTCCTAGTGGGGCAGCTGAGTCATCTGAATCCAGTGGCAAGACATAGGTCAGGACAACTCATGCAAAATGAATAAGATGCTAAGGACTTCCAAGAGTCTATGTACAAGTATAGAAGTATAAAGCATTCAAGTAATCTACTAGATTCTTACTTCAGATGGCAAAAAACACTCTGTGGGACTGCTGAATAAATGTTTCCCATCCACCTTTCACATGTACTGTCCAAATTCACAGTAATATCAAGGAGGATTGAAAAGCCTATATTTCATGATTTTCATCATGTGGCTGTAGTCCTTCAGTTCCAGGGAAGTCCTCTGAAGGCCAATGACTGACTCTAGACATTAGAAACTTTAATGCATTGGGGACTCTAGAATATGGGGTCTCTAGAACTCAGAATTATCCACAATGTAACCCCCCAAATTGTAAACATCTATTCCTAGGACTGATAGTCTTTGACCTTCACTCAGAAAAGGAAACAGAAAGGCAGAAGGCAACCAGGGGGTGGAGGTCCATGAACTAACCATCATGTGCTTCTTCTGTAAGCTGAAACCCTGGGTGTAGAAGGGAAGAGAGATTTAGAAATCTTCCTTGCTATACTGCTGCCTGGAAGTCAAAGGGAGAAAAAAATTCCCCCATATAAAGGAATTATTTTTAAAATTATTTTTGAATATACAAATATCTATTTTCTTTCCTTTCCATGCCACCCCCCCTCAAAAAAAAGCCAAATGAAACTCATAACAAATATGCAAAGTCAAACAAAACAAATTCCTGCATCGTCTATGTCCAAAAATTGTGTGTCTTATTCTTTACACTGAGTCAATCACCTCTGTATCAGAAGGTAGTCAGGATATCAGGCAGTCAACAACTATTTATTAAGTGCTTTCTTTGTGCTAGATAATGTATGAAGCCCTGGGGATAAAAATACAAGCAAAAAAGTAACCACAAGGAGCTTACATTCTAATGAGGGAGTACAAACACAAAAGGAAGCTGAAAAGAGGGGTGACGGAGGAGATTAAGATTTTACTAGGCTTGGGCATGACAGAGAATTCTGGAGGATTTCAGGTTGGTGAGAAATGAAGAGATTTGTGGCCTGGGTGCCGTACTTAAATGGAGGTTCTAAGAAGAGCCATGGAATCAGAGAAAAAAGCCACAAGGGTAGAGGGTAGACATGTGAATTCCAGGGCTGAAGTGATCTTTCAGGATGAAGAGGTTACTGGGGGGCATGGTGGACAAGTTCAGAGGAGTGTAATACCCAGAAGGGAACAAGATGTAAGAAGACTAGAAATGTAGGAAGGAACCAGGAAAGCCTCAGATTCATCATCTGTCAAATGAGGTTGGATTTGATCATTTTTAAGGTCCTTTACAGCTATGATATTCTGATCCCATTCCATCTGTCTCCTCATACAAATTGCCCTCTCTGTCATTCCCACTCTTTCATTTAATTTCAATCTCTCCCTCTCTTCTGGCTCATTTCCTACAGCCTACAAACAGGGCCATGTTTCCCCTATTCTGAAAAAATCCCCACTTGATCCTTCCACTCCCATTATCATCTTCTATTTCTTCTACCCATTGTAGCTAAACTCAGAAAGACAGTGTACAATAGGTGCCTTCACTTTCTCTCCTCTCCCTCTTTTCTTAACCTCTTACAATCTAGCTTCTGACCTTATAAATCCACCAAAACTGCTCTCTCCAAAGTTACTAATGATTTCTTATTTGCCAGATCCAATGACCTTTTCTCTATCCTCATTCTCCTTTACTTCTCTGTGGCCCTTGATACTGTTGATCATTCTGTCATCTTTGATACTCTCTTGTCTAAGTTTGGGAAATCACTATTTCCTGGGTTTATTTTTTTTCCTATCTATCTTATCTAGCCTCTGTCTTATTTGCTGGCTCTTCCTTCAAATCATGCCCTCTAATGATAGGTATCCCTCAGTGTTCTGTCCAGGGACCTTTTCTCTTCTCTATTCAGTAGTACTTTTTCACTTTGATGATCTCATCAACTCCTAGGGATTTAATTACCATCTCTATGCTAATGATTCTCTTATCTACCTTTCCTGCCTCTTTCTCTCTTGGACCTCCAATCTCACATTTTCAACTGCCTCAGACCAAATGTCCAATAGACTCAATATCTCAATATCAATAGGCTCAATAAACTCAATATCTCCAAAGCAGAACTCATCATCATCCCCCTTTCCCCCACATTCTCCCACTCTTACCTTCCCTATTACTGTAGAAGGTAACACCACCCTCCTAGTCCTTCAGGCTCAAAACCTAGTAGTCATCCTGGATTCCCCACTATCTCTTACCCCCCCATATCCAAGGCCTACCAATTTCACTTTTGCAACATCTCTCAAATACACCTCCTTCTCTCTCTTACAATGCCACCATTCTTTCAACACCTCATTCCTGGATTATTGCAAAAGACTGCTGGTGGGTCTTCCTGGCCCATATCTCTCACCATTCCAATCCACCCTCCATTCAGCCACAAAAGACTTTCCTAAAGCACAAGTTTATCATGTCACACACACACACACACACACACACACTCACACACACACACACACACACACACACACACACACACACTCCACCCCTCTTACCTCCACTACCCCCAACCACACTTGTAGTGACTTCCTCTTGGTTTCAGGATCAAATACAAAATTATCCATTTGGCATTCAAAACCCTTCATAACCTAGCCCTCTCCTACCTTTCCAGTCTTACACCTTACCCCCTGGACATGTACTTTCAGTATAGTGACACTGGCCTCTTGGCTGTTCCAGGAACAAGAGACTCCATCTCTATTGGCTCTGGGCATTTTCTCTGACTGTACCCCTTGGCTGGAATGCTCTCCCTACTCCATTCTGACTACTGACCTCCCTGGCTTCCTTTAAATTCCCACCTTCTACAGGAAGCCTTCCCCAACCCCTCTTAATTCCAGTGCCTTCCCTCTGTTAATCATTTCCTATTTATCCTGTAGGTAACTGGTTTGTACACATTTGTTTGCATGTTGTCTCCTCCATTAGATTGTAAGTTTCTTGAGGACAAGGATTGTTTTTTGCCTCTTTTTATATCTCTAGCACTTAGCACAGTGCTTGGCACACATCATGGACTTAGTAAATGTTTCTTGATTGATCCTGTGAGAATGGAAACTGTGGTACTTTCACAGGAGAAGCTGTACCCTGATAGGATATACCAGAGTACATCTTCAGAGCTTTAGTTAATAAATCATTAGAAGGCAATTCCAGTCCACAAAACCCAATCAGTGAGGTGTTGATGCATGAGTCCACCTCCAGGATGGGCATTTGCTTTAGGAATATCCTTTCCATTCCCTTTACCCTTCCCCCCCAAATGTAAGTTCATTGCGGGTAGAGGCTATTTAAACAAACAACCAAACAAATAAATCTTTGTGTTCTTAGCACCTCCCACAATGCCTTATACTAAGTTGACAATTTAATAAATGTTCAGAGAATTAAATTGAATTGTCCTCTACTGCCCCTTTCCCTCCCAAGAAGGAAAGTAAGAGCCTTCAAAGACTCCTTATAGGTTCATGGACTGTGCAATAAGTAGCTAACACAAATACCTGATATTTGGGGCTAATTCGATTCCAATTTGCCTTTCCTGTCTTTTTCAGCTACATTTCTGGTTTCCCATCCTGAAAATGTTTGGGGAGAGCAAAGCATCCTCTGAAAATGAAAACAATCCTTGAAAAATTCCAAGCAGCTCTTCAGCTAAATTTATCTCAGCAGCTCCCCTCAGATTTATGGATGGTTGGCACATGTCATGGTTCATTCTCAACTGTATGGAAATGTGACATTTGCTTTCATTTTATAGGCTTAGAATTTTCAGGGCCAGCACTCCAGAACTCTAGGGGCTGCTTATTTCCTCCAGGGTACATATTATGTGCAACTAGCCTGGGCTGCCACTGGTTTGGCAGAAGGGAGAGGGTCAAGCAGAGGAGGAGTCTGATTGTAACTTTGTAATGAGGAGCATGGTGATGTGGAGAAAAGGAAATAAGCATTTATATAGCACCTACTATGTGTCAGGCACTGTGCTAAGCCTTTTACAAATATGATCTTATTTGATCCTATTACAACAGCCTGAAAGGTTGTTACCCTCATTTTATAGTTGAGGAAACTGAGGCAGGTTAAGTGATTTATCTAGGGTCACACAGTTAAGTATCTGAGGATGGATTTGAAAGCATCCTGCCTACAGGCTAAATGCTCTATCCACTGTGCCACCTAGCTACTTGGTAGATTCCAAGCTGGACTTGGAATCAGGAGAAAATTGGGTCTAAATCCTGCCTTTGACATCTATCAGACAGGCTATCAGAAAGTTACTTTGCCTCAGTTTTCTCATCTGCAAAATAGACAATATTAGGTAGCACAATGGATAAAGCACTGGCCTTGGAATCAGGAAGACTCATCTTCATGAGTTCAAATCCAGCCTCAGATGCTTACTAGCTGTGTGACCCTGGGCAAGTCATCTAACTCTGCCTCAATTCCTATTTGTAAAATGAGCTAGAGAAGGAAATGGCAAACCACTCCAGTATCTTTGCCAAGAAAACCCCAAAATGAGGTCATGGAGAATCGGATATGATTGAACAACAACCTAACTCACAGGGTTGTTCTGAGGATCGAATGAAATAGTGTATATGTAAAGCACTTTTTAAACCTTCAGCACTAAAAATAAATGACAGGTATCATTATTAATAATGTAGTCTGTGGTATTAATAGTAAGGCATTTGATTTGAGTCAAACTTTTGGATTAAAGCACATGCCTTGTTCCAACTCTGGACATATAACCAAGGCATAGCTGTTCTTCTGGTGGTAAATTACCATAATTAAGGGTGAAATGCCAAAAAAGAAATAATTCATTTAACAAACTTATAAAAGTGGCAGTAGATGTCCCAGGAGGCAACAGCCAGAAAAACATTATGTTTGAGAGGCTCTTTTAAAGCAGAGAGAGTGAAATTTTTCACTTGCTAAATGCCTCCAATCTAACAACAGATAAGTCGCCCACTGCCCCCAAGTGTTAGAGCTCCTATTCTCCACAAAAGATCTTCCACTTATTTAACTGTGTGAAAGTGGTTTCCTACCCTGTGGAATGTAAACCCCTTGAGGGCAAGGACTGCTTTTCATCTTTTTATCCATAGCCTTGAACATAGTAGGAGAGGAAGGAACCTGCAAACTCAATGAATGGGTCAGTAAATGAGTGAGTTGGTACATCTATAGAACCTGAGATGAAGCCTTAGTGACCTACCTTCCCCTAGAAACATTGCCTCCTGGCTTAATGTAATGGGAACCCGTCAAGGCTGTTTGCAGAAGAGCCCAACGCTATAGCAAGTCATGTGTTCATATTACAATATTTTTAGTCCCATTCATGATAGTAAAAGAGCACATAAAAATGTGGGAATTAAAATAGTGACTGACATTTATGGGGTGCTCCAAGGTTTGCAGGACTATTTTACACATGTAATAAAATAGGGGTCTGAGCAAAACGAGTGGGTCTGCATATCCACCAGATCTGCATGACACTTAATCTCATTTGATGCTTACAACAACCTCGAGACTAAGTGCTATAGAGGCAGCTTGGAGGGTGAGGAGGGAAGAGGTTCTGGTTCTGGAATCGAATAACTCAGGTCGCAATCCTTGCTCTGTCTTCCATTCGCTGTCTGTCTGACCTTGGAAAAGGGACCACTTCTTCGGATCTCAGTTTCTTCATCTGTGAAGTGAAGGCTTTTGGGCTCTTTGATACATGAGTGCTGAAGGCCCTTCCAAATCTGTATCAATGATCTTATGACTTTATAGATAAGGAAACTGAAGCTAAGAAATTTTAGCTGATTTACCCAGGGCCACAAGGTTAGTAAGTTTCTGAGGTGTGATTGGAACCTAGGTCTTCCTGACTCCAAGTTTAATACTTACTCTACTATACCACACTACCTCCTGAAAAGGAGATTATGGTCTGTGCAATCTAGGTCAGTCAATAATTTTAATTATCTTGTACTTTAATGTGTTTTCAAAGAAATAAACTTGTAATAAATAATAAAGGAAAATTGCTAATAAAAGAAAATTGTGTAAAATTGTTTGCATTTACCTTTTTGATTGAACATTACCCAACCAAGGTGGAGGTGGGGGTGGTGATTCTCTGCCTATGAGAAATGATTAGTCATTTTTAATTTACATTAATTTTTTTTGGGTTTGTCAGTATATCATAGGACCATAGATTTGAAACTGAATGTTTCATTTTATGCCATCTTGTCCCACCTGTACATTTTACAGATGAGTACACTAATGTCCAAAGACACACAAGCATTAGGTAACAAACCAAATCCTGAGCAGGGATCCTAACTTTGCTACTTACCACCTTTGTAACTTTGCCATCCTGATCCTCAGTTGCTTTATCTGTAAAAATTAATGAATTGGACTAGATGTTCTTTAAGTTTCCTTTACCTCTTAACACTATGGATCCATTAAATCCAATGAGTAGCAATTTCTAGAGGCAACATAGTATAGCAGACAGGGAGCTGGGCTTAGAATCTGCAACACCAGGGTTCAAATCTGGCCCTTACTAACTATGTAACTACTTGCAAGTTATCTATTCTCTTTGACCTTCAAGCACCTCCTCAGAACTTCTATATTAAGTCACAAATGGGTTACTAACTTTGTATCTCACTTGAAACTTCTAAGAACCCTCAAGTAGTCTGCCTCTTTCATCATCCCCATTCTCTTTCTAATCTTCAGTATCTCTTTATCCACTGGCTTTTTCCACACTGCTCACAAAAATGCCCAAACCTCCCTCATATGTTTAAAAACAAAAAAGAAGCTTTCAGTTGACCCCTTGTGGCCCTCTGGTGTCCCATTTCCCAGGTTCTAGATAATTTGGAGGGCAGAATCTTCCAGACCATAGCTCATAAGCTTCCTTCAAAGTGTTTTGTTTTTCACTAGTCAGCCAGGTGATATACTCAGTAATAACAAAGGCAGACATAACTCCAATTCTAGCACTTTATCCACTATACCAGCTCATAGGAATTTTATATGGGATATTTCCACATGGAGATAAAGGAAGTGTTTCCATATGAAGACATGCACAAACAGGGGGCATATGTGACAAGATCACATGCATAGAGAATTTTCAAAAGCTTGCATTATCTTTAACTGATTGAACTGTTCAACTTATTTCCCCACAATGCATTGCTTTCTATTTCAGCAATTACTGTCCATTGCTCTCTGTTCATCAACTCTAATTCCCTATTCTATGAATTTTTTTTTTCTGGCTGAATTCCCACCCACCCACCATGCCTGGAATTCTCATCCTCATTTGCTTCTCCTGGCCTCACCAGCTTTCTTGAAGTCCCATCTAAGTTCTCACCCTCTACAGGAAGTCTTTATCAATTGTTCTTAATTCAATTGCATTCCCTCTATTGATTATCTATCTATCTATCTATCTATCTATCTATCTATCTATCTATCATTTACCTAAACACACATGTGTGTATGTATATGTGTAAATATATATACATCTATATCTAGCTATCTAAATACACATGTGTATATGTATGTATATAAATATATACATATATACATCTCTATGTAAATGTGTATATATGTGTGTATATATATGCACATCTCTATATACACTGTATATGTTTATTTGCACATTATTTCCCACTTTAGAGTATGAACTCTTTGAGAGCAGGAACTGTCTTTTGCCTTCCTTTGAACCACCAATACTTAACACAGTGCTCGGCAAATACCAGATGTTTAATAATTCTTGTTGACTTGACTTTTCAGGATTGTGTAAAATTCTTTACAACAGCTACTAGGGAGGCCAGGTTACAACTCTTTCACCAGCTTTTAAAAGACACATCCCTCTTCCATTGTGTGGCAGGTGAAAGATGAAATGACTGAGGTCATTTCAGGATGACTGGTCCTAAGGTCTGATCTTCTGAGCTTATTAATTTATTAAAGCAATGCATGCCAATTGCCCAACAAACTGAGACCAGACCTCCTCAGCTGAACCCCAAATACTGGGGTAGACAGACCTTTGTACATTAAAAACAATCAATTAAGGCCAATTAATTAAAAGGAAACAATACAACATTAGTTAATCTAATTTCTAGTTGGATGAAAGATTAGGGACTTTCCAAGTTGGGAGGGGAACAGCAAACAGGCACAATTCTCTGAATTCAGAAAAGGAGGTGGCCCACTCCCCCAAGTATCTGTAAACAATCAAAGGAGCATGGAAACAGTAACTGATTGATCACTACAAGGCCAGTTTTCAGATAAGACATATGGGTTGCTTAAGCTATACAATTGTAAGAAAACTCATTGCATCAATCTTTGGGTCTGATTAGGTTTCTGGTCAATATAACCTAGGTCCTTAGTTAAGGGTCTCTAAACCATGGATAGAGGTGTTCCAGTTTCCCAGCCATGTAAGGCTAGGTTCAAAAAATGCAATAAGGTTTTTTCCTAGTTCCCATAATTGAATAAAGTTTCTCACATTCTCTCATTGAACTAGACCTATAATTGAATAGAAATGAAACTGAGTTAGCTCCAGAATTGAGTCACAGGACGGAATCAGTGTAGTTCACTCAATTCCCACAATAAACCCCTTGCTGTCCTAGTCCCCTCAATTTCCTCAATTTTCCTCAATTGGTAGGGTGAGAATTTGGATGGGGAAAGGTATATTGTGGTTAATACTAGAACAGATAGGCACATCAATAGACACAAACTTTTTTTTACTTTGAAATAAAAACATCCATCCTACTATCTCTATTTTCTATATGGATTTTAAAAAATGTACTACATCAATGAATGCAACTTGGTCCTTTGAGATATTCAAAATCCTGTTCTTTCTCATTAATAAGCCTCTTCTGTCTTTCCTGTTAACTTTTCCATTCATCTCCCTTTTTGGTATTAGTCAATCCATAGCTGAGGTGAGCTACTTGTAACTGCATTGAGTGAAGGGTTGTGCTTTGTAATGTTCTCATTGACTTAGAAATCCCATGGCTCTTCTCAAGCCAGCATTCTCATCCAATAACTATGAAACTTTACGTAGTCTATTTGGTTTTCTTAACCAATTGCAATGACATGCTATACCAAGAAATATGTTTAGTTTTTAAAGCCTTGGGATGTAGATCCCAACCTAACTTTCCAGCCTCATTGGATATTCCTCCCTCTTCTGC
This sequence comes from Vombatus ursinus, assembly GCF_900497805.2. NCBI lineage: Eukaryota > Metazoa > Chordata > Mammalia > Diprotodontia > Vombatidae > Vombatus > Vombatus ursinus. Next base: position 11,336,840 of record NW_020948739.1, read on the forward strand.
ATGTTGTGATCCATTCAAACAAGGCTTTTTGCTGTTTCTCAATCATGATATTCCATCTCTCATCTCATTGCCTTTCTCCCTCCTTACCTCTGCCTCAGAGGCCCTCTTTTCCTATAAGATGCAATGCAGGCACCATCTTTTGTATTAAGGCTTTACTGTCCCCCAAATATCTTGTATTTAACAATGTTGTATATGTATATGTGTGTATATACATGTTAATATATAAACATATATGATACAATTATACCTATATATAAACTTTATATTTATATTATGCATATTTTCATGTGTACTTGTATTTTCCCTAACAATGTAAGCTTATCACAAATAGTAATTGGTTCATTCTTTACATTTGTATCCCCAGTGCCTAACAGTGCTTGGTTCATAGTAGGTACTTAATAAATACTTGTTGGATGATTGATTATAGTTATGCCATTTGACTTCTTCCTAGAATTTTTCTGTTAACTATTTTTCTTCTGAATTCCTTTCAGCTTTGCTTACCTGTTACTCCTTAACTCTTCCTGACTCCAAATTGCCTTGCTCTCTAGTGCTTTGATAAAGAAAGGTGAGAGTGGGGCAGCTAGGTGGCACAGTGGAGTCAGGAGGACCTGAGTTCAAATCCAGACTCAGACCAGACACTTAACACTTACTAGCTGTGTGACCCTGGGCAAGTCACTTAACCCCAACTGCCTAAAAATAAAAAAAAAAAGGTGAGACAGAGACAGTAAGAAACAGAAAAAGAGAGAGTTACAGAGAGACAGAAAATTGTGACATGTTGATAAAGTCAGAAAAAAGTCAATTGTTTTTCTTGCAATTTCTAGCCAGCATAATTATAACCCCAACTTGCATGTACAGGTTGGGTCTCCCACAAGTTGACAACTTTAGATTCAAGTTGAATCTATTGTTCTAAGACAGTTGCTCATGAGCCTCTACCAGTGAGTTCACCTTTAATAATCAGCCATAGAATTAACTCAAAGGAAAAGCATTTATTGAAATGTCATAGCATAAGCAGTGGTAACAAAACCTCCCCATCCTCCCAAATGTGAAATGTACCCTCCCACAGATACACACAGCATTTTTGAAGATTGGCACACATTTAGGAAAAAGGTGGCCAAAGCAACTCTTTCTCCCAATGCTTTCCCTTCTCTTGTAATTATGTCATCGTGGTACTTCCCTGGATGCAGCATCTCTGCTGGGCAGGTCCCAGCTAGGCTCCCTGGGCCTTCTCTCCACAGTTCAATTCTTGATGCCCAGGGCTCTCTCAATTCCTCTTCTTAACTTGCTTGACTCACATTTCAATTCTACTTATCTGGATTCTATTGTGGTAGGAGAAGGGGAGGAGAAAGACACTCCCCAATTTCCCTTATATCCTAAAAACCAGCTATTTATTTTATTTATTTTTTCTACTTAATAATATTTTTCCAATTGCATGAAAAGATAGTTTTCAATATTCACTTTCATAAGATTTTGAGTTCCAAATTTTTTTCTCTCTTCTTTCCCATCCCCTTTCCCCTCCTCAAGACAGCAAGCAATCTGATATAGACTGTACATGTGCAATCATATTAAATATATTTCCACATTATTAATGCTGTGAAAGAAGAATCAGCACAAAAGGGAAAAAAACATGAGAAAGAAAAAAATAAAAGAGAGAGAGAGAATAGTATGAAAAGCTGGCTGTCTTGACTTACTCCTTAGAGGAAAGGTTCTTAACCTGGGGTCCATGTACTTGTTTTTGAAAATATTTTGATAACTTCTTTTCAACATATTGGTTTCCTTTGGAATTCTATGTATTTTGTTTTATTCATTTAAAAACATTATTCTGAGAAAAAGATTCATAGGCTTTTGCCAGACTACCAAGGGGTCCATGACATAAAAATGGTTAAAAACCTTGCCTTAGAGAGTGTTAATTTTTTTTTAAAGCAATTGAGGTTAAGTGACTTGCCCAGGGTCACACAGCTAGTACGTGTCAAGTGTTTGGTCTGAGTATAGTTTTGGACTCAGGTCCTCTAGACTTCGGGGCTGGTGCTCTATCTACTGCACCACCTAGCTGCCCCAGAGAGTGTTACTTTTTAAAATCCTCCAGGTATATGGCTGATTCATTCAGACAATGCCTAGTCATCCTAATATTCTATCAAGGGATTGATCAAAAAACTTTTTCACTCCTCCTAGAGTAGTAATATATTGAAAATATTTCTTTACATTTCCTTTAAGACCATACTCCCTCATTGTCACTGTTTCCTGCTTCTTATATCCTATAATTTAATCAAGTAATCTGGGGATAGAAGTGTGATGGAGCCAGTTCATGCTGGCTCTGAGATAGGATTGTTAAAACTTCAGTGTGAAGAACACTGGCTCTGGAGTCAGGAGGATCTGAATTCAAATACAGCCTCAAACACATGATACTCACTAGCTGTGTGACCCTGGGCAAGTCACTTAACCCTGATTGCCTTGCAAAAAAAAAATTCAGTGTGAGCATTTACAGCTCAGAAATCGACTAATGTTACAAATCAGGGCTTGACTTAATGTTTTGTTGATTATCCTAGACTTAAGAAAATGATGGAGAAAGCGTTAGTGCAGATTAAAAATTATAGTATGTCACACAAATTTGTGGGCCCCCCCCCACCACACCACAAGAGCCAATTGTTAAACATCTCCCAGTCTGGAGGGGAAACTTGACCAAGAGTCGCCTCCTCAATCCTCCCACTTCAGACAGAACAGTTTTTCAAATTTTCTTTTGTAACACAGCCTCTTCTTTTCTGCATAAAACAGAGTGGCTGCTGGGTTGAAGTAGATACCTTAACAGTGTCTCTTAATCCCTTTTCTGTTTGACAAAATGGGTTCCTAGAGCAATTTACCTCAGCCAGGTATATGATACATCCTATAATGAATTTCTAGCCATAAATTAGTTGTTAGCTGAACTGAGAGACTCAGGGCAGGTCCATGCAGTTCATCCAGAAAGCTGAGAAGAGTCAAGAGTTAGTAGAGCAGCAAAGAATTCAGAAAAAGAGATACAGTTAATAGAATTATTCTAAACAAGAGAGTTACAAGGTAGCAGAATAAGGTAAACTTGAAATGACTAATGTGGAGGATCTTTCTAAGGGTTCTGATTTTTGACCTGACACTCTGTTTCATAAAATTTTTTAAAATTAAAAATCCATTCCCTTCCCCCTAAAAGGAGAGGAATCAATGGATTTCTTGAAGAATTCTTTATTTTCTTTTACATAAAAACTAGTTTTCTGAAGTGACATTATCTATATTTTTCAGTGACATTTTAAAGTGTTTGGAAACCTTTGGTGATTACAATAAAGACCTCTTTAGGAACATTTTCCCTCTAATCTTAAACTGTCTTCCTTTCTCTCGCTTTTTTTTTTATAAAAAGGACAGATCAGAGAGGCAGAGTGGATACAAAAGAAGAATTTGGTCTTTAAAACCTTGCCTCAGCTAGGCTAGATCAACCCTGCCCTGTGACAATAAAGTGCTTATTTAATTATAGCTTATCTCGTTAAGCTTTATAAAAATGGGTTGTAAAATTCCTTGAGACACATTTTGTGAAAGGTGCTATATTAATCTTGTACTGGCAGTGAAAGACCATGCTGGATAACTTAATAGATCTTTCCTTTCCACCTCTAATTTTAATGTCTTATAAAAGTATATTATGTTATAGTCTAGCTCACCATTTCTCATCCCACTTATCACAATTTGGTGACCATATTTAGTTATCATAACCCAAATGTCACAGCTGCATCCTTATTGAACCCTGCATTTGTCTCTTAGTTGATTTTCTCTTTAGAAGTGACTTAGGCACTTATTCTCAGCCCTTCATAATAGTAAGGTTCTAGTTATTCTAATGGGAGTGATGAAAAATAACTGATCTTGTCAGATTCTCTAAATCACATTTTCTCTATTGTCTTATCCATCATAATTTTTTATTTATTGTATTCTTTACATACATTTTATTTCTTTCTGACTTCTATTAAGTAGGCAGTAGAGAGGAGATCTGTATCCCTACCTTGTAAATGAGGACATCTTCCCACTCAAGACAAGGACTTTTTACCAAATTGAAAGATACTTATTATCTCCTATGGTCAGAGCACAGTGTTAGATGTTGGGAGAGATAAAAAATATAATTTACCACAAAGTCTTTTCCTCTTTTGAGAAGACATGAGACAAACAACATACAAAATCAGCAAACATTTATTGAGTACATCTTGTGGAAGGAGAGAAAACACAAAGTTTAGCTAAGCCATATAGTCCCTGCTCTCCTGTCTGTAGGGAGAGTGTTGGATTTAGAGTCAGAGAAAATGAGTTTGAATCCCAGGTCTGCCATTCACACATTTAAGGGTAGAGATGGAAACTGGATTTGTAATTTCATAAGGAACTCCCATGTGCGGAAATTCCTTCTACCAATGCAAAGTTGGCACCTTCTCCGAAACTGATAGTCTTAGAGAGTTGCCTAGAATTGAGACAGGTTAAACGACTTGCCCTATAAGCCAGTGGCATATAGCCAGTATATATCAGAAGTAACACTTGAATCCCAGGTCTTCCTATGCCATGGCATCTCTGATACTATATATTTGACCTTGGGCAAGTCACAATATCTTTGGGACTCAATTATCTCATATTATATGAGAACATAAGACTATATGACCTCTACAGTCTCTTATGGAACTAGATCTATAGTCCTATGGAAGTTACAATCTAGCAAGGGGATACATAACTCTAATATGAAATGGTCCATGTTATATGTATAAGAAAGGTACAAACCAACCACTATGTGAGTTCCAGGGGGCTGTGGGTTGGAAGGAAAGAATTGATACTAAATCAGGGAAAATTTCATAAAGAGTAAGCTTTTGAATTGGACCTTAAAGGTTGGGTTATATTTTAATAGGCAAAGATGTTGAGACCCTCCAAAATGGTATTCTGAAATCAGAAATTAGTGTGAGCAAAAGTTCACAGGTAGAATGGTTCAGAATACATAAGAGGGATAGCAAATAGTCTGTTGGTGCAATTAATATCACATAAAGAAAGCCAGGGCAGCTGAACTGTGGAACCAGAAAGCAAGAGTTATGGGTAGAAGCCCTGAGCTCTACACCAGACTCTTTCCCACCCTAAGGCTATTTTCAGGTAGCAAATCAAACCAGGGAGAGACAAAACCTGTAGGGTGGTGCTGACCTGCTATTGCTTTCACAGTTTGTCATCTCTGCAGGAGAGAAAGGGAGAGAATCAGTTGGGACTTTTCTGTGACAATACAGTACAGAGGCAAGAGTCAGGTATTTCTAGGTACCTGTGTTTATTTTCCCCTATATTGTATATGTCTGTGAAGCAATTTTACTTACGGGCCATGCTGCAAGCTACCTGAGGTCTTGGGCACAGAGAACATCAAAAGGTTTTGGCAATAAAGGTTCTGTCACAGAATCTCAGAGTTGAAAGTGAGCTCAGAGGCTATGGAGTTAAAACCATATGTATTAGTGGTGGGTGCCTCCATGCGGTGAGGAATTGGTTGGCTGGTATTTGATCCTTTCTTCTGCCTCCTCCCTTCTGGAAATGAGCAAAGCTGAATTCTTTGCAGATCTCCTCATCTATCTCCTCCTGATGAGAGGCTTAGGGCATTTTCTTTGATCACCACCCTCTTCTCCCTGCCTCACTCACTAGATTTAATCACCTAGAACTTTTAGCTTTACTTTCACTTTGCACTATATATAATGGCTATAAGGTGCCTTTCTTTGCTATTTTATAGACTTGATATAAGAGGAAAGGTTATTAATACAATAACAATAGCTCAAAACGTTCAGTTAGGAAAATCCCTGGAATTCAGATTGGTGTTTGGTTCTCTGCCCTCTGAGCATTTCCAGCTAACCCTGTGCACAGTTCCTATGTATTTAAGCCAAAATGAATGAATGAATGAATGAATGAATGAATGAATGAATGAATGAAAACACATTTACTAAGTGCTTGATATGTGTCACCCACCATGCTAAGTGATACAAATAGAGGCAAGCAAGGCAGTCCCTGCTCTCAAGGAGTTTATATTCTAATAGTGGAAGGCAACACAGAAAGAACCAAAAAGAGGAGAGAGTATGCATGTAGCAACATGGTTTGGAAAATGACTGGAATGTGGCCCTGTTCCAGATAAGATAAGGTGAACACTTACCTATCCAAATCCAGGGTCCTAGAGATATGAAACACTTAGGTAAAAGTAGCAAGTAGAATATATCACAGTGTTTTTTCCTAGACAGCAATAGAGTAGGGAATTTGGGGGTGGGGGTGTGGGGAAGAAGCCTTTTGGAACTTCCTTCGGTCCATAAAGAAGTGAGAATAAATTGCAGGGTAGTCTGAATCTTCTTTTCTTAGATGTGGGGGGGGAGGGGATGGGAGGACTTGATAGCTCACTTTAATATCTCCCTTTTCTTTTGAAATTTAGTTTTCCTTTGAGTTTCTCCTTTCCCTTACTGACCCAGCATTAGACAGTAAGAATAATATTTATTTGACTTTACAATTTATTAAATACCCACTGTATGCCAGGCACTGTGCTAAGTTTTGAGGAGAGGCAAGACAGTCCTTACTCACAAGGAAGTTTACAATCTAATGAGGCAGACAACAGCAAACAACTATGTACAAACAAATACAGGATGTTTTGGGGGTGTTCAATAGAGGGAAGATACAAGAATTGTGTTGCACCAATTTTTTTTTCCATCTCTAGTCATTAAATCCCAGGTAGGGCTAGAGATGCTGTCTTCTCCAATGCTTACATGAGTTGAGATGCTCTAATCCATCCTCTCAGGCTCTCCTCTCACAGACCATTGTTGTTTGTCCTTCATTTTCCAAGAGGACTAATGGGCATCATGGGTTGGTGTCATGACTTGTGAATAATTTGGATTTAAGTGAGGCAGAACTGCATGAAGTTGTCAGCCTCACTGTCTCCTCCAGAGCGCAAGTAAAAAGTCAAGACAACTGACCATGACCATTAAAGCCCATTTAAAAGCTCCTGGGAATGACTCAAGTTCATCTTTTGGCTTAGATCTTGTCTCTCTGAACTGCAAATCCCCAGATTTCATCTAATCCCCTGTAACACACATGAACAGGAATTCCATCTGCAGCACAGAGAAGAGACCCAAGGTCAACATACTTTATCATAAGGTCAACAAAATATTCTTTCCTTTTGATAACACCTTTGGAGTCTTTCCTTATTTTCTTGACTGTGACCTCTGACACAAATATGCCTAGGAAAACAAGGAAAGGCCCAGGTTTTATAATCAAGGCAGTTTGTAACTTTAGGGTTATCTTTGACTATTCCCTTTTCCTCTCTCAGCTCCAATCACTTACCTAGTCTGGTCAGTTCCATTGCTGCAATGTCCCCCACATCCACTTGGAATAAATTGTAATAGCTTCCTTAAAGGTCTCCCTGCCTCCACTCTCTTCCCTGTCTACAAGTCATACATCACACTGCTACCAAAACAATATTTCTTTTGTATTGTTTTGGCAGCATCTTTTTAGTTATAGCTTGCCTTTGGAGGTCTCTTCAAGCTCTGAGATTCTGTTTCATTCTTTAGGTTTCAAACCAAGAAGTAGGGGGAATCAATTTTAAAAAAGCATTTATCAAGCATGTACTGGGGGAAGACAGGTGGTACAGTGGATAGAGTGTGTGGCCTGAAATCAGCAAGATTTGAGTTCATATCTGACCCCAGACACTTAATAATTGTGTGACCTAGGGCAAGTCACTTAACCCTGTTTACCTCCATTTCCTCATCTATAAAATGAGCTGGAGAAGGAAATGGCAAACCCTTCAAGTATCTTTTTCAAGAAAACCTCCAAAAGGTCAGGAATAACTGAAAAACAACTGAAAAAAAAACATCATCATCAACAACAAAAACCAGTATGTAGGTAGCTAGGTAGCACAGTGGTAGAGCACAAGACCTGGAATCAGGAAGATCTGAGCTCAAATCCAGTCTCAGACACTTAGTAGCTGTTTGACCTTGGAAAAATCACTTAACCTCTGTATGCTTCAGTTTCCTCACTTGTAAAATGAAGATAATAGCAGTTATCTCACAAGTTTGTTGTGAGGATCATATGATTTAATTTTTGTAAAGCTCTTTGAAAACTTAAGGCAGCTAGGTGGCACAATGGATAGAGCATTAGCCTTGTAATCAGGAAGACTCATCTTCATGAGTTCAAATCTGGCCTCAGTCATTTACAGCTGTGTGACCCTGGGCAAGTCACTTAATCTTGTTTGCCTCAGTTTCCTCATCTGTAAAATGAACAGGAGAAGAAAATGGCAAACCACTCCAGTATCTTTGCCAAGAAAGCCCCAAATTGGGTGACAAAGAGTCAGATGTGAGTGAAAAATAACTGAAAAACATGAAAACTTAAAGCACTATACAACTATGCTTAAAGCACTATATAAAAACATTTTGTGTCAAGCACTATCCAAATTGCTGGGGATACAAATGCAAAAGCAAAAAACAGTCTCTTCATTAGGATCTTACAAGTCTGGGAAAGGAAGGCAACGCATATAAGAGGATTGGGAAAGGCCATTTTGATCTGAAAGTTAAAGGGAAAGGGATCAGGGCCATAGGTATAGATTGGCACACCCTTCCGGGAACAATGATTGAGTTGATTTGTGTCCATTTATTTATTTAATGGGTCCATGGTTTCCTCAAACTGGAATGAGGAGGGAAGTGAAGTGCTGGTAAGGCACTTCTGTCATTTTATTCTGTCAAGAAGATGGCGGAAGAGTAGAGAGCAAAATGAAGCATGACTGGGTACTGCTTGAAGAGTGGGAAGACGATGAACAATCACTAATCAAGGTGGCAAGGTGGAAGTGCCAGAGATTAAAGGATGTGGTTTCTGATCTGGGAGCATGTCAAAGTCATAAAGAAGATGTCTAGTGAAGAAGGAGAAATACAAAATAGTGGGAGGGGGGAGGAAGACCTCAGAGATCATCCAGTTCAAACCCCTCATTTTGAGATGAGGAAACTGAGATCCAGAGAGGCCCAAAGTAGTAACAGAGCCAGGATTTGGACTCAGATTCTCAGTCCTAATCCAATGTCCTTTCTAGTGGATACTATTATCTCCTGATTCTCTGCGTCCCAGCCACATTGGCCTTCTTGCTGTTCTTCACACCATCTCTCATCTCTGTTATCATATTGACTGACCCCCATATTTATAACATTCTCCCTCCTCAGTTCTCTCTCTTAAATGCTTGGTTTGTTTGAGACTTGACTCAAACACTACCTTTTGAGCTAGCTCTTTTCTGGTCCTACTAGCTGCTTGTGCCTCCCCATGAGGTCTCCTTGTATTTTCTTTGTGTTTTGTGTATCCCTATAGATGTGTATGCTTGCTTGCATCTTCATTAGAGTGTAAGTTCCTTGAGGTCAGGAAGTGTTTTACTTTTGTCTCCTATCACATATTAGGCATTTGATAAATACTGATTGGTTCGGTGAAACAATCTTCAGAGTTAAAAGCGTTAAATCTTTTTGCCTTCATTCTCATCCAGATTACTGATCACTGAGTTCTGGAAAGGGATTTCCAGGCTAATTATCATCCTCACCCACCCCACTCCAGCTAGTAGCTCTAAGGATCCTTAAGTGAATGTGAATAAAAGGCTGGCCAACTTGCCCACTGAATAAAAAAATAATTTTGCCCAATAGAGAGGGAAATATTTAAAGAGACTTTGAGTTCATATAGACTTTTGGAGAAAGTCTTAGCTCAGTACAAGACATCCAGGCATAAATACTAGGTGTTATAATAATAATGAAAGTTTTAAAATATATTCTTGATATCTAGGTAAGGGAATGACCTGGAGTTCCCTTTTAAAGTTTCTTTTTGGGGAGCTCAGGGTAAGGGGAGAGAAGGACTAAGCATTTATTGAATACCTACTATGTGAGAGGCACAGTCTTTAGTGCTTTACAAATATTATCTCACTCAATCTTTACAAATATTATCTCACTAATAACCCTGGGAGGTAGGAAGGAAAAAAAGGAAGGAATGAAACAAGAATTTAACTGTTCTTTACTGATGTTATCTTGTCCCTATTTCCTCAATTTAGAAAACTGAGGCATATGGAGTTTAAGTGTCTTGCCCAGGGCCACACAGCTAGTTAGTGTCTGAGGCCAAGTTTGAACTCTTCTTCCTGACTCTGGGCCTGAGCACTCTATCCACTGCACCTGTATACAGTGTTACAGGGAAATATTTGATAAATGACTTAGAATATCTGCTTCTGTTTAGAAAGAGATTCTCTAAAAAAAAAATGGACCAGGGATTAGGGTCCCATGCCAGAACTAGGAAGAAGTTTCTACTATTGGCTAAAGCTACCTGAGCTGTCACCCACCATCTCATATTGAGAACAAAGGGATACAAGGAAATACAAATGATTGAGTTGAACAGTGTAATGGAAAGAACAAAAGTCAAGATAGAAGAAACAGTGAGGTGAGCACATGAAGACCAACTGCGACCCTGTGCTTGTGGTAGGGGCAGGAGAGCTGAATAGAGGCAGGTTAGTTCTTTCACATATACCTTCCCTGACCAGAACTTCCCACATTGTCGAGGTGCATGATATAGAACCATTTTCATACATCTTCCAATGGCCTAAGAAGAGTTACCACTTTTCAGGCACCAGCCTCAGATATGCCTCTATTAAAACTGCTTCCGACTTGGGGTAACCACCAAAGATTGGGCAGGGTAAACAAGACCTTTCCCCTCCCTCTCCTCCCACCTATTCTTTTGAGAGGCTTTCCAGTCTAGCTATTCTCCTTGACTCAGGAGATGAGTGAAAACTCAAAATCTCAGAAGTCTATGTGGGTCCAGAGCACTCTTGCTGCCTGAGGAGGAGGCAGAATCAGTCTGTGTCTTTCTCCTTCCCTCTGCTTTGTTACAAAGGCAAATTCATCCAGAACAACCTCTGTAAATTGTGGATATAATTCATAATAGCAACCCCGATTAGCTCTCTTGGGTCCAAGTAGGCCTAGACGTTCCCGAAAAAGCAGAGGAAGAGGAGAAGAAAGGAAGAGAAGGAGAAAGACGAAGAAAGAGATAGGGAGAGGGGGGAGAACACAGGGTGAGAGGGAAGGGAAGAAGGGAAAAGATGGAGGGAAAGAGAAGGGGAGAGAAAATGAGGGAGAGAGTGGGAAAAACAGAGAGAAAGGGAGGGGAAAGAGGAAAAAGGAGGGCAGAAGATAGGGAGAGGGAGAGAGAAAAGGAGAGAGGGAGACGGAAGAGAGGGGCAAGGGGAAAGGAGAGAAAAAAGAGAAGAGAGAAGAGAGGGAGAGAGGGGGGTTGAGGAGACAGAGCGAGAGATGGGAGTTGAGGAGACAGAGCGAGAGATAAAGACAGAAACAGAAACAGGAGAAAGAGCAGTTCTACCCTCCCAAGACACAAAAGAGTACATTGCTGCCAGATATAGCTGCATCTGCAAATAGAGAGGAGAATTATTGTTCTACTCTACTAGACAAGAGTAAAAAATAAGCACTCCCTCCCCACCCCAAAAAAAAAAGAAGTCCCAACTAAAGGCCTGGGCTTCTTAAAGTCCCTCCCACTATTTATCTTAGGTCATGTGTTAGGTTATGTGTAATTACTTTCCTCTCTATCCCTAATAGAAATTCTTTTTATTCCAAATTGTATTCTATTCCTAATAGAAATTCTGTCCTTATAATCTGTTCTTCAGAGTTTTGAAGGAAACACCCAGATCAGAGAGCACATCGTGGGATATTACTCTTTTTTTCCCCAAAAAAAGAATATCAATGAAAGCCAGCTTCCACAACAACAATGTGATTCTTTGCTGCCCATTTCCTTAAGGCCTATTGTTCTGGCTAAAATTGAAGAGGGTGGGGAAGGATATGTTACTATCTCTTCCTGCCACCACCATCTTCCTACCTCCAGGTAGTAGATAATTACAGTATTGCAAAGAAGAGCTGGGCTGGCAAGCGCCTCATATCAATAGCTCTTTTTGCTTACATAGTTCTAATTTCTTTGCCTAAAAGTCAAGGCTTTCTACAAGTTTGTGCCCCCCAGGGAAGGGGAAGGAGAAGGAGAAGGAGAAGGGAAAGGGGGAAGGGCAAAGGGAAAGGAAGTGGAAGAGAATAAACCTTTATATAGTATTTACTATATGTCAGCTACGAAATTTCCCTGTTAATGTTCCACATAGCCTTCTTCTCAGAAGGCAACTAGGTGTCTCAGTGGATAGAGCATTAAGCCTAGAGTCAGGATAATCCTGTGCTCAAATCTATCCTTGGACACTTACTAGCTGTGTGATCCTGGGCAAGCACTCAGATATGCCTCTATTAAAACTGCTTCCAACTTGGGGTAACCACCAAAGAAGGGGCAGGGTAAACAAGACCTTTCCCCTCCCTCTCCTCCCACCTATTCTTTTGAGAGGCTTTCCAGTCTAGCTATTCTCCTCTGTTTTGTTGTGCCTCCCCATGAGGTCTCCTTGTATTTCCTTTGTGTTTTGCGTATCCCTACAGATGTGTATGCTTGCTTGGATCTTCATTAGAGTGTAAGTTCCTTGAGGTCAGGAAGTGTTTTACTTTTGTCTCCTATCACATAGTAGGCATTTTATAAATACCTCTGCTTGCCTTAATCCACTGGAGATGAAATGACAAACCACCCCAGTACCTTAGCCAAGAAAATGCCATGGACGCTATGGTTCACAGGATCATGAAGATTCAGACATGATTGAACAACTGTATGTCAAGCATTGTGCTAAGCTCTTTTTTACAAATAACATCTCATTTGATTCTCATAATAATCCTAGGAGATAAATGCTATTATTATCTCCATTTTACAGTTGAGGAAACTGAGGCAAATAGAGGTTAAGTAACTTAACTAGGGTTACACAACTAGTAAGTTTCTGAGACTAAATCAGAACTCAGATCTTCCTGACTCCAGACCCCGCCATCTATCCTCTGCACCTCTAGCTGCCTCACTAGTTTTTCAGTTTTATGTGCACATTGTATGTACCTAATAAATGTTTGTTGAATGAATGAATGGTTGATAGAAGTAGTAATGAGGACTGTAGTGTCATGGAGGTGTCATGGAGAATAAATGGACAGGGAGAGATGAATATTGATTTCATTAATTTTATTCTAAGTGAGCCTTCATAGGGGAGAGAGGGCTGGTAAAATTATTTGAGGGTTGATAAGTTATTGGGCCATAACTATAAGTCTGGTATATTCCATTAGGTTTGTATTAACTTTTCATTCGGCTCAGAGATGCAGGCTAAATGGCCCATCCGGTTTATCCATATGTTATAAGCTGGGAAGGAAATAGAAATAACTTACCTTATGAGTCACTATCAAAAATACTTCAGCTCTCACATCTGCCCTTGAACTCATGTCATAAATGGTATTTAAAACTACTGCTAACAGTAATTCAAATATTGTCTGAATGTAATCAGTGTGACACTGGACAGGTCATTTAACTTCATTGTCATAAGTCTCTACAAGTGACAATTTCTCTTTGCAAGTTACAGAGAAGGTGCTAGATTATATTGATGGGAGGAATTTCCTCCTCTGGGAGTTCCATATTCCAAGTTCCCTTTGGCTCAATAACTTATCAACTCCTATAGAACTTTGCCAGCCTTTCGTTCCTTGTAGAGGCTCACTTAATGAAATTGATATTCATTTCTGCTTGTCTAGCTTTTCCCACTTAGACTACTAGCCCTCATTTCTATCTTCATCCACCATTTTTGAAAGACTTAAGAACTCTGATCAATGCAGTGACCAAGCACAATACTAGAAGATCAATGATGAACCATGCTTCCCAGCTCTTGGAAAAGGGGTGATGTATTAGGGGTGTTGAATGAGACATACATGTTCAGTTACGGCCAATTTGTGGATTTATTTTGCTTGATTGTGTTTACATGTTTCAATAGGGGGATTTTCTGGCTGGGGAAATTGAGGGAGAAAAAGAATTATGATTATGATGACAAAATAGAGAAGAAAAGAATAGAAATGAAATATTTTTTAAAAATTCATAGAGAAGAACAGGAAGAGGTTTGGAGGGAGAAAAACAAATGGGACAGCTTTGGAACTAACATGTTACATATATATGTATGTATGTATATGCACACACATATATACACATACATGCACATATATGCACACACATATATGTATATATCTATTTATGGTTTTATGTACTATCCTTTCATTTCATATTCTTTGTATATGGAAATGTTCACGCTTGTCGACTTTTTTTTAAGTTGATAATAAAAAATTTTTTAAAAAGAAAGAGAAGGTGCTATGACTGACAGTTTTTATACTATAAATATTATCTTAATTGTTAGTATCCTAAACATGAAGTCATCATCTAATGGACAATAAGTGAATCCCCGACCCCCCTTTGGAGGAGCTAAATCATATAAATCTGGACATTTTGGTTACAAATGTAACTAGAAGGCAAAAAAGTAGTTGTAATATGAAAAATTAGCTCACAGCACATATTCCATGGAAAGATAAATAAAGGAGTTGACTGGGCTGGCTTTATCATACATATAAAATAATGGGAAAAGCTATTTCATTGGTGACTTCATTGAAAAAATCAACATGGAGGAGGATGGTAAAAAAAAATTCACAAAATATGGCTCAGAATCAAGGGGGATAAAATGGAAAAAGCAACTGTATTGGGAGTCAAAGAGGTTTAGTTTTAATCCCATTTCACCAACCAGGACCTTTGTATCTTCATCTTCATGAAATAAAGGTGTTGGACTAAAGGACCTATCAGGATCCTTACTGATCTAAAGCTAGGATCCCATGAGCCTAAGAAATGAAAGGAGCCAAAGGCTTATAGACTATACAAAGACCTCACACATCGGTTGGATGCATATTTCCTATAAGAAGAGTAACAGGAGACACTGGACATGCAAACAACTTCACAAGAAAATAAAATATATTTCAACAAACAGGAAACAACAATTTCCCAAGCTAAGGGTATTTTCTGAATTACATGTTTGTATTCTGTCACATTATTGATTTATTAAAGCAAAGAACCAAAGCAGCATCAAATTAGGAGAATAAAAATGAGAAGATGGAATCTAAGTCCAGAAGACTGGGATTTGAATACCATCTCAGACATTTATGACCTCTGTGACCCTATGGAACTTATTTCACTTCTCTGGGCCTCAGTTTCCTCATCCATAAAATGACAGGGTTGGATTCGATGACTTCTAGGTTGCCTTCTAGCTCTAAATCTATAATCCTAAAATAGTTATGAGCTGTCCTTTTTGACTCATTTAGAGTCAATTTAATAAGCATTTATTAAGTTCCTACTGTGTACCAGGCCTTAAGCTATGTGCTAGAGACACAAAGACAGAAACACAAGCGCATCTGCCTTCAAGTCCATTCTACTGAAAAGATACATGTACAGAGATAAGTAAATACAAAATAAATACAAGGTAATATGAGGCAACAGTAGCAGCCAGGAGAAATAAAAAAAAAAAATAATTCTCTTAAAGAAGAAGACAGTTGAGTTTTTGAAAGTTGAGTTTTGAAAGGAGGCAGAAATACCAAACTCTCAAGAATGACATTCTGAACACAAAAAGAAATAATTCTCATGAAGAGGGAAAATAGTGTAATCATATTTCTGGGCTAATACTCCAACTTCTATTTGAGCCAGAGGGGCTGGTTTCTTAGAGAGTTGCTAATTGTTTCTCCCCTAAGTATTCTATACCTAACCCAAGGGAACTGGGATTTCAAATATGTCACTTATGAGTTCCCATTCATATGCTCTCCACTGATTATCAATCAGACAGTTTGTTTTTAGAAAAATATTTACTAAGCAGGTATAGTAAGGATAGTTGTTACCATGAGTATACTGGAATCAATTCAACCTGACTTTCAGAGGGTCTATTATTAAACTTTCATTGTAAACACTTATACCCTGGAAATTAAAAAAAAAAACAAAACACTGTAAATTTGGGATTGATTTATTGTTTTGTAGATTGTCTAGAATTAAGAAAGTGATGTAAAATGTTAATAATACAGATTAAAATTAAAAGTTTGCTTTGGGATTTTTTTGGGGGGAAAGGCAGTTGTTAATTATTTATCAACCCTCCCCTGGTTTTTAAAGAAACCTGTGCCCAAACTGGGGGCAGAGTCTTCCTTGTACAAACCAGGTCCCTGGGAATAATGGACTCATTTTGAGAAGAAATATGATCAAAGGGTAAACTCACAGCTCTTTTTTTACAGGAAGTCTTTTCTCCCTTCATGGACTTTAACAGGGAATGGATACCAAATTGAATAAGGAGTTAGTTTAAAAAAAAATTTGCTTTTCATTAGTTTTAGAACACCTAGTCTAGGTGAACTGTATAGTCACCTAGTAAAAGAACTAAAGGATGGGACTACTTAGCCACCATCAATGATATATGAAAAATAGTGGAGCCCAAGGAAGGCACAGAAGGTCTGGAAAAGAGCACATGTCTCAGTTTTTAATAAAAGGGAAAAAAAAAAACTGTCTGCAGCCTGTAGGCCAGTGTAGTTGACTTCAGTTCCTAGGAAAATGAAAGTAAAGATTATGAAAGAGATGGCTTGCGAATATCTACAAGAATTAGTGATGATCACAAAAATTCAACATAGCTTCACTAGGAAGAGACTAACTGTATTTTTGGGTTACTAGACTGAGACAGTCAGGAGAATAATGTAAGATTTAGTTGATCTAAATTGTACCAAAGTATTTAGTAAAGAGTCTATTGCTATTCCTGAACAAAAGATGAAGACATTTGGGCTAGATGATAGTACAGTGAGATGATATTCAAATAATACTCATCAATGGTTAAATATCAGCTTGGCAAGAGGTCTTCAGTGGAATGTCTCAGAAATCTGTGCTAGATTCTGTACCATTTGGCATTTTTTATCAGTGACTTGGGTTAAGACACAGTTAGTATGCTCATAAAATTTGCTCCCAGCTTTGTGAGAGATAGTTGATGACCTCTAAGGTTCCTTTTGGTTTTATGTCTAAGATATTATATAGCCAGCCAGGTGAGACTTGTCTAGATACTGTGTTTGTGATAGGCATGGTTATCAGAATAAGTATACCAACTTGCACCTCTTACTGTTATTAGTTTTTTGTGGTTGTTTTCTTGAGTTGTTTCAGTCATGTCTGACTCTTCATGACCCCCATTTGGGACTTTCTTGGCAAAGATAGTGGAGTGGTTTGTTATCTCCTTCTCATTTTACAGATGAGGAAACTGAGGTAAATAGGGTTAAGTGATTTGCCCAGAGTCACATAGCTAGTAAGTTTCTGAGGCCAGATTTGAACTATGAAGATGAGTCTTTCTGATTACAAGGCCAGCACTCTAACCAGTGCTCCACCTACCTGCCTTATTATTAGCTTATTTCCTCATTAAGCCTTTCTCCAGGCTTATAAAAGCAGTCTAGGGTATGCTTATTGAAAAAATTACTCAAAAATCACAGAAACTCTCTAATTGGATCAATCCTTCCTATCCCACACTGGAGAAAAATCTCCTTTCCCTTTTGGTTAGCTTTCTCTTTCTCGATCTTTAATTGTATACTATAAACTAGGACAAGTATAATTATAAATGGCTATGTTCTTTAACAGCAGTTTCAAATATCATTCTAATTCTGTCACTATTGAGTTCTGTGATCTTGAGCAAGTCAGTTTACTCCTTTTGACTTCAGTTTCCTCATCTATTGAATAAGGGAACTAGGCTAGGGAGAATATATTCCCTTTTATCTCTAACATTCTTTGGAAAAAAAAAATATAACCACTGGAGTAGCATTTTCAATTAGCTATAAGATTCTTTACAGCTTTTATTTTTCTTTCCATGTTTCTTTCCTTAGTTTCCTCTCTGTCAAATAAGGGGGCTAGGCTGGATAATATATAAATTCCTTTCCAGCTCTAACATTCTGTGAAGGAAAATAGCCACTTGAGAAGCATTGCCAATTAGCTATAACACTCTTCCAGCATGTGAACGATTTCCATTCCTTTATGATTGATGAGCAAAAGGAAGAAAACAGCAAAAGCTCCCTTGTTGTAAGTATTATTTATGTGATGAAAAATATAATGTTTTGTGGGAATGATTGTAATCGACCCTACATGTTGTTTCTCCTGCAGATTGAAAGAAGCAATAGAGACAGAGATTACATTCTAAATGCCCCGTTTCATTTCATATAGTGCAAAGTCAGACTGGAATTTCAGTAGCTGAAAACCTGCCAGCAGAATATTATACCTCCTAAACAAAATAGTTACTGTGGTCACAGTGGGTTTAACACATTTTTTAGGAAAACATGAGAAAAGTCAAACTGTTCAAAATTATCATCTTACTATAGATGAGCTCAGTATTATTATTTTAATTTTAATAGCTGCAAGATAAGATAATCCATTCCATACATGTTTGTCAGAATGTGCATAAAACACAGCTTTCTTGTGGTCATTTCTGGCTCAAAAACCTTCAGTGGGTCTTTATTACCTGTAGGTGAAAAAATTACACTCAAGTCCCTTGCCTTGACCTTCAAGGCCTTCTATAATCTGTCTCAAAACTAAATGTGCAGACTTAGCTTTGACTGCAACCCTAAACAAAACTTTTCTTGAGCTAACTTGAGCTACTCACTTACTGTCCCTTCCTTAGTAACACAGATTCAGGTTCGAAATTGAAAGTGTATGTTAAAACTTTAGATTACTTGTACCTCCACACAGGGTTTTCTCTGAGAATATCAGTCTTAATTGCTTTATCCTTCATCAAGGCGTTTCCCTTGCAAGTGGCTAGCATAGAATTGAACATAAAAGAAAAATTTACATATTATAATTAACAGAAAAAAAAGCGTTCACACTGAGCCCCTAGACAGTTAAACAACACATTCTCCTGGTAATTCACAGACCTTCCCCAGGGCTCTACTTGATCCAGTTGTTCCAGGAACTGAACCATTTGGTCCAAGAATTTTTCTATCACATAACCATTTCTTCTCTTGTGTTTTGGCATTGAGTGACCAGTGTAGCTAAGGAATTGCCAGTAAGACAATAATTATAAAGCACTTAGCATAGTGCTTAGCACATAGTGGGTGCTTAATAAATGCTGATTCTCTCCCTCCTCCTTGGTCCAGGAACTCCTTGCTGCTCCATCTAGCAGCTACTGCCTCTGTAACTGGCATCCACTTCCTGTTGCTGCTACACTGCCTCTTTTTTATTCTGGGATAGCTTTGGAAGCTCTGTTGGCAACCATTGTCTCTGCTATTTTCTCAGCAAAGTGTTAAAGTTCTTTCAGAAGGAGATCACCTGGGCCAAGATGCCGTGGGTCAAGTCAGCATATATTCTGCTTTATTGTTATTCAGGCATATAGTGATCTCCTAGCCAGAAGCCACCCAAAAGGGCCCCTCAGGCAACTGTGCACATCTCCTGACTCATCCTTCTCAACCAGAAGACCTTGGTTTTCAGGGTGACTTGTTTCTTTCACTTGTTCCTTGCCTCAGGGCTCAGCCAGTATTACCTGTCAACCCCACCTTCTGAATCTTTTTGAAGCCTTTCCATTTGCCTTTCCCTGTTCAGTCATCCTTCCTCTTACACTGAGGATTAGCAAAGACTCAAGATAGGAAACCTGAATGGGCAATACTGAAACATCATCTAATGCCCATGTTCCTCTTACATATGTTGTATCTTCTTCACTAGACTTTAAAATCCTTAAGGAAAGGAGCAATGCTTCTTTGAGTATCCCACTCTATCTAGGACAGTGCTTTCCATATGGGTGGCTCATGAATCCATACCTCAAATGTTCATGGATATTCCTTCCACTGATGTAGATCCCTATATGTCTTGGGCAAGATATAGAATTGCTGTGACCAAAACTTCCATAAGGTGGTGGCCAACTTGGTAACCAGGCTCTCTAAACTTAGCAAAACTCTTGCCCAGATGACAGACACACCACCTATCCCAGGTCCAGTCTTGAAGCCTTTCCATCTTGGTAGAACTCATACTTTACTAGTATCAATTTTGAGGACTCGGGGTTATCACCATGCCATGACAATAGCAAAAGCACTTCGGTGGCGGCATGAGGTGAAAATGAAATGATTATGTGCTAAGGGATTGACCAATCAAGGTTATGAATATTACCTCCAAAAGGGAAAAGAAAATCAAATGACTTGACTTCATGAAGTGAAGGAGTGAGAGAATTCCCCAAAGTAACAAAATGTTCCTAGTTCCAAACCATGGAGAACCACAATGATATCTATATGTTATTTTAAGATTTTGCCAACCTCTACATATGCTTTATCTCTTTGTTCTTTATAACAACTCTACAAGGCAAGAACTATTAAACCCACTTTATAGATGAGGGAATTGAAGCTCAGAGAAATTAGATGACTTTCCCAGGGGCATGTAAGTATGAAATGGCAGAGGCAAGATTAGAAAGTTTAGTTAGTTTAGTTTTTTAGTTTCTCTCTAGTTTCAAAGTTTAGCATTTTCCCAAAATACCATATGTCTTTATGGAGACAGAAAAACTGAAAGGATAGGAATGAAATGGAAGGTCATCGAGTTTGTTTTAGAAGAAGAGAAAACAACACGTCATCTTTCTTTTTTGAAAAGGTGGGGGAGGGCAACTAGGTGGTGCAGTGGATAGAGCACCAGCCCTGGATTCAGAAATATCTGAGTTCAAATCCAGCCTCAGACACATAACACTTACTAGTTGTGTGACCCTGGGCAAGTCACTTAACCCCATTGCCTAGCCAAAAAAAAAAAAAGAGAGAAAGAAAGAAAAGGTGGGGGATTTGGGGTATGGAATATTGCATATATTCTTAGCTTGCAGTAATATGAGGGCTTTATTGTTAAGTCATTTCAGTCATGTCCAACTCTTTGTAACTCTATTTTGGGGTTTTCTTGGTAAAGATACTGGAGTGGTCTTCCATTTCTTTCTTCAGCTCATTTTCCAGATGAGGAAACTGAGGCAAACAAGGTTAAGTGACTTTGCTAGGGCCACACAACTAGTAAGTGTTTGAGACCAGATTTAAATTCAGGAAGATGAGTCTTCATGACTCCAGGCCCAGCACTCTATATGCACTTTGCCACCTAGCTGTGCCTTTATGTTGGCTAGTTTTGCTTTTTTCATAGGATCATAGATATGGAGTTAGAAAGGATCATATAGATGATCTAGTGCCAGGGGTGGGGTACCTGCAGTCTTGAGGCCACAAGTGACCTTCTAGGTCCTTGGGTGCGGCCTTTTGACTGAGTCCAAGTTTTACAGAACAAATCCTTTTATTAAGGGGATTTGTTCTGTGAAGTCTGGATTCAGTTAAAGGGATGCACTTGAGGACCTAGAGGTCCTCTGGACAATCAGCCAAGAGAGCTTGGTTCTAAGCAGTTCTGCCCTATTGTTGATTAGATGACTTTAGGGTAGCCAGTTCATCTCAAAAAGGTCTATTTCCTCTCATTTTCTCACCCCTCTAACCCTCAAATCCCATGGTTTCATCACTGTTTCATTAATTTCAAATGAAACTATCATTCTTGCATACATAATCATGAGTGGTTGAGTCACACTGACTATTCCTTCCTCCTTCTTCTACATTCTCACTTCCCCTCCCCCCTTTCTCTCCTAAGATTCTTCCTGAAGAGAAAAACAAGACATGTTAAAGACCCCTCAGATGAGGATGGCTACTCAAGGAGGTGATTTTGGCCACATAAACAATGGTGGAGGGCTGAAAGAAGTCTCAGGTTCTCGAATTTTTCCTACCATTTAATGAGATAATATTTGTAGAAAGCACTTAGCATACTTTGTACCATACAAATGCTTATTCCCTTCCCTTCCCCATCCTGAAGGCCATTGCTGCCTTTATACAAAAATAAAATCATCCTTCTAAATGACCAAAACAATTTCCCAGTTATTTGTGTAGAAAATTGCCTTCAATGTTCACAGGGTCATAGAATCACAAGTTTAGAAGACAGTGAGTGCTATTAAATGTTTAACAACAAGCTCTCCAAAATGTACCTAAAACACATTTTAAAAGTTTAATCTGCATTATTAACATTTTCTCCATCACTTTCTTAACTCTGGGCAATAAACAAAACAATAACCGAAGCCTGGATTTGTAATATTTGCCAATTTCTGAGGTGTAAATGCTCACACTGAAAATTTAACAAGTGGCTCTCCCTAGCCAGTACAAGGTGGCTCCAGCACACCATTGGATGGAAGGGCCCTTGAAGTTCATCTAATCCACTGCATTCATTTTACAGATGAGGAAATAGAGGCTTAGAGTAATGAAGTGAGCTAAGGACACATAACTGGAAATTGACAGAGGCAGGCTTTGAACCTCAATCCTCTGATTGTAAATCCAGCTCTCTTTCCACTGTGCCACATCTTTATTATAAAGATCTATTTAAGGGTAAAAGTAATGAACATTTTTTATTCCACTTAAATGGATGTGTCACCACTCTGCAGAGGTCTGCATGATCAAATCTGTAAAATCCTAGGCAAGTTGCAAAGAGACAATGTCCCAGAACGTGCTGATCCCACAGACAATGCTATTTGTAGCAGTGCCCCATGCACAGCAAGTCTCTCCGTTTAAATGCTTTTCAATATCTATAGGTGTCACTCACACAACCCAGAGAGGGGGAGAACTAAGCTGGATGAGTCAGCAGCAGCCAGTCTGACAATCCTCCTCCGATGGAGTTAAAAAGAGGATATGGGATGTTTTGTGCAAGTCATTGTGTACTAAAAGGAAACTGACCATTGGTTTTTTGTGGTTGTTATTATTCCCACAGCCTGTTACAAAAAACACACACACACACACACACACACTCACACACAAACTCTTTAAATGTATAATGCCATGTGCTCTCTTGGTTCTGTTTTTCACTCTTCAATTTCCTAATCGGCTTCCCTTCACTCTCCCATGCATTAACTGTTACCACTTTGGGGGTGGGGGAAATCACTGCTTCAAAGGTCAAAGATAGAGGGAAAGTCCCCATGTGCACAAAAATATTTATAGCAGAAGTTTTGTTATAGCAAAAACCTAGAAACAAAGTGGGTGCTCATCATCTGGAGAATGGATGGACAAATTCTGGGTCTAAGAGTATAATGAGAGTATTTTGCCATTCGAAATTAAATTATGATAGATTCAAAGAAATCTGAAAAGACTTATATGAACTGATACACAAAGAAAAAAGAACCAAGAGGAGAGTTTACACAATGATGACAATAATGTAGAGCAGCAATTCTCAAACTTTTTGGTTTCAGGGCCATTTTACACTCTTAAAACTTCTGAGGTATCTCACCTCCCTATGAAGAATTTTGGTTTATTTGGGCTATATCTACATGTTATAAATTAAAAATCTTAGTATTGTTATGAAAATTGTTTTGTCCTTCTGGATCCCCTGAAAAGAGATGGAGGTTGCCTAGGGAAGCACATTTTGAGAACACATTTGAGGGAAACAACTTTAAAAGACCTCAGAATACTTTTTTTTTTTAGTTTTTTAGGCAATTGGGGTTAAACAACTGGTTAAATAAACCAGACATCAGGTGTTTGGTTTGAGGCCTGATTTGAACTCAGGTCCTCCTGACTTCAGGGCCAGTGTTCTATCCATTGTGCCACCTAGCTGCCCCCCAAAAATCTGATCTGATGACCAACTATGACTTCAGAAGATGGATGACCAAGAATTTGGCATAGAGGCTAATCATGAGGCACACATTTTCAAACATAGTCAACATGTTGATGTGTTTTATTTGACTATGTTTATTTCCTACAAGTGAGTACTTCTATTTGAATAAGGGTCAGGGTATGTTAGTGGGTAGTGATAGAAATTTTTAAAAAGAAAGAAAAGAGCATCAATAAAACATTTTAAAATACACATAAAGCAAAAAGAACCTCAGGAGAACACACACACACAAAGAACTTCTGTTACTATTGTATTTAACTTAATTTAATTTAAATTAATTCAATAAACATTTATTAAGCACCTATTATGTGCCAGGAACTGTGCTAGCCTCTAGAAAAAAGGCAATTTTTACCTTCAAAGAACTTACAATCTACTGGGAGGAGATAACTTCCTTACTTGGTTAAATCTTATCAGAACTTGAAACTCATTATATAAGAAATGGAGCTTACCACTTCCATCTTTCCTCCATCCTCTCTGCACAGTCAGCCTTTTCTAATTTTCCCACTGAAGTCAGTGGCACTACAATTCTCCTAATTTCCCATTTTTTTGGAATTATTCTTCAATTTTTACTTTTCCCTGAAACAAAGGCCTATCTTTTTCATGTTAACATCTAACTCTTATTGATAATTGACTG
This sequence comes from Vombatus ursinus, assembly GCF_900497805.2. Taxonomy (NCBI): domain Eukaryota; kingdom Metazoa; phylum Chordata; class Mammalia; order Diprotodontia; family Vombatidae; genus Vombatus; species Vombatus ursinus. The sequence goes on from NW_020948739.1 coordinate 11,361,063, forward strand.
ATTAATTCAAGGACAGCCTCAAAAATCCAGGGGAGGAATGTTTGGGAATCAGGTAGGGAAGAACTTTCTCTTCAGTCAAGAGTGAGGTAAAGGCCAAGAATAAAGGTAGAGTGCCATATTTAAATTGTGGCAATCAAGTAGGCCAATAATTAGACTACAATTAAATCAACATTTTTTTTCTCTTTTTTTAAAGTTTTGTTGCTGTGTTTTGTTTTTACATTCCAAACATTTACGAATTATCCCCACACTATAAGAATTCTCTTATGGCAAATTAAAACAATCAAGCACAAATATCCTACTTTCAGAAATTTCCAAAATCCCTTCATCCAACCATAATCTATTTACTTTTTACCCTTTTTTCTCTCTCTTTCTCTCTTTTTTTTGGGCAAAGTTCTGCCAATGGTAGCATCCCCTTGTTAGAAACCTGTCTGACAGCCATCCTTGACAATGTCATAATTAATAGCTAACACCAGTTACCTTTTATATTTTTGAAATAAAGTAAGAATAGAGATACAAGATGATTCTCCCTTCTTCATTCATCTCTAGCCAGAAATGCAGTCTTTAACTAGCCATATTAACTAGATTAAAAAGGTGGGTTTCTCTTTTGAATAAGACAGAGCTCCTTAAATTAGAAACAACTTCTCCTTTGGAAAAAAGATTAGAAGAGAAATATCCTCACTATTCAGATCTGACAAATCTTGGAATTCAGAAAATAAGTCTCTAACCTTTCTTTAGGGGTTAAATAAAAATTACCTCTAACCTTTAGAGAGGAGTAGCTAAGAAATAGCCTGGGATACTCCCATGAGTTCTGTCATGGCAGGAAGCAATATATGAAGCTTTATAAACCAGATCTCCCTGATCTTTCTTTCATTCCTTCTAGTTGAGGAAGAGGGGAGAGGCTTATCTACTCTTCTCTTCTTGTCTTCCAGTGGTCATGGGATATGGAATGAACTTCAGAGGCCATTAAATCCAAACCCTTTATTTTATATGTAAGAAAACTAGATTCATAGAAATTAAAGTGACTTGTCAAAGGTCATACAATTACTAAGTGTGAGAAAGGATTTGAATTAATGTCTTTACTCCAAGGCTATCTCTCTTTCCATTGTACCACCTAGCTAGCTTTGGATCACTCTCTGTTTTTTTTCAGTAAGCTTTTAGACTTCCTTTTCCATTTGGCCAATTTTGTTTTTTAGGGCATTCTTCTCTCATTGGCTTTTTGGACCTCTTTTGCCATTTGCGTTAGGCTATTTTTTAAGGTGTTATTTTCTTCAGTATTTTGGGGGGTTTCCTTTAGCAAGCTGTTGACTTGTTTTTCATGATTTTATTGCATCACTGTTAGTTTTTCTTCTACTTCTCTTACTTGCTTCTCAAAATCCCTTTTGAGCTCTTCCAAGGCCTGGGACTGATTCATATTTTTCTTGGAGGTTTTGGATGTAGGAACTTTGGCTTCGTTGTCTTCTTCTGGTTGTATGTTTTGATCTTGTTTGTCACCAAAGTAAGATAATATAGTCTGACTCTTTTTGTGCTGCTTACTCATGATCCTGGCCAATTACTTGAGTTTTAAACTACTTGTTAAGGTAAAAGTCTGCTTCCAATATGGAGAATGCATTGTCCCAAGCTTCAGGGGTTTGTACAGCTGTTTTCAGAGATACTTCTAGGGACCTGAAAAGTGTCAGTTCTTCCAATGTGCTATGGTAAGGGGTGAGGTGTTTTCCCTCCACCACCACAACAAGCTCCACCACATCAGAGTTCCTCCTCACCCCAGGACCGAGCCTCAGAATTGTGACCCAGATCCAAACACCGGTAAAGCAAGAGATTCCTGCCTCAGCACTGGCAAAGAGATCCCTGCAATCCCTCTCTGATCAGCCACTCAATTCCCCCTCAGTCTGTGGACCAGAAGCTCAGGAAACAGCCGTGGCCCCAGGCCATGCTCGAAACTTGTGGCTGAGACCTAGCTCCTCTCTTACCGCAGTCACAGTCACTGACTTTTCCCACTGACCTTTTAAGTTGTCTTTGGTGTTTGTAGGTTGAGAAGTCTGGAAACTGCCACAGCTGCCCACGATTCAGTCCTCTGAGTCCTGCTGCAAGGTCGCTGCGGCCTGTGCGCCCATGCCAAACTGAGCTCCTCTCTCCGCCTGGCACGATATACCTTTCCGATCAATCATCCAGGCTGTCTTTGGCTGGAAATTTGTTTCACTCTGTCTTTTTGTGGGTTCTGCTGCTTTAGGATTTGTTTAGAGCCATTTTTTATAGGTATTTGGAGGGGTTTGGGGGGAGAGCTCAAGCAAGTCACCGCTTTCCCTCCTCCATCTTGGTTCCACCCCCTGGATGGCTCTGTTTTACCTCTCATAGTCTAAGAGATGGAGCAGTAGGGAGCAATGTTTTTCCTCACCGTCTTTGTGGAAAGTGGTGGTTAGGAGGGTACTTTTTTGGCACACAGAGGAAGCCATAGAAGTCTTCCATTCCTCTTCTGTTTTTCTTCTGGGAGTTAGAAAGTCCATGTGACTATATGTCAAGGTAGGTCTGACTGAGCCCTAGACAGGTATCCATTTACCATCCTCTTTCCATAAATAATGTGCCTCATATTGTTATTAGTGTTAAAATTCTATTTTTATTGTTTGGAAGTAATTTTTATGAGGGCATCTAGGTGGTACAATGGATAGAGTGGCAGACCTTGAGTCAGGAAGACTCACCTTCATGAGTTCAAATCTGGCCTCAGACACTTATTAGCTATGTGACCCTGGGCAAGTCACCCAACCCTGTTTGCCTCAGTTTCCTTATCTGTAAAATGAGCTAGAGAAAGAAATGGCGTACCACTCTGGTATCTTTGCCAAGAAAACTTCAAATGGGTTCATGAAGTTAGACATGATTGAAAAACATCAACAAACTTTTTATGTTTGTATATTTCCATTGAGTTAGGAATTTCCCTTGATATTCCATTTGCTTGGTGGATTTGTATTCTTACTTTGTATAATACTGGATTTGCATATTTATAATTAGGGTAAGAATTTTCCATATAATCTATATGTTTTGGGTAGTTCTCATTAAATATCTTTCTCCTGAGCAAAGTTGCTTCTTTACTTAGTAGAATTCAACTTTAAATGAGGTTAACTTTACTGATCTAGACTCGAAGATCCTGAGAGTACTGGTCCTTAATAGATTTGAGGTAAGACAGACTGATCACATCCTCTGAAAGTCCAAAAATGCAGGGTACTCCACAGATTATTGGCTAGAAAGATGATCCATTGTTCTCTGAAGTCCTACCATGGAAATGAAGCAATATGTTGGATAAATGGAATCACAGGACCATAGATTTAAAACTGGAAGGCACTTTAGAGGCCATCCAAGCCACTTCCTTCATTTTACAAATGAGAGCCAAAGTCCAAAAACCTTGCCCAAGGAGAAGGGGGAAAAAAGGGAATTAGTATTTATATAGTGCCTATACTGTGCTAAGCAAGTCAATATTTCATTTTATCCTCACAACAACCCTGGGAAATAAGTGCTATTATTATCCCCATTTTATAGTTGAGGAAACTGAGGCAAAAGGAGGTTAAATGATTGATCCAGGGTCACATAGCTAGTAAAAGTATGAAGCTAGATTTGAGCTCAGATCTTCCCGACTCCAGGCTCAGCACGCTATCCACTTACAAGGGTATTAAACAGCAGAGCTGGAATTCAGACCTTGGTCCTTTGACTCCAAAATCCAATGCATTTTTCATTGTACCATACTTGATCAAAACATATAAACCACATCTAGTTTATCATTTAGTATACAGCCATTATTTCCTTTTCCCTATAAGCATCTTCTAGTATGTGCAAGAAAACATTAGTGCCAATGGAAGATGCCTTACTAGAGGGTCGTGGCCTGGTACTGAATCATTAGAACCATTCCAGAATGCTTTCTGAAGTTTAGCTTTAAATGCAGGGACAAGTGAAGCAAGAGAAATCAAAACTGGGGTCAGTTCCATGAGTAGAGAGAAGCTTATGTTCCAAGGGACCTGAAATTATACCTGAGCTATAATAAATTGCCTAGTGATTGGAAGCTGAATGAGCAAGGAGGGACTGAGAGTGACAAAACAAAGGAAGAAGCATATTGATCCATGGCCATTAAGGATCTTATAAGTGAGGAGCAAAATTCCAAAATCAATATGGAGTTGTACAAGAAGCCAATGAAAAGATGCTTTTAAAGGAGGTAATTGAAGCACACAGATACCTGTAGAAATGTTAGCAACTACATTCAATATTGATTGCATTGTCAAAACATGAGTCAGGCAGACTCTCTGAAAATTCTGAGAAGAAAAGGTTGAGAATGTATTGTATATGGGTATAGGGAGCACTTAGAGCTTGGTCAGACATTGAATTTGCCAAGGTCATCCACCGCATCCCAGGCCATCATCACCAGTTGTCCTTTACCTTGCCTCTGGACTCAGATGACTCTGGAAGAAAGAATCAATCTGATGACTTTGAGCAACTCTGCCTCACTTTAATTCACACACGAGTCAAGATATCGCCCTGTGATGTCATTGGTACTCTTCAAAAACGAAGGTCAAACAAAACAACAGCAGCTAACATTTACTGAACACCCATTGAGTTCCTAGTATGCTGAGCAGGCCTATGACTTTAACGTTATCAGAGGGCATTATTCCCGCACAATAGAAACAAACTAATCCAAAGAAGGGTACAATAAAACTTCTGTAACAAAACCATGAAAGTCTGTTCCATATGTTTAGATGAGCTTGGACATGAAGCATCAGGTTGAAGTTCAGATTATCTTGATTGTTCTTTATGAATCTTCTCTTTGCTGCCTGTAGGGACTTATTTTAATGAGGACATTTGGAAAGTTTTCAAATAGTTTGAAGCCAATGCTTGAGGAGTATGTGAGAAGAGACAGTGCCAATTTTGTGGTCAAGTAGAACTTCTGCTGCCCGGCACTTATGAGAAAGGTTATTTTAGCCAAGGATGTTGTAAAGAAACCAATTTATATTGTTTTTAAAACCCTCATCATTCATTCAAACAGCATTGTCAGTCAGTTATTCAATAAGTACTTACTAAGCACTTACTTTGTTCTAGGCACTGTGCTAAGTGCTGGGGTTACAAAGAAAGATGATTCACCCACTACATGCAGAGCATCATGCTGGAAATGGAGGGGATACTACATTTAGAAAAGAAATGGTTCCTGTCCTCATGGATCTTACTGTCAGGAAGAAAATAAGGGACATATACAGAAAACTATAGTATACAACATTAAAAGATAAGTTTATCAGAAAGGACCAACATAAAATGCCATGAGAAGTCTCATATAGTGTCAGGCTATGCTTTTCTATTCTATGTTCTCACTGTGGATGAGAGTGAGAGCAAGAATATCAGGGCACTGAAGTCTGGTCTCAGCTCAAACCTCAGCTATTCTATTTTTAAGAATTCCCTATTCCATAATATTCATTCCATTGCTCTTAAAGTCTCAGGTGTGGACAGTGAGAATGAAACTGAACCTGCAAAGTCTTTCCACTTATTCTCTAAAGTGGATGTTTTGCAATTCCTGCTAAAACAGACAAGGGGGAGGAGATTTGACCATTTCTGGGACCAAATTCCTTTTAAGTTTTGTAATAATTGTAATGATTTATGCTTTCAATAAGAAAACTGATCTATCTGAAGTATTAGCAAACAATTACAAATACATGTTCAAGGAACAACAATTTACATTAGAAAAACTCAACATCTGTTTACAAAACATATAATGATGATGATGGATTAGCTGCTTGTTTCTTCTTTGCAAGTCTCCGGATTTGCCTCCCAGTTAGAAGAGTTCAAGTAGTACTACTGGATTTAGCAAAAAAAGTTAAAGGTACCTATCATCTTCTTCGGCAGGGCTCAACCTAGTTCATGTACACATGCAGGGGAGGAAGGAAAAAAGGTATCCTGGAACCCGTACAAATATTTAGTCAGTTCATAAATTAAGATTCCTTAAATGAAGCCTAATTAGTACTACTACTACCACTACTGCTGCTGCTGCTCCTGCTGCTACTACTACTACTACTACTGCTGCTGCTGCTGCTACTACTACTACTACTACTGCTGCTACTATGACTACTACTACTACTGCTGCTACTATGACTACTACTACTACTGCTGCTACTATGACTACTACTACTACTGCTGCTACTAAGACTACTACGACTACTACTACTACTACTATTTATATAGCACTTACTATGTGCAAGGTACTGTGCTGAGCACTTTGCAATTATGATCTCATTTGATCCTCACAACCTTGAGAAGTAGGTGCTATTATTACCCCCTGTTTGCAGAAGAAGAAACTGAAGTAAACAGAGATTAAGTGACTTGCTTAGAGTTACACAACTGTTAAGTCAAGTCAAATTTGAACACAAGTCCTCCTGACTCCAGGCCAGAGCTTCACCTATCTGTTTCATTCTCCTTACCAACACATTTGAGCATTGTTCAGTCATTCAGTCATGCCTGACTCTTTGTGACCCCATAAACTATAGCACACCAGACCCTTCAATACTCCACTCTCTCCTGAAGTCTGTCCACGCTCATATTCGTTGCTTACGTGATGCTATTTATCCATCTCATCTTCTGCCATCAACTTTTCTTTTTGTCTTTAATCTTTCCCAACATCAGGGTCTTCTCCAATGTGTCTTATCTTCTCATTATGTGGCCAAAGTATTCGAACTTCATCTCCAGTATTTGACCTTCCAGTGAATGGTTTAAATTCATTTCTTTAGGTATTGCCTGATTTGATCTCCTTGCTGTCCAATGGACTCTCAAATGCCTTCTCCAGCACCGTATTTTGAAAGCATTGATTCTGCTGCCCTCATTTCTCAAATTATAGCTTTGATTATACAGACCTTTGTAGGCAAAATGATATCTGCTTTATGATATGCTGTCCAGGTTTGCCAAAGTTTTCCTTCCAAGGAGCAAGTGTCTTAATTTCGTAGCTGCAGTCACTGCAGTGATCTTTGATCCCAAGAATGTAAAATCTGACACTGCTTCCATTTCTTCTCTGTTTGCCAGGAAGTGGATCACTAAAACTTTGTCATATTCAACAATTGAGAAATGGTTATTTTAGATTCTGGTTGCCAGGAAGTGGATCACTTAACCTTTGTCACATTCAACAATTGAGAAATGATTATTTCAGAAGAAAATCATTTTCACTCCTTGTATTTCCTTAACAAATCCTTAACAGTGATTTAAGGATACATAGTAAAATTGAACACAAAAAGGCATTTACTGGTCAGAGGGATTCAATATAAAAGGGACAATGTGAAACATTGCTATGACAAAAATAATATGGACACAAAATGAAAACAATCCAAAGACACATAAGGAGAGACATTTGTTCCATTGTCTTTCAGTTTTGAAAAGGACTAATGACATCAGGGTGATGTCTTGACTTACACATAGATTGGATTTAATCGAGGTAGACTTACACAAATCTATCAGTCTTACTCTTTCTTTGAGAGTCATGGAAGTCTAGTGGCAAGACAAAAGACAGGATGACTGGTAATGGCCCAGAATGCAGTGGATGACCTTGATGTCTTCAATGTTTGACCAAACTCTAAATGCTCCACAGTGCCTGCTTCAGCTGCCTTTACTGCCCTAAGATCAAATTGTTCTCCCCAAGGTCACTGGTGGGGGGGGGGGAATAAAGGGGTGGGGGGGTGTTACAGTTTGTTGTTTTAGAGAGGAAGATACAGAGACTTCTTAATCTTCTAAGTCAGTCATTAGCCTGGGGGTCTGAGACAGGGTGAAATCTGTTTACCTTTTGGTTGTCCTTACACAAGAACTTGAATAAGGAAAGGTGTAACAGTTAAATGTCAAATGATGACTTACATGAAAATGAGATTACTCATGTTAAGAAAGAGAAAATAGAGTTCTACCCTCTCTTTGCCACTATACTTTGAGCCAGTTGAAATCTGCTGTTCTGAAATTTGTTGCATGTATCTCTGTCTACCTTTCCCTTCCTGATCTGTCACAGATTCCAAGTTGGAGTCATACATTGCCTTCAAGGGTCCTAACATTTCTACATTAGCAACTAGTGCTGTTCATTGGTAAGAATAGGATCCAAAAACCAGGGTTCCTCTAATTTTTGAGGAATTTAATTATTATCCTTTAGCAGAGGTTGGATGACTGTTTGTGGGATTTATTTTGTGATACAAATTTGTGTAACTATCAATTTTGGTGCTTGGGACACAGTAGAACAAATTGTACACTCAAACCAGCTAAATAATGCATTATGTGGCTAGGTGGTGCAATGGATAGAGTGCTGGACTTGGAGTTAGGAATACTTGAGTTCAAAGCCTGCATTGGACATTTATTAGCTCTGTGATCCTGAGCACATCACAACCTTTTTCAGTATCAGTTTCCTCTAATGGAAATTAAGAGGGTTGGGCTCAATAATTTCTACCATTATCTACCTTTCAGTTCTGAAATCTGTGCCACTCTGGCATAAGAAATAATTAAGACAAATTCAATTGAGCAGAAGGTGAGATTCTGAGACAGAGGGTCAAGTTCATGGAGATCCTAGGATATGAATCTGTAATGGGAGAAATGTCTAGACATTGCTCTATGAAGGAGAGATAGAGATCTTCCAACACCAGCCTGATAGGAGGAGGTGTTAGGGAATGAGACAGTAAGAGAAATAAGCATTTATATAGCACCTACTACATAACAGGGGCTATGCTAAGTGCTTTACAAATATTATCTCAATTAAGCCTCACAACAACTCTGCCTCTTATCCTCATTTTACACTTAGGAAGCTGAGAGGGAGATTAAGTGACTTGCCCAGAGTCACACAGCTCCTAAGTATCTGAGGCCCAATTTCAACTCAGATCTTCTGACTCAAGGCCCGGTGCTCTATCTAGTGTAATACCTAGCTGCCTGTAAGATACTTTGAGCCATTTGGGGTAATAGTACTACCCAAGAATATGAAATAGGGTGTGGCTGGGCCAGGGAGGTGCTCATTTGAGGTTCAGCCACTTGGAGGGATATATGTGACATCTGGTAGTTTCCTATTTCAGTTAATTATTCTTGTAAACTAGGTGCTGAGCTCAGTTGTGTCATTGGTGTTGAAAGAGTGCAAATTCTGTCAAAATGCAAATGTGTCCAATTAAAAATTCTAAAATCTTTTAAAATCATCATTTAAAATTTTTATATACTCTCAGTGAGTCTGCCCAAAAACAAGGTCTCTATTGTCCTACACTTGTCATTGCTTTGTTGATTAGCTAGGGATTTGGGGTCCATGACCTCTAATGTCTCAATCAACTGTAAGATTATAATATAATTTATATATGTTAAATCCTGACATCTAGTGGCACGTAATGGGATTCTGGCACTTGTAGCAACCATAAGTGAAGTGAGTGAAAGGGTGGGGACTCTGTTAGTGGACCTAATAAGAGATATAGACAGAAATATATTTGATCATCTCAGTGAGTCCAGGTCTCCATATTGTGATGCCAGAGTCTCATTCAAACACATTTACAGGAAGTGTTATTTAGCAGTAAGATAAGCAGAAAACCCAAGCCATTTCTAGGGGAATTTATTTCTCTATTTCAATCAATCAATAAACATTTATTAATCATCAACAATGTGCCAGGCACTGTACTAAGCTCTGGAGATACAAAAAAAAGGCAAAAGATAATCCTTGCCCTCAAGTAGGTCACTATCTAATGGGGGAGACAATATCCAAACAAAAATATATGAAACAAGCTATGTACAACAAAAACAGAAAATAATTAATGGGGGAAGACACTGGAATTAAGTGGGGTTGGGGAAGGCCTCCTCTAGAAAGTAGAATTTTAGTTGGGACTTATAGGAAACTAGGGTTATCAGTATTCAGAGTAGAAAAGGGAGAGTGTTCCAGGCAGAGGATACAACCAGAGAAAATGTCCAGAGTAGAGAAATGTAGTGTCTTCTTTGAGAAACATCCAGGAGGCCCAGTGCCACTGCAGTGAAGAATACTTATTGGGGAGTAGTGTGAAAAGACTGGAAAGGTGGGAGGGGCTAGGTTATGAAGGGCTCTGAATGATGAAATAGATCATTTTGTATATGCTTCTGAAGGCAACAGGAAGCCACTGGAATTTATAGAGTATGGAGGTGAAATAACCAGTCCTGAGTTTTAGGAAAATCACTTTAGTGGCTCAATGGAAGATGATTGGAGTGAAGCGAGACATGAAGGAAGTAGACCCATCAGCAGCTATTGCAATAATCAAGCTCTGGAGTGATGAGAGCTAACGCTATAGTGGTGGCAGTGTCAGAGGACCTAAGGGGATGTATTGGAGAGATGCTGCAAAGGTGAAATCAACAGGCATTGGTAACAGCTTGGATAGTGGGCAATCAAATTGGATAACTGGATTCTTCTTTAAAGCCAGTTCCACTGTGTTTGACATTATTTTTCATCATCTGTTTTAAGGTCTCCCTAGAATGTTGTGCCTGGTCTTTATTCCCTGCTTGTTTAAATAATTGCTACTTTTTCTTGAACTTGGCCATTGGCAAGCTCCCTGGCTCCACCTGCCTCACCAGCCTTTATTGATGGCAGAATTCTCTTGTCCAGATTACCTTCTCCATCTGCTTCTTTGCTCCACTGCTTCTTCCTTGGTACTCGGTCCTGCATTCTCTAAATCCTCAGTCCCTTAACTGATAACTACTCATGACTATTCATTTTTGCTATTGTTTGATCACTAAAACCTGCTGCTTCTTTCTACAGAGATTGGTACTACCTTTACCTCTACCCAAACTGCCAAATATCTTATTCGGAGTCCAAATATCTTCTACCTGGCCTACTGTAGTCTTCTTCTCACTCAGTTCACTACTTCTTGCCCCTCCTACCTTCAGGTTTTTCTAAACAAGAGTGATACTTATTTGAACAAAACAACTTATATTTATATAGTGCTTTGAGGTTTATAAAGTACTTTACGTATATTATATCATATGATCTTCAAAACAATCATTTGTGATAGGTACAACAGCAACAGACATCATCCCTATTTTATTGGTGAGAAAACAGAGGTTCTAAGACTTAGTGTGACTTATTCATAGTCACACAACTAGTAAGATTCAGAAGTGAGAAACGAAAATAGGTCTCTCCTCATTCTATGCCATATTCTTTCCTTTATGCCACAGTACCTCTAAGCATCATCTCCAGAAATCATCTTATCTTAGTGTGATGCCCTCCCTCTATTTTCTGTCTACTTCAATATGTAGCTTAAAAATCTTCCCTCTAACTCTTAAAACCTATCATTGGCTCTCTCTACCTTCTTTTTTATTTTTTAAAGTGTATTTTTGTTTATTTTGTTAAATATATTCCAATTACATGTAAAAATTAATTCATCTTTTAAAATTTGAATTGCAAATTCTGTCTCTCTCTCTCTAGCCCCTCTCTCACCCCTTCAAAAGGCAAGCAATATGAAATCCATTATATATGTGGAACCATGAAAAACTTCTCTCTCTGGAGGTGGATAGCATTTTTCATCATGAGTCTTTTGGAATTGTCTTAGATCACTGTCTTGATCAGAGTAGCTAAATCTTTCATGACTCATCATCCTTACAATATTGTTGTTACTATGTACAATTTTCTCCTGGCTCTGCTCACCTCACTTTGCATCTGTTCATATAAGTCTTCCCAGGTTTTTCTGAAATTATCCTGCTCATCATTTCTTATAGAACAATATTTCATCACTATCTTATGCTACAACTTGTTTAGTCATTTCCCAATTGATGGACATCCCCTCAATTTTCAATTCTTTGCCACAACAAAAAGAGCTGCTATAAATATTTTTGTACAGATAGTTCCTTTCTCCTTTTTTTTGATCTTTTTGGGATACAGACCTAGTAGTGGTATTGCTGGATCAAAGGATATGCATGATTTTATAGCCCTTTGGTATAACTCCAAATTGTTCTTCAGAATTGTTGGACCAGTTCACAACTCCACCAACAATGCAGTAGCATGCTAATTTTTCTACATCCCCTCCAGCACTGGTAATTTTCCTTTTCTGTCATGTTAGTAGTATTTCAGAGTGGCTTTAATTTGCATTTATTTAATCAATAATGATGTAGAGCATTTCTTCATGTGGCTATTGATATCTCCCATTTCTTCTTCTGAAAATTGCCTGTTCATACCCTTTGATCATTTATTAATTGGGGAATGGCTTGTAGTTTTAGAAATTTGGCTCAGTTCCCTGTATATTTGAGAAATGAAGCCTTTGTCAGAGAACTTGCTGTGAAATGTTTTCCGAGTTGCCTGTTTTCCTCTAATTTTGGCTGCATTAGTTTTGTTTGTGCAAAAGCTTTTTAATTGCATGCAATCAAAATTATCTATTTCGCTTCCTGTTGTCTTCTTTGGTCATAAACTCTTCCCTTATTTATAGATACGGTAGGTAAATTTTTCAAGCTCTCCTAACTTACTTATGATGTCACCCTTTATGTCTAAATCATTTATTCATTTTGACCTTATCTTGGTATATGGTGTGAGATGTTGGTCTGTGCCTAGTTTCTGCCAATCTACTTTCTAATTTTCCCAGAAATTTTTGTCAAATGGTGAGTTCTTACCCCAAAAGCTTGGATATTTGGGTTTATCAAATCCTAGATTACTATCATCATTTACTACTGTGTATTATGTACCTAAACTATTCCACTGGTCCACCACTTTATTTCTGAGCCAGTACCAGATTGTTTTCATGATTACTGCTTTGTAACATAGTTTGAAATCTGGTGCTGTTAGGCTGGCTTCCTTTACATTCTTTTTCATCGTTTTCCTTGATATTAATGACCTTTTGTTCTTCCTGATGAATTTTGAATTTTATTTTTTCTAGCTCTATGAATGATTCTTTGGTAGTTTGTTTGATATGGCACTGAAAAAGTAAATTAACTTTTATTATATTGTCTCAACATACCCATGAACAATTACTGTTTCTCTAATTGTTTACATCTGTCTTTATTTGTGTGAAAATTTTTATAATTTTGTTAATATAGTCCCAGGGTTTGCCTTGGCAGGTAGATTCCCAAGTATTTTATATTGTCTTCAGTTATTTTAAATGGAATTTCCCTTTCTATTTCTTCCTGCTGGGTTTTGTTGATAGTATATAGAAATGCTTATGATTTATGTGAGTTTATTTTATATTCTGCAACTTTGCTGAAGTTGTTATAAATGGGCAAAATAACTCCTAAGAATTGCTTTAATTTCATCTTCATTGGTGGTACATTCACTCATTCCATTTTTGATACTAGTAATTTGGTTGTCTTTTAAATTATAACCACTTCTATCTATTTTATTGTTGTTGCTTTTTCATAAAACCAAAATCCTAGTCTCATTTGTTGGTTCAGTGGGTTGGTTTTTTTCTCTCTCTAACTTCTTGACTCCTCCTTAACAATATGTCCCCTCCAGCTTTTATGGAATCATAGTTAGAAAAGACTTCCTTAATCATCCATTCCACCCCTTACCAGAAAGAGTTCCCTCCACAGTATGCCAAAAAGCAATAATCTAGAATGTCCTTGAAAATCTCCCATGATGGGAACTTCACAACCCACCCAGACAACTCATTCCATGTTAGGGACTTTACTACTGTGGGTCTGTCCTAGCTTTGGGCACTACCTACCTTTTCTCCCACACCCCAAAATGCCTTCCATTATTCACATTAAAGCAATGTGCTTGACACTGTGGGGGTTATAAGACGAGTATAGGTATAGGATGCTACTTTTGTCCTTGTGGAACTTATGATCCAATCTCTCTCAGACTAATGTGGTACTGACTACAATTGCAATAACAGGTCAGAGAAGGGAGAAGTGAGTGTGGATTCAACTATGAGCTCTGGGATGTCAAGGAATGTGTCTTATTCTTCCTGAAGTCCTGCAGTGGGTCTTATATGTAGAGGATGATTTTTAAATATTTGTTGAATTTGTTGAATCACTTGGGGTTGGAACAGTTGCAGATGTCTTCATGTAGCTAATACAATTTGATCTGGTCCTTAAAGGATTTGATTGGGCAAAGAGGATATTCTAGGATAACTATATGTAAAGATGTAGAGACAAGGACGAGCATGGCATTTATGGAAGATAATGAAATTAGTGTTCTAGATCAGGAGATTTTAACCTGTTTGTATCCCATGGACCCATTTGGCAGCCTGAAGAAGCTTATAGACCCCTTGAAGAATAATGTTTATAGGTGTACAAAATAAATAGTATCATAAAGGAAACCAATTAGGGTAAAATACTATTAGTGTGTGTGTTTGTGTAATATGTGTGTGTGCATGTGTAAATATACATATCATACATATATATGCATTTTTTTTAACATTCACAGATCCCAGGTTAAGATCTCTTCTTACATATGTCAGAGAGTGCTTATCAAGGAGTAGTAGACTATAAGATTAAATGGTTAGAGGATTGGCCACATCATGGAGGCCATCCAAAGTCAGATACAGGAATTTATACTTGTGGTGGGCTATAAAGAGCTATTGTGGGTTGTTGGTCAGATAAGTAACAGGATGAAAGCTGTCTTTAAGAAAGATGAGTCTGGGCTTCTGATGAGTTTAACTAATGTCAGAGACATCAGCACAGAGATTGTGGCAGCTTCAAAATTCTATAGGTTTCTGATTTTGTTTGGAAACTCTCATTTCATTGCTGCCTATGTAATATATAAAGACCCAGTAAAAGGTCTCCAGAATGGTGGATGGAGACAATATGAAGGATTTATAGAAAGATGTGGAAAAGATGAGAAAGCCCATCCATTGGAGTGTCAAAGCATGCTTGAATACAAGATTGGCTAAAATGAGGCATTATTCGTTCACTGCTTTAGTTTGTGGATGACTTCTTTTTATCCCAAATAGATTCAAAGACTTGAGCACTTTTAGTTCAAAGTTGTCTTAATTCTCTACAGAAAGAAGCTAAAAAATCATGACTGGGCTTTGTAAGAAATATATGAAGTGGCTTTTTGATACCAGTAAACTTAGAGATTTGCTTCCCAATAATTAACTCAAATAGTATTTCTGAGACTGAGAGACTCCCCCTTAATTAGATAGCTAATTATTTAGACTCTTGGGAAAATCTGAAAAAGAAACAGCAGGATATGTTGCTAGGCAGATTAATGAATTCCTGGAAAAAAACAAATTTTGTATGTGTGTTCTTCTGGGGGTCATTTAAGTAATAATTTTCAGATTCTAAAAAATCAATGTAAATTAATAGGAAAATAACAGGCAAGTGAACAGGCATTTGGTGAAGCAAATAGAATGCTACAACAGAAGTCAAGAAGATCTGAATTCGATTTTGATCTTAGATGCTTACTAACCATGTGACTCTAGGCAGGTCATTTAACCTTTATCTACCTCAGTTTCCTCATCTGTAAAATAGGGATAATACTACCTCTCAGTGTTGCCTTGAAGATCAAATGAAATAATATTTTTAAAGTGTTTAGTAACACTTAAAATATTTTGTAAATGCTAGCTAGCTATTATCAAAAAGCCTATTTAATTCAGGAAACATTTATTAAGTATTTATGGTATATAAGCTCTGGGTTTCAATTGAATTGCATCCTAGTGGTGTTATATGGCTTGTGAGTCATAGAATTCTATGGCATCTTAAGAATTAAAAGTAAAGAGAATCAAAGAGAAGCTCATGGGGAGCGTGAGCAGGTCACAACATGAAATAAATGAGGGATTTTGAAGAATGACTGTAAAGGCAATGAATGATTGAGAAAGGGTTGATCGTAAGAGAAGAATGAGGAACGATCAGTTGATAGGCCATGCCCTCCATTAGTTTCCTTGTGATGCTGGGAGAAAGTGAGAAAGGCCATCAGAATGTTGGGCGGATCTTCAAGTGGTAAGCTTATGGGATGACATGGACAAGACTGGCACAAGATAGTCAGGCATGGAGAGCTTACAACCCACAGCCTTGAAAGGAACATTCAAGTCAATGAAATCACAGATCCAGTTGATCATATGAGAAGTGAGGCATACCTACTAAAGAGACAAAGACAAAAACTAAGGAGCTACTGGGAATTTACAACCTATAATTAGGTAAGTCTATAAAGTAGCATACTCATAGACCCTATGCTACCTAGGTGCTTGAGGCCAAGAGAGAGCCTTGATCCTTAGGGAAAATCCCTAAATTAGACCATCTAAATTGTTATGCACTAACTTCACAATGTACTCTGTGCACTGTGCACTCTGATTGGTAGATGTGTTTGGGGCTCATCAAATTTGGAAAGTCTGGGAGAATTTTTGGAGGAGTAAATGAGGCAATTAGACAGTGTAGTGGAAAGAGAGTGTGCTGGCCCTTGAATCAGAAAGACCTAAGTTCAAATCTGGCCTCAGAAACTTATTAGTTATATGACAACAGGTAAGTCACAGAACTCCTCTTTGCTTCAATTTCCTCACCTGCAAAACCTGAATAACAATAACACATAACTCTAGAGTTATTATGAGGATAAAATAAAATAATGTATGTAAAATGCTTTGCAAACCTTAAAGAACTAGGTAAATGCAAGCTATGCTAGCTATGTTAGGTCTATGGAGTTGACAGAGGCAGCAACGCGGAAAGTACGGATGTCTAAGAATTGACGTGCCTGGAGGGAGACATAGACAGAAGGCAGCTCGTGCAGAAATGACATCCCTGAGCTCCACGTCCCAAATGGACTGTTACAGTAGCTATAGATCAAAGTGAGAGGCTTCAGTTTGTTCAACCAGAAGCAAATCGTGCTTTCTACCCTGTGAAGCCAAGAGTGAGGAGAAGCTGAGGAGTCAGCACAACTCAGGTTCTAGGCTATGTCATCAATGCTGTGAGTTGGAACTCAGGTGCTCCTCTCCTGCTGTGTTGGAAGACAAAAGGGATTTCAATCTTGATCTCCTTTGAAGCTGTGGGAGGTAGTCACAATCTCAGGGTGGATAGGGGCTGGGTTTGGTGGATTTACCACCAAACCCACTTCTGCTAGTCTATTGCACTCATCTTTTGCTTTGAATTCATGTGCCATCTGGCCTGGTCTGGCAAAGCATCATTGGGTGGGGGCTTACAACCATGGCTTTAAATAAATTCTGACCCTAAATAGCATATCAAATTTAGAGGGTAGTGAGGGGTCCCACAGCCATGTGGTAAACCTGTGTGTGTTGGTGGTTTGGGGGTAAGGGAGTCGCTACAGATAATAGAAGATCATTTGAAGTGGAAATGAACACTTGCAGTAGGAGAGAGAAGGAGGTGTGAAAAAAAGACTATTTTTGTGGAGGTTCCTTTATATTTTATCAATGTGGTAGTACCCAATAACTAGTACCCAATAACCCAGTCATGAAGTATCTAAAGCAACATGAGTCATGTAACTCTGCTCTGACTTTCTTGTTCAGGATCTGATAACAACATCTGGTCTAGAAGGTTATGAGCAAAGTTATGCTAGGAAGGAGCCATATTGCTGCAACTAAGCTCCTTCCCCATAGCTCCAAAATGGCTACTCGGGACAGAGGGTGACCGGAAGGGTAGCTGATGTGTGTCACTTACCAAAACCAATCAGACCTTCCTTCTAAACTGCTGCACCAGGTTTATTATCCTACCTGCTCTGAAAAGCAGGCAACTTCAAGGCTGGATGAGAATCACTGAGGAACATTTCTTCTCTTAAGTTACATATGCCCATGCTCTGCCTTGCTATATTTTAAATTTTCTCTTCTTTTTACCAATTTTCTTGGCTTCTAGTCTCTAGGAAAAAAAGGTGATAAATCCATAACACATTTATCTTATATAAAAAAATAAAAAGTGAAGGAAAGAAGGGAAGAAAGAAAGGAATGAGGAAAGGAAGAAGAAAAGGAAGGAAAGAAGAAAGGAGGGAGGGAAGGACGGAGGGAAGGACAGAGGAAGGGAACAAAGGTATGAACTAACGAAGAGTGAAAGGCCCATCAGGCTAACCTACATTTAAATTCTCTTATAAGGTCTGTTTCCTTAAGAGTAATCCCAACCAAATTAATGGAAATAATAATAGTTTATGTTTACTTAACATTTTAAGGTTTACAAACATCATCTCACTTTATATTCACAACAACCCAGTGAGGTATGTATTACAAGTATAATTTATTTTCTCCAGTTGTTCAGATGAGAAAACTGAGGCTCAGAAAAGTTAAGCGACTTGCCTGTGGGCCCATATTATGATAGTGCCCGAGGCAGGATTCAAACTTTGGTCTCTTCTTACTCTAGGTCTGGCACCACACCACTGTTTCCCATAATAGCAGCTATTTCATGAAATAATTATTTGTTGTTGAGTTATTTCAGTTATGTCCAACTCTTTGTGACCCCATTTGGGGTTTTCTTGGCAACGATACTGGAATGGTTTGCCATTTTCTTCTCCAGCTCATTTTACAGATGAGGAAACTGAGGGAAACAGGGTTAAGTGACCTGCCCAGGTTTACATAGCTAATAAGTGTCTGAGGTCAGATTTGAAATTAGGTCTTCCTCACTCCAGGCCCAGCGCTCTAGCCATTGTGCTGAATTACTACCTTTTGTACTCTTGTGACATGTTAATCTTTTCTTAATTCTCAGCTCATATGTTCCCACCTGGAAAACTCCATGCTCGGTAGCCTCCAGGGTCCTGAGACACCTCCCCCAGCTTCCAATTTTGCAGAAGTTCCACTCTGTCCCAGTATTGCTCTATCATGGCCCCTGGCATTCTCATTGCTCCCAGCAGACTCGCCAGACGGTTTCTCTTGGCTCCTTCTGCAGTCTCCTGCTGCTTCCTATAGGGCAGTCCAGGTTTGGCTTCTCATCCTCATCCACAAAGTTATTTTTTAGTCAGTTGTGGCCAAGAACGCTTCTTTGTTGAGCCAAAATTTTTCTATGTCCTTGGGCACAGTCTTCCACCTAGGGGAAAAGCCTTTAGAGTTCTCCTCAGCTGGCAGGAGGTGCAACTCTCCCTGTATCACCTCACAGACCTTGGTATAGCATCAGATCACGATTTTCTTCTACTCAGTTTATTTTCCTTTTTCTCCCACCTCAGATGAGTCCCAGCTATCAATTCCATGTTCAAATATGGGAACAATAAATGTTGATGTGCTTTCTCCTTCTGACACCTGGATGGAGCAATAGGGGTCTTCTGCTTCCTACTTATTTAGGAGAAAAGAAAGCATCCTCATTTTCCAAAATTAGCTCCGCCAGGCAGTTCTGTGCTATTATTCTAAATACCCCAGCCTTTAAACAACCTTTATTAGTAACTACTTCGGGGAGGGATCAAGGAGGATTGTGCTTCTCCCAGTTCTCCTTTCTTCATGCCCTTGAACAGATACTATTTGTTTTGAGAGAAGGAGAAAGGGAAAGAAAAAGAGAGGAAGGAAGGAAAGAAGGAAGGAAGGAAGGAAGGAAAGAAACATGAAGGAAGGAAGGAAAGAAAAATGAAGGAAGGAAGGAAAGTGGGAAGGGTCAAGCACTTGCTGTGCAACAATTATACTAGTTCTTTTTTTTTACTCAAATGCATAATGAAAATTTAAAAAATATATATACTTTTTAAAATGTTAACATTGATGGCTCGAAGAATTCTGTTTACAAAAAAAGGTTTACTATGACTTGTAAAAAACCACTCTGTTTCATACTGTGGAACCATCTGGCGTCAGAATAATCATACAAGTGACTCTGAGTGTTGTAGCCATCTGTGTTGAAGCAGGACACCAATAAAACAAGAAACTGAGAATATCATATCTTTCAATAATCTGAATTAAGTGAGTATTAGATTAATCAATAGGACCTAAGAGAGAGAGACAGAGACAGAGAGAGACAGAGAGACAGAGAGAGAGAGAGACAGAGACAGAGACAGAGAGAGAGAGAGAGAGAGAGAGAGCCAGACAAGATCTCTGCCCTCATGAAACTTAGAACCTAAGAAAACAAAAATATGATGGTAACAGAAAGCAATGCTAAGCTTTCTTTACTTTTGATCACTTACTATATAAAATACAAACTCCTCAGCTTATCCCTCCAAGTGAACCAACACTATTATATTTCATCATCCTTATTGATTTATCCTTTTTGATTTATCATTACTTCCCTCCATGATCTTTCACCCTAAACTAATCACTCTTAACTCTTTCAGTTACTCAGCTTCTCAGGAGCTATATACCACTTGCTTTTTCTCAATGAAGGTTTTCCATGAGCCATTCCTCTCATTTGACATGTTCTACCCTCTCTTCTGCCAATCATGCCCATCAAATCTTTCAAAATAAAGCTTTAAACCCACCCTCTCCAGGAAATTTTTTTTAAATCAGTTTGAATTCTAATGAATTCCAATTGCTCTTCTAATTTTTGTTTTCTCAGCACTTACAATCTCAGTTTATAGTATGAGGCAACTGCTGCCATGTTGTTTTGCAAGTGCAACATGCTCTAGTTACTCATGGCTTTTCCTTATTATTGAAAAACAACAACGGCATGGATGGTGGATAGACGGCAAGCTTTTGAGTCAGGAAGACTTGAAATCAAGGACCATCTCTGATATACGCAGGCCTTGTGACCTTGGACAAGTCAGGTGACTTCTCAGTGCCCTAGGCAACTCTCTAAAACTATAAATTATGAACAATTGTTGATCTGCATTGGTAGAGGGAGTTTCCTTCCTTGCAGTTCTCTACAACAATTGAATCAGAGGTCTAGAACAATATATATATATGTATAAATGCACAAGTTATATATATATATGTATATTTATATATAGCTATACATACATGGAAATATGATATGTATGTGCATATACACATGTACTAATATAGCTATTTATGTATAAACATACAGATTAGGTCCCCCAGGGTCTGACTATCACAATTCAAGGCCCTCTTCGGATCATGATCCTAAACTGGTGTATTTAATTCCAGTCAGCTATAGAACCCAATTAGTTCAAAGCAAAAACATTTACTGAAATGTCATAGCAACAAGAGTAACAACAAAACATCTGTTTCAGAAACCTGGGGTGTACTCTCCCGCAAATACACAACATCCCCATGTTAGTTGGAAAAGCAGTCACACATGGGATTCACAAGTGAATGACACATACATAGAGAACAAAGATGGCCAAGTTAAATGCAAAGAATGGCAGCCCATTCCTCCAATGCTGTAGGGGCAGAGGGTCACTGATGTCTTTGAATTTGTCCTGCGAACCTTGTCCTCACTGTCTCTGCTGGATGCTAATCCATTGTTTTTGTTTTTTCCTGCCAAATGCTGCTCTACTGGATCTAGCCCAATATTGTTCCAATAAATGTGCTCCACTACTTGGCCATAACCACCACTGGCATCCGCCTCTGGCTTAGCTGATGTCCTGAGTTATGGAAAGAGTTAGAGTCTACACTCTAGGATTACCAAAAGTCTCAGTTCTAGGTCCTGCCATCTGATGAGTAAGGACTAGCTCTAGACTCTGGAATCCTTTTGACCCAGTACTTCAGCTTGACTTTGCAACAGTAGACATGACCATGTGCTTCTTATGGGAGACACCATTGCCAATGGTGGAGGAGAGAGAAATAAGAGAAAGATTCCTTCCCCACCTTGATACATTTTCCAAGAGGATTAAAGGGCAAGTGAATTGTGAATTTCATAGTTGAATTTTTCCTTTTCAGCTATGGAGGGCTCTTTAAAACAGTAAAACCCGAAGCTATACATAGTACAGATTCAGTTTCACATGTTTTCTTTTTCTTCTGTGTATAAGGAAACGGTCATGTTTGTTGATATTTGTCAAGGTGATTATTATAAAAGTGAAGCTTAAAAAAAAACCAACCCACAAATACCTCTTCCTCCATGAAATACGTGGCACTTATTTTGTAACTCTCTAATGTATGTATGTAACATAATGTATTATAGTTCTCTGTGTTGGTGTATTAACCCCCATTAAACTGTAAGCTTCTTAAAGGCAGAAATTATGTCATATATATTTTTTAAGTTTTATTGATGTGTTTTGCTCTGACATTGTACACATTAACAGATTACCACCATTCCTTGAGTGATGTCTAGCAACATAGTAAAAGGATTAAGGAAAGCTATACAACGACCTCATAGGAAAGCACCTGCAACTTTCCCCATCTGTAGTACCCACCCCAACCTGTCTCTAAATATTTTTTTTTAATTAATAGCAATATATTTTCTTTCCTATTCCCCCATTCACTATTACAAAAAAGAAATCCCTTGTAAAATATGTATAGTGTAGTAAAACAAATTCTGTTATTGACTGTATATAAAAATACATAGGTTTCATATTTTATCCTAAAACTGTCACTTCTTTGTCAGGATGTGGATTGTATCTAATTATGGATGGCCATTGTTGTGATCATAGTTCTTACACCTTTGAAAGTTGTTTAGCTTTATAGTGTAGTTATTGTATAAATTGACTAATTCTGCTCATTTTGTTTTTCTTCTGTTTATAATAGTATTAAAAATGTTCATTTTTATAATTTTGATGTTATGGCATAAATTACTCTTCTGGTTCTGCTTACTTCATTCAGCATCAGTTTATGTAAGCCACTCCATGTCTCTTTGAAATGATCTTTCCTCGTTTCTTACAGCACAATAGTATTCCATCACATTCACTTACCATAACTTATTCAGCCATTCCTCAATTGGTGGGCATTCCCTCAATTTCCAATTCTTTGCCACCATAAAAAGGAGCTGCTACAAACATTTTTGCATTTATAGGACTTTTTCTTATTTCTTTAATCTCTGTTAGTACAGGCCTACCTGTATAGGTATAGCTGGGTTAAAGTGTATGCATGGTTTAGTAACTTTTTGCTTAAAATTTCAGTGTTTTTCAGAATGGTTGGACCCATTCATAAGGTCCACCAACAGTGCATCAATGTGCCTGTTTTGCCACAGCCCTCTAACATTTTATTTTTTTTCTGTCATTTTTTGCAAATCTGATAGGTGCCAAGGGGAAACTTGGATTTGCTTTATTTTGTATTGCTTTGATTAGAAAACTTTTTTCATACAACTTTAGATTCCCTGGGCTTTTTCCTTTGGGAACTGCCTGTTAATATTGTTAGGCCATTTATTAATTGGGGATGGCTTTTATTTTGCTAAATTAGAATCAGTTCTTTATGAATCTTGGAAATTAGACCTTTCTCAGAGAATCTTGTTGAAAAGATTCTTCTCCTAAAATTGTTACCCTTTAAATCTTAGCTTTATTAGATTTGTTTATGCAAAAACTTTTAAAATTTTATGACATCAAAATTATCTATTTTATCTTCTGAAGCCCTCTCTATCCCTTATTTGGTCATGGACTTTTCTTGTAACCATATATCTAACAGATAACTTTTGCTGTGTTTCTTCAATTTGTCTTTGATGTGACCTTTTAGATCTAGGTGACATTTGCAGCTTGTCTTGGTACAGGATGGGACATATTTATCTAAATCTAATTTCTCCCATATTAACATCCAATTTTCCTAACAGTATTTGTCAAATAATGAATCTTCATCCCAGTAACTGGGGTCTTTATGTTTATTAGATAGTAGGATTCTAGATAGATTTTTTCCTTTATGTTGTATAGATAATCTTGTTCTACTGATTGATCACTCAGTGTTTTAACCAGTACCAAATTGTTTTGAAAATTACTGCTTTATAATATAATTTGAGAGCTAGACCCACAGCATCATTTCTTTTGAGTATTTCCCTTATGATTCTTGACCTTTTTTACCTTTTGTCATTATTTGTTTCTAATTCTATAAAGTAATTCTTTGACAGTTTGATTGGTATTGCATCAAATAAATAAATTGATTTAGGTAGAACTGTCATTTTTTTATTATGTTGACTCATCCTACTCATGAGCAATAAATATTTTTGGTTATTTAGATCTGTCTTTATTTCTATAGACAGTAATTTTTAGTTATGTCAATATAGTTCTTGTATGTATGTTGGTTGGTAAATAAGTCATACCTATCCTTTATATTCCCCATTCCTCTTCTCCCTCTATGACCTAGAATAGAGAGATGCTTAAAAGATATGTATTGCTTTTGGAGCTGCCAGAAGCTCTTGGCTACAACTATCAATCAGTCAGTAACTACTTTTAAACAAATTACTTTTCTTTATTGTCTGAGGAAGTGCCATTTGCCTCTAAAATTTCTCCCAAAAGAACAAGTCAGGACAGGGACAGATCCAGATAATGTGATCTGATTCCTCAGCTATTATAAGGTCCAGAATTCCCCTGGCTGGGGAACCCTGTACCTCTCTCATAATTGTGGGGTGTTCTTTTGATACCAAAGGAAGAGGCCAAGAAGCTCAAGATTGATTATAGGTAGTAGTTTAATCAATCATTATGAATATTTACAAACAGCGGCAATCTTTGGTCTGGAACAGCAGCCAGCAAGTTCTGTGGATCCCTGCTAAAGAACCCCCAAATCCCCATGGTAATTATAGAAAATAGACAAAGGCAGAAGGAGCTAGAGAGTGCATCACTACTGATTGGTGGATATTTTTGGTTTTCTGCTTAGTAATGAGCTTGGGAGTTAAGCCAATGTTTTGCCCAAACGTAAGTTTGTTTATGGATCATGTACCAGTCACATATGGGTCACAATATTTTTGTTTTGGCTTTCACAGGTCATAGTATCTTAAGTTTTGACTCAGTGTCTAAAGTATAATTGTAAACAAGCCATCACAACTGGGCTTCCATCTTTCACAGAGTTTCTCAAGTTTTTATGGCTTTTCACTTATTACTGTATTTTAGGGCTTTTTCCCGATGCAAAACCTGCAGCTATCTTATTGGGCATCTATAATCTGGGTAAAAGGAAAATTTTAGAGTTCCAGAAGGCCACAGGGGAGAAGAAATCAGTTCGTTCTGGAGGTATTTGTTGTTCTTGTTCTTGTTGTATTTGTTATCTTTAAGCAGGATTGTGTGGAATTAAAACTTGACCAGAAATGGTCACTCTTTCATGGGCTGAGCCTTACTCAGGCCAGTACCATGGTAGTTTGTGTTTGATATTAGAATGAAATGAGATACTGATAAGTCATTCAAAAGTTAATAACAAAATTAGATTTACTTAGTAATAGCAGAAGGACATTCAACAGGATATGCATTAAGGATTGCTCAAGTTGATTAAGCTGAGTGAAGTTCCCCTATCTGTTTTGCCCATCATGGTCTGTTAGCCAAACAACAGAGCATTACTAGAGCTCCTAGTGACTATGTGATACTCAGGCAACAAGTGATGTCAATGACCTGAGTCTGTAGTTTCCTAAGCTAACCAAGTCTCAAGGATGTTTTCAATACCTTTAAGGAAAACCTAGCTTACCTTTCATGGGGTCAAGGAGTTAAGATATTCTGTCCACACACCAATTCTGGGTTTCTGAACCTTAATCCTTGAAATGATTTTGCAAGCCCTAAGCAATGGGCTGTAGTGATAGCAGGAATTCCTCACCTCCACCTGCACATTCTTCACCCAAGTCAGAGCCCCAAGCTATTCATTCTTCCTTGAGAAGCCTAGGTTAGCCATATTATGATTGATTCCAACAAAAAAAAAAAGTTATAGGTCTGGGACTGAGGGGTAGCTTTATATCACTATCCTGCCTGCTTTTGATGTCCTATGCCTGTAGTCCAGTATATTTACCTGGGTTTCTTTCTGGTCCATGTTGTCCAGATTCTGTTAATACCTACATGATGCTTCAAGTTTCACCTGAGTATCTAGTTCTGATTCTCCATCTATCTATCCTTTACTAGCATTATATGACCCTACTTTAAACCAACAACCTTGTAGAACCCTTTGACAACCTTTCTATTGTTTCAAGTTTCAGCTCAAGGTGACAACAACAAAATCTTCCCTCTTGTCCTGCTTCCCTAAATATTCTAGGAACACTTTATTTGGTTCTCCTTTTTACCCCCTTTACTCCCTAACTTATATTTACCTATTTGTATGTACATGTTGCATTCTCTCACTTTCCACCCCAAATGGAACTTCCAAATAGAATATACCTGGGGGCTGGGGATGTTCTTTATTTTGTTCTTGTCCCCAGTGCCTTGCAAGTAATGAGTGTTAAATATGATTCTTGAATTGAATTAACTGTTGTTGTTCCAGCCTACCTTGATTGCTGGCTCCTTGGCTGGTCTTCAGGTCTGACCCAATCTTGTACTCAGCCTCTTGCCTTCAGCCCCAGCATTGTGATTCAGCTCTCTTATTTATGGCTTCTTGCTTGGTGTCTGTCCCCCTATACTCCCAGGAGCTGTCCTTCGTGCTGACAGTTGCAAGGGGGTATTAAACCTATCCAGAAGAAAAGGGGAATAAAAAGAGGCAGCACAGAAAGGAGTTTTGCAACAATTTGGAGGCAATTCATTTACTATTAACATATTGAACATCATGTTTGTCAAAAAGAGGTGGGTAGGTTCCAAAAGGCCATCTTACATTAAGCATTGATGGCTCTGAGCCAGTTTTGAAAGGGACAAAGGAAGAACAATTATGGTCATCATCAGGTGCCAGAATGCTTATAAGGCTGTGTCAATGACACAGCTACCGAGCTCCAGATATAGTAAGGATCTTGAAGTTTCCAATCAATCAACATTTATTGAGTATTCACCATGCTCCAGGCACTGTGCTAGGTTCTGGGAATACTCAGACAAAAAATTAAATCATCCTCAAGGGAATCATTACACAATCTGCTGCAAGGCCTGTAAGTTACAGTGGTATCAGTTTACTTACCTCCTAAATGGACACCACCATGCCTCTTAGGATTGTAGAAAGACTATTACAGTTATAATCCAACCTGGCCCACTTCTTTATCCTGAACTTGATGTTCCTACCTATAATTAGGATTTTTCAACTTTCTACTAATAAATTCACTACCCAAGTTCCTCGCACTGATATGCCTTTGTACTGACTCCTGCCCCTTCCATGGCTGACATACATGCCCTCTTTACCTCTGCCTCTTAGAATCCCTGGCTTCCTTCAAGATTTGATTAATGTAACAATGGGGAGATTTCTCTCAAAACCCTAATTGTTAGTGTCTTCTTCCTTCTCAAATAATGTTATATTTACTTAACTAGCTCTATGTTGCAAGCTTCCAGTAGAGTGTAAACTCTTTGAGGACAAGACTGGTTTTTTATTTTTATCTTTTTAATCCCTAGCACCTAGCAGAGTTCCCTGCATATAGTGAATATTTAATGAATACTTATTGAATAGAACTGTGTTGTTAAATTACTAATTTTTTTTTAGGCAATTGGGGTTAAGTGACTTGCCTAGAATCACTAAATTACTAATTGTTGATGGCAAATATTAGAGTGCTCTGTGAAGTCCCTGACATCTGGGTTATTCCAAGTATCAGTGAAGTGAAGTTGAAACAAATTCCCCACATGTAATGCTTATCAATGGTATGCATTCATTTCTAAAAGTATCTGTGGAAGACACATTGATATAGCATTAAACTCTATCACATCTATTAGTCAATCAACCAATAAGCAAATATTTATTGATTCTGATATGCAAAGATGCTATAGAGGACAGAATAAATGTAAATCAGGGTCACTGTCCTCAAGGCACCATGCTAACTAGTACTGAGGGGGAGTGGGAAGTAGAAGATATGAAAAATAAGAAGACAGTCCCTATCCTCAGGGTATAGCCTGGTAATGAGCACATGAAGTAATTGATGGGAAAAGAGCTGTAGAACAATACAAGACAGTGTGCTATTAAGTGCTGAATTGTTCAGCAGTTTAGAAAAGGGAGAATCAAAGGCAGCTGGTGGCACAGCGGACAGAGCAATGGGCCTGGAGTCAGGAAGACTTGAGTTCAAATCCAGCCTCAGACACTTATTAGCTTGTGACCTTAAGCAAGTAACTTAACCTCTGTTTCAGTTTCCTCTACTGTAAAAACGGGGGTAATAATGGCACCTACCTCGCAGGATTTTTATAAGGATCAAATTGATAATATTTGTAAAGCACTTAACACAGTGCCTGGCAGGCACTCTATAAATGCTAATTCTTTTCCCCACTGTTGTCTCAAATAGGGAAGGCTCCATGGAGGATATGGAAACTTTATCTGAGTCTTAAAGGATCAGAAAATGATTTGGATGGGCAGAGGAGTGAGGTCATTTCAGTAGGGAAATCAGAACAATACATGGAGAAAGGAATAAATAATGGATTTACTTGGAGGAGAATTATGGTACATAAAGGTCCAGATTATAGAAGGTCTTGAAAGCCAACCAAAAGATTTTCAACATGTCTAATGGTCTTTATGTAAAGGAAAGGCCAGAACCTCAATAAGCATTGTGATATCTGGGGCAAATCTCATTTGAGAGGTTGAGCAGAAAGTCTGAGGTATAACAACCAATTTTTTTTCTTATTGGGGTCAGCTAGAGGTGTTGGTCATGGGAATTGAAGATGTTGAGAAACTTGGATGCCAGGGGCATTTTAAGGGGTCAGAGCTCAGGTTGGAGCAGGCAGTCAGCCAGATACCGAATGAGAGTCTAAATCAAATCTTGCTTTGGGGCAGAAGGACCAGCAACAAATTCTAGAGTTCTTATCCCCCTGTTCCATTTTCTTCCCTGAATCCTCTAAAAATCCCAGGGATTCTGCAGTTTTAAATTCCATATTTATTCAAATCATCACTAAGTCCACACTTGAATCATTTCCAATTTGGTAGGCAAGGGCTTGCACTCTCTTAGCAATGCCTTTGTAAGTCCAGGATTCCTTCCATACTATGGTGAGATATTAGATTAGGGCTTTGCTCTAGCAACTCAGTACTGCAGCCAGCTCTTTAGCTGTTGGCCAAGAACCAGAAAAGCTAAATTCAGATACTCATTACCAGATTCACTGAAGGTTAAAGAATTTTTTTGGCCACAGTAACTCTCAAAGAATATCTAGTACAGAGGTTCTTCACCTAGCATCTGTGAACTTTAAAAAATATTATTTTGCTAATTGTATTTCAATATAATTATTTTTATTCCCATATGATTTGTTATATGCATTTAAAAACATTGTTCTGAGGAGCCCATAGGCTTCATCAGACTGCCAAGGGTCTATAACATACAAAAAAGTTAAAAACCTTTGCTCTAATAAATTGTAGAAAGATTGGAATCAGAGTCAGTGCAGGGTATACCCTCATCAGTGAAATCATGAATCCTTCAGGTATTGAATTAAATGTTCCTTCTAATATGTCCATCCTCATTCCTCATTTTTCATTGGCATGGTTGTAATTTTCTGTTCCCAATTCCCAGTGCCTTATTGATGGACACAATTTTGAACATATTGAAATAATGAAAGAGAAGGAAATAGAGTTAGGCTGAAGGAGATTCTGAACAACTCTAAACCTAGAGATCGATATATTCTCCTTGGAAATTGAGTGTTTGGTGATTTTCACAAGAGACACAGTAAAGAGTCACAGCTTCAATCTATGTACTATCACAGTGGTTGGTTAGGACTAATCTCATCTCTGTCAACTTCAATTATTCTTCTGAATAATAACTGTAAGATAGATTTCTTTAATGTCCAAACTCATCACCAATATTGTAAGAAATAACTATCTGCCTGCATAGTATCACAACATTTGACCTTTCATCCATCAAACAAATATGTATTCAATGTCTATACTTGCAAGACCCTGCTCCTGCTTATATCTACGATACTGAAATATAGTAAATGATGATTGACATATTAGATGGAACATTTAATTCAGCAGAGAGGATTATAAATACAGAACAACCAAAGAACAAGGCAGTATGCGACAGTTGCCTCACAAGGATAAGAGTTTAGGGCTAATATTATTAAGAGTCACAGAGCTGAGACTAGAATGCACATGTACTTACTCTGTCTAATGCCCTATTAATAAATTAATCAATAAGCATTTATTAAATATCTACTATATGCCAGGTACTAAGCTAGGCACTGGAGATACAAAAACAAAAATGAAATGATTCCTGCCTTCAAGAAGCTTAATATTAAGCAAGGCAAGTCATCACTCTGGGCCTGAGCTTCTCTCAAATATCTCTCAAACAAATGAGTCAGATTAGATGATCTTAAAGTTCCATCCAGCAACGTAGTTAGAAAAGATATAAAAGATGTAGGCTACTAGAAAAAGGCTGCCCAGTTTTATAAGTGACAGTAAATGTCCTTGCAGTTTGTGGAAAGGAATTCAATGGATCTTTGGGAACTAGCTGAGGGTATGAAATACTAAGCTCATATTACCAGTGACCCAGATCAACAAAAATTTACATGGACCAATTTCAATCATTAGGATGCCTCCAAATTGTTATTCTCTCTTGGACTTGCATTCTCTCCACCCAGAGTTGTCTCTGAAAAATCTCAAAATAAAATTTATGTCTAGATCTCCACAGATACAGATTAAAAAGGTCCTCAGATCAAGGCAGCTAGGTGGCACAGTGGACAGAGTGCTAGATCTGGAGTCAGGAAGACTTGAGTTAAAATTTGGCCTCAGACACTTTTGAGTTGTGTGACCTTTAGCAAGTCACTTAACCTGTGTTTGCCTCAGTTTCTTCATCTGTAAAATAAGGATAATAATATCACCTGCCTTTCAGGATTGTTGTGAGGATCAAACAAGGTATTTGTGAAGTGTTTAGCGCAGTGCATGGCACATAGTAGGCTCTATGTAAATGCAAGTTATTATTATTATATCTTCAACGGTAAATCAAGATAAAATAAATTCCTTGAATTTAATACATCATCTCATAGACTGAGAGGTTATGCTGCTATCTCTCCAAGGTTAGGATCGGGAATTTGAGGATTAGAACTTTCCTCTTGGCTCATGTGGGTGAGAGCATATAGAGGCCCCATGTCTTTGTGCCCTAAGACAAGCACATCCCAAGCAATGTTCCCCACTTACAGTACCCAGCTCTATTCTTAGCTTTGTTTTGCTCTATTCTATCCTCTGAAAAGGGGGAATAAAAGAGAAGGCTGAGTCTATGACTGAAAACACCCTTTTATAAGACAACATAAAGGGATGGCTCCTCTCAGGAGAGCCTGAGCTAACCAGTTATGCCTAATTACTGAAATCTGTCCTCCACAAAGCACCAAAGGGCATGTCCATGCCCTCTGTGGGAAGATACAATCAAAAGTCCCAGCCTAGGCCTTATCACCCCACAAGCTCATCAAGTTAATTTGGGAACTCCTTTAATCAACCTCCTATTATTCTCAGGATCTTTCCTTCCAATCATTTTTTGAGGAAGTTAGGGTGAGTGTTATTATCCTCCATATAATAAATAAGCAAGAATTTACCATTGAATGAAAAGGGCAGTGGATGGTGAATGCTGAGTGCACTGTTAATCTTCCACTGATTCCCGTCCTTTGTTAAATCTCCTTTTCACCCTGATGCTCTAATTTCTGATATCCTACTATGATATGGGTTTTGAGGTAACGTGGAGTAATAGAAAGGAGCCATATAAGGACATGAGGAGCACAGGGAGAGGGCAGCCTCAGTGAGGCAAGGTAGCTGCAGGTGTTCTGCCTTGGGGAGGAAACTGTGTCCCTCCTCCCATATCACTACCTGGAGCATAATCAGCTGACCAAAGCTAGGTCAAGTTTTAGGAAAAAACATCTTTATTAAGCAGGGGAGTTGCATGATGAAAGCAGGATGGCAATGATATAAAGGACACATACAGGAGGGGAAATACTGGAGTCTGGGGAATTGTTATTCCATTATTGTGTATTATTTTGCATTTTGATTGTGTAAGTGCATATTCTACTTCTGGTCTATAAGTGCCACAAGGCTGGAGAGTGTGTCTTTTCTGAACTATGTATCACTGACCAGCTTCCCTAATGATGGGATCAGGGTAGGAACTCTGGAGTAGCATAAATACAGTCAAAAACCCAAATAGACAACCTAAGAGACACAAGCATTACTCACGCTCTAAGCCAATTCTCCCAGAGAACTGGCAATTATGCGTGACATGCCAAGACAAAAGGGAAAATCACCCAGGAGCCTCAGGTTCCTATAACTGCTGCCGAGGCTTTCCCACAATTCACTTTGCATCCTCCTCCTTTGTGCATTACCAACAACACATGAACAGTTAAGGGTCCCCACATAGGGAAAGGCCAGCTTCTTCCAGGTTTTATGTGGTGGCTTCAGGTAGTCCCGGTGAAGGAGAAAGTCTGTTTCCTTTCTGCCCCTGCAACTCAGCTACCCTTCCTTTCCTACTTACCCTGAAAGAAGCTAGCAATCTTTTTTTTTAATCTTTTTTTTTCTCCATCTGGAATTTCAATGGTATAGAGAGGAGCTCTCTCCACCAATGCAGATCTACAACTATGCTATAACTTACAGTCTTAGAAAGTTTCCTGGGGGAGCTCAGAGATTAAATGGCTTGGCCCAGGCTCACACAGTCCATGAATACAAGCAGAGCTTAAACCCTGGCTGCAGAGACCAGTTTTTTATCACTAAACCAGACTCCATCTCATTATAGACATACACACATTATGATAAATTAAAAAGTTATTTACCATTTCATTAACAATATTTCTTTGATGTGCATACTTGTTAAGTACAACCAGGTCACAGTTAGTGGGAACAACAAATCCCTGGAAGTGGCTCTATGTGTTCACATTTTCACTAATCAAAGTTATAATTTTATAAAATATGGTAATTGGTTCCAGCTGAATGGAAACAAGGAGTCCAAATTCAAGTAATGTGACCATTTTAGGGGATTCATTGTTCACACTAATGGAGACCTAGCTGGAGCTGCATTAGATATGCCATCACTCCAGGGATTTAGCAGAACTTCCTGGCCAGTCCAGACAGCTACATTAATAAGTTGTGGCCTTTATATATATATATATATATATACACACACACACATATATATATATATATTACTCAGGAAATATGAGCAGTCTTTGGTTAGCATGGTAAATATGTTACTGTTCCCTAACTTCTGGGCTATTTATCACAAATGTTAGTTGAATTGAATAAGATAACCAAAAAGTGGAGGAGAGAATGAGGCTAATGATTTTGCACAGCTCTACCTCAAATCCAATTCAAGCTCCTCTCTCAATATGTGAGTGCTCTGTCCATAGAATTATAATCTTTGGTTGCTTGAATTTTGTAAGATATTTGGGGGTTTGGAGGTTAGAATTTTTTAATTTTAACTTTTTTTCAGAGCTTGGACAATTTACTTTTGGTCCTATGAAGTTTTCCTTTATGATTTCTTGAAATATACCTCTGGAAAAAAAAAACAGGCTTTAAAAAAGCTTATTATGTTTCAAATGGAGCTACTTTGAGTTTAAATCCAAATCAGTTTGGCTTTCATTGAATGGCCAATAATGGCTCATTGTTTAGGTTTGGATGGCTTAGTATGATTGCAAATAGCAATATTTTTGTGATCATCTTTTGTCTCAATTCTTACCTAGTCTTTAGTCGTTGAATGGCATTGTCTCAGACAACCTGAGACCTGAGAAAGACCTTCATTTAGAAAGGTTAAGGTCGGCCACTGCATCCTTGCCATTGCCAGTCATCTTGGCTTTTGTCTTGCCACTGGACTTTGATGACTGGAGGACACAGTGAGGCTGATGACTTTGTATAGCTCTGTCCCGCTCATATCCAATTCATGTACATTTAAATTCAATTCATGAGCAAGTCAAGACATCATCCTCATGATGTCGTTGGTCCTCTTTGAGAACAAAGGATGAACAACAACCAAAAATCAATCAACCTGATTGAAAAAAATTATCATGGTTGACTAAACCAAAAAGGATTTTTTAAATTTGTAATTTATGCAAAGTGATTCTGTTTATAATGCTGGTAGCATGAAATAGATATGTAAATCAGATGACTTCCAAACACCTGATGTCAAGCAATGGAGGTTAAATAGAAACTTCCATTGTGACTGGGTGAAAGTGAAATTCATCACACCTTACATATAATAGATGCTCAATAATCATTTCTTGAATTGAATTGGACATATTTTTAATAAGAGGGCACATAATCTTATCTCTGTGACTTTTTGAGGGTTCTCTTCCTGACAGGAAGTCTCTTTGTTTTCCTACCTGCACTCAAAGGAGAATTATAACATAGATAAATGAAGAAATGCAAGAAGGAAAGCATCACTAAAGCCTACATTTCAGCATTGCAGAATCAATTTAAATTTTTTCAGATCCTGATTTTCTTGATTTTTTTTTCTTTTTCTGCCCTTCGATCTGCGATTTCATCGGCACAGGGAATTTAGAGAATGGAAAATCAAATAGACACAAATAGACAACTCTTCTGTTAATTTATAGTTTAGATAATTGCCTGGCACTGAGAAGTTAAATAACTTGCCCAA
This sequence comes from Vombatus ursinus, assembly GCF_900497805.2. Taxonomy (NCBI): domain Eukaryota; kingdom Metazoa; phylum Chordata; class Mammalia; order Diprotodontia; family Vombatidae; genus Vombatus; species Vombatus ursinus. The sequence goes on from NW_020948739.1 coordinate 11,395,233, forward strand.
TGATTACACAGCTTTCATTTGACAGAGGCAGGATCTGAACTCAGGTCTTCCTGTCTCCAAGGCCAGATCTGTGACAATAAGGCCATTCTACCTCTCATTGGTTCTTGAATTATTTTAAGATTAAGACCAGTCTGATTCCATGGAAAGTATAGGAAAATTTATTTTATAATTGTGGAGAAAGTAGTCTACATTCGAGAGATCATGCTGCTGAATTCTAGCCCCACTAGTATCAGGGGAAAAAATGTAACTTGTTACAGATAGATGATGCTTTGAACAGCTTATGAGGATCTACAAAATTTTATTAATTACAATAAACAGAGAGAATTGCACGTTTTTAATGGCAGATATATCCTGAATATGATATAACTTCTATTCATAAAATCAAGACAAGTAATGACACTATTCTAAATGATTCCTGGTTAGTTTTCATACAGATTTCCAAAATCATCATCTTCATTTATACCTATAATTTGATTTTGTGTAAAATTCCTGCAATAGGGCAGATTTCACTTCTGAGAGAAAACAATTTTCATCACAATTATCCTTGGGTGGTGATATCAGGTGTGCTTTTCGATAAAACCGTGCATGGCATCTGACTGAGCTGGAGGGACAGAGTTCTGGGTCCTTTTCCTTTGGCTTTTTTTACCTTTGAAAAGAAGAAGAGAAATATACAGTAACATGCTCCCTCACACAGAAAATGCTTCACCCACCTTCCATCATTGAGAAAGTTAATCAAAGCAAATTAATAGGAGAGATAAGAATAGCTGTTTTCTTCTCTTTCAAGAGGGGAAATTATTAATTGTTATTAATTATAAATCATTAAGAGAGAAATCCTCTGAATTACACATTCTCTCTTATAATAAAAATAATAAAAATTAACATTTATATAGCTCCTACTCTGTGCCAGGCACCATGCTAAGCACTTTACCAATATTAACTCATTTTATCTTCACAACTACTTTGGGAAGTACAATTATTATCCTCATTCTTTTACAGATGAGGAAATTGAGGCAAATTGAGGTTAAGTAACTTGCCTAAGGTCACATAATTAAGTGTTGGAAGCCAGATTTAAACTCAAGGCTCCAGGCACAGTGCTCTATGCACTGCACCACCTCACTACCCCCACAGTCTTAGAAGAAGACCTTGCCCCAACTCTGTGTCACAGACACAAAGGCCAAGCTAGGGTTGTTCAAAGACTCAAGAAAATTCTAAGATGAATGAGAGACAAAACAGGCCATACTACATTCTCCAAAAACTTTGCACATTTGCCAATTCTCCCTCCCTAGCCTTAGCAATTCCCTTCCAGCAAAATGTAATCTCCTTCAGTCCAATTTTGTTTTTTGTCTCTGTACTCTCAGCACCTAACACAATACCTTGCACATAGTAGACACTTAATAAAGCTTACAAAGGCCCCATCAAAGCCTTCCCTGATCTCCCCAATGGTTAGATAGTGCTCTCTCTCCCTAGACAACCTTTATTAGTTATTTGTTCTGTATATACTTATGGTTAGTAGTGGACTGGCACATGTCATTGGCCCTGAAACAGTAAGGCCAAAGTATATATACTGCTGTAGACATACAAGTTGTCTCTCCTGAGGGAATGTAAGCTCTTTGCAGGTAAGGGCTATTTCACTTGTTAAATCTTTGTATCTCTTAACAATTAGCACAGTGTTCAACATATAGCAGATCGATTTGTTGAATTGAATTGAATTCTAGATCTCAGAGAGGGAGGCTTCTCTGAGTTCATCTTTTTACCTAATGATACTAACCCAAATTTTATGAGAGATCATTTTCCTAAACTTGCCATCATTCAATCTTTCATCATTTTCAATAATAACAATAGCCAACACTGACTGACATAGTGCTTCATGGCTTGTGAAGCTTTTTACAAATATTATCTTACTTTAAACCACCTCGCTTCTGTTCTGGTGCCCACTTTCTTTCCAAACTTACAAAGAGTGAAGGAGAGATGAAATTCATATGATACCCAGATCACCTTTCTGGCATCACCACCCAGGCCCATAGTGTTTGACTACAAGCAATCCATTACCTGAGAGTGCTAAAGCAAAGCCTTGGCGATGTCCCTATTTCCTGGTTGCAGATGCTGAAACTTCTTTTTTTCCGTTGGCCTTCAACACAATCACTTCCCCTTTGTAAGGGAGTCGCTTCACGGCGGTAGGCTTGCAAGTCTGGAACAAAGCATTAATTTTTCTTTTTTTACATTTCATTTTTCGTGTGTGTGTGTGTGTGTGTGTGTGTGTGTGTGTGCATGAGGGTGAGTATATATGTACTTTTGGGTGGGGTGTATCTTAGCTTGCCTTCTTTTCAGACTAGATGCAAGTCTCTTCAGGCAATTGGGAGAAGTCTAGTTCCCAAGTAGTAAATGCAGCTGTGGAAAGAAAACCAGACTTGGACTCAGGAGATCTGAATTCAAATCCTGGTTCTGACTTACTGACTGTGTAACCAGGGCAAGTCTAATTCCTCTAAATCTGTTTTCTTATCTGCAAATTGAAGATTATACTTGTGTTACCTATCTCGAAAGGTTGTGAAGAAAACAATTTGAAGATCTTTTACTATAGAAATGAGACAAAATATTCTTTACTTAAAGTTTCAGGGTAAGCAGGAGCCCTTGAGAGATCTTTTCACTACAGTACTGTCTCCTCAGCTCTTTGACAGAAATCCTCTTCCTGGCTCAGAGAGATCTGACCGCACAGATTGTCTGCCAACATTCTTCTCATCCAGCCAAAGATGAGTCCCTTGGACACCATGCCCTGTGACGTTTCTTTCCACTGAAGCTTTTCTATCCCTATTCTCTTCCCCTGATGCTCCTGCAATAACACTCTATGCTTGTGGTTGTTATTAAATCCCGTTCCAACATCTTGAATTTTGGTTGTGTTTTGTTGAGTTTAAATGAATATATCTCAGCTATTACATGATAATGGTGCCATTTTTTTGAGTCTCTTATAACTTAATTCTTGCCAATAGATGGTGCAGGGCATAGAGTGCTGTATTTGGAGTTAGGAAGACCTAAGTTAGAACCCTGCTTCTGATAGTTACTATCTGTGCAACCATGGTCAATTCATTTAGCCTTCCTTGGCCTCAGTTTCCTCAACTGTAAAATGGAGATAGTAATAGCACCTGCCTTACAGGGTTTTTCTGAAGATAAAATGAGATAAATGTAAAGTGCTTTACAAAACATTCATTTAAGTTTTAATAGCTTAAAATTGCACTAAGACTGAGACACCCTTACTAAGTTCTGGTGATAATGATGATGTTCAATGGCGCCGTTTTTTAGCGATCTTGAAGGGATGCTAGTTTTGCTCTATTTCTCTAATGTCACTGCTAATCTTCTCCCTTTCTCTTACCCCTTTTATGGGCCAAGCAGCTTGCATTAGCTATGGTGTCTATATTTCAACTAAAAGAGGAACCTGGCACAAGCATCAGGTGCAGGCTGATTAAACTTGTAATTCTGTTCTAAACAAATGATGGGAATTTCACAGGTGTGCAGACATGCATCTCCTACTCCCACATCTAAAACTTCATACTGGCCACATATAAAATGTTCATGGAAAAAGTTCCGATAAGACCCAGGGTGAGAAACAACAGAGCCTTATTCCAATCTCAGTTCCACTGTTTATCAGCACAGGAGCTTTGATCTCAGTTTCTGACCAACCTGGGCTGATTCACTCCTCCATAAACAATGATATTAATTGTGTATTCCTGATTGGCTTAGCCCACTACAGCTCAAAACTCCCAAACTCAAGCAATCTACCAGCTTCACCTTCCTAATAGCAGGGATTATAGGCATGTGCCACCAGCCCAGTTATCATACATTTTTAAAAAATTAAATTATAAGGGCAGCTAGGTGGCACAGTGAGTAGAGCACTGGCCCTGGATTCAGGAGGACCTGAGTTCATATCTGGCCTCAGACACTTACTAGCTGTGTGACCCTGAGCAAGTCACTTAAACCTGACTGCCCCACCAAAAAAAAAAATTAAATTATAGAGTTTTCTAAAGAGAAAAATTAATGCCTCATACTAACATTGTGTACTATCTCTCCATGATGGGTTTAAAATATTTGAGTGATCTAAGATTTGGTCCTGGGGAGTTGTCTAGGATATATAAAGGTTAAGTGCCTTGCCCAAGATCATATAACTAATAAGTGACAGAAACAGGTTTAAACCTAGGTCTTCTTGACTCTGAACTCAACACTCTACCATGCTGCCTCTAAGATTTCAAAATGGAATTATATTTAGAAAGGTTTATCTAAGAAAAATTCCCAATTCTAGGGTGGGTATGAGTATAGTTGATATGTTTCCAGCATTCTCTTCTATATTTTTATTGATTTTTTAAATTTTATTTTTTCAATTAATAAAGGTCTTATTTCTTTCCCTTCTACTCCCTCATTGAAAAAGAGAGAAAAGCAAAACATTTGTAGCAAATATATATTATGCTGTTACTAATATAAACAACATGATCAATCTATCCAAAGATGTATCTCTACCATAAGTGATTTTAGAGATCTAGTTAAACCCCCTCATTTGACAAAAGAAGAAACTGAGGCCCCCTACAGAATAAAAGTGCCTGTCCAAGGTCACACATGTAGAAAGTCACAGAACTGGTATTTGAACCCTCTGATTCTAATTCCAGTGTTATTTTTACTCTACCACACATTGCTTTGGATACTACCATCAAACAAGCTTTTTAGAGTGCTGTACAACTAGGTGGCACAGTGGATACAGTGCTAGCTGGACCTGGAGTCAGGAAGACCTACGTTCAAATCTGGCCTCTGATACTTACTAACTGTGTGACCCTGGGCAAGTCACTTAACCTCATTTGTTTCATTTTCCTCATCTGTAAAATGAGTTGGAGAAGGAAATGGCAAACCATTCCAGTATCTTTACCAAGCTAATCCCAAATAGGGGCATGACTGAACCACAACAACGAATTTTGCTGGGAATAGAAGACAAACTCATTGGCTTATCATCTGTACACCCAAGACTGGTCAAGTCTTTGCACATCTTTCCCAAATCTGTATCTCTACTTAGAACCTCTCCTTCTACCACAGCCTCCTATTGCCAACTGTCTGCTGGATGAAATTTTCACTTGGAAGTCCCACTATTACTTCAAACTCAGCACAACCCAAAGTGAACTCATCAACCTCCTCCTCATACTTCCCTTAACCCTTGATTTCTTCATTTCCTGTTGATGGTAGCACCATCCTCCCAGTCATCTTTTCTCTCAATCTATACATTCAATCAATCGTCAGATCCTATTAATTCTTTCTGAGAAGTATCCCTCACATCTGTCCTCTTCTGTCCATTCTAACTTTACCCACTCTAATTCATGCTCTCATTTTTTCCTGCTTTGACTATTGAAATAACTTACTTCCTCTTCTTGAGTTCATCTCTCTCCACTCTACCCTTAATATTCGAGTAAACTTCCTAATGCACCATTTTGATCCTGTTTTTTTTTTAATCAAAAACCTTCATTGGTTCCCCATTACCTAATCTTGGCATTCAAGGCCCTCCACAGGAGGGCTCCAATCTACCTTTCCAGTCTTTTCTCATTACACTGCCCTTTCTGCACTTTGTATCATAACCAATACCTCTTTGCCAATCTGCATAGTATCCAACTCTCTTTTTGGTCTTGCCTTCTCCATTCTTCATATCTTATCTATATCATCTTCCATGCCTTGAATCAATTCTACTTCCAGTCTCATCTGTTGAAGTTTATCCTTTTCTCCAAGGCCTAATTTCAATGTCATCTTCTTAGTGAGGTCTTTGCTGACTTCTTCAGGTGAAAATGGTCTAACTCTCTGCTCCTTGAAATTTCTCAAAGTCCTCTGGTCCTCTTGTATTTTTTCCTTTCATTTCCCTTTATATCATGGGTATTTGTGTACTTATAATAGATTTTAATCTCCTTGAGAGTAGGTTCGTGTCATATCTATCTTTTTATCCATAATAATAATAGTAGGCATTTAATAAATGATGAAGGAAGTATAGATCACATTCTAAATGAAAATGTAACTATGTACTAATAAATAAAATGTGATAAGTTAATGAAAAATAAAAATTCACAGCAGGCCTATATTTTGACACATTTGCATCATAAAGATAAAAAGCACTTTAATGTACAAGACATAGTTGCTGGAGCCACATTTAAGGAATCCTTAATTTCTCAGGCTTATGATTTCAAAAGACTGTGGATTTTAGATTGGATTATCCTCATAAGTGAGAAAGGCCATGAAAATTGCCAGACAAATAAATGATTTTGAATTTTTTCCTCAATGATAGCAAATATAGTATGCTTCAGTATAGCATAGTATATTTGAATCATTTGGTCCAGCAATTACTTCGACTGGGTGAAGTAAATATACCATATTTGAACTCCAGCTTGCTCTCCCCACCCCCTACCTAATACATATTAAATAAATATGATCAGTCAATTGGACATTTATTGATAAATATGACCAATTAATTCTCTGATGCTTTCATTTGCTAATAATAAAAGCTTCAAGATTTCTTCTCAAATCAATAAGGAGAACATCTAAATTACAGATGGGAACATAGAAAATAGCATAAATTCTTGATGGTTGCCTCTATATCAAGGAATCATTCACTTAAGATAAAATCCACTATCCAGAAGAATAATACATTAGGCAAGAAATGTCATCCAGTGAAGAGAAACAATGAAGTCATCAGTGTACTAACAATCATTTTGAGCACATGTCAATGTGCCTCCACTAAAGCCTTCCCATGCCATGTAGAATGTCACTTCCATGTTGTGAGGTGACCCGCCAGTTCTCTGAGGCTCTTCAAGTAGAACATAAGCTCTAGTAAGTTCTACCAAGTTCTGACTATGGATCTAGTAATGACCCTCTATTTCTGCTATCTGAGGACCAGCCCAGTCAAGTTCAGAGTGTCACCATCAATATGAAATTTTTGGACAGCAACTCATGAATACCAGTCACTAATTTAGAAGGGTTGTGACTCGTGTAGGGAGAGAGAATTCCTGTGCCAACAAAATTTTAGATCTTTGAAGCTTTGAATGAATGATTGGACTAATGAATGATTGAGTAGTCTATGTTAGTGGGCCTTGTTTACATAACAGATTCTTTTTGGAAGCCCTGAATTTTTATTAAGCAAATCCTTTGAAATGTACCAGAAATCACTCTTAAAAAAACAATGTCTAATATTTATATAGAATTTCAAGGTTTGCTAATCACTTTCACAAATATGATTTCTTTTCATCTTTACAACAACCTTGGGAAGTAGGTGCTATTGTTATTCCCATTTTACAGATGAAAAATTGAAGAAGACAAGTGATACATCAAGGTCATGCAGCTAATTAAGTGTCTGAAACTGGATTTGACTCAGGTATCCTGACTCCAGGCCCTCCTGACTCCAGGCCCAGCACTCTATCCAATGAGCCACTGAACTTTCTATAATAATGCTGTCACTTACACAGGGCTTTAAGGTTTGTAAGCACTTTACAAATATTATCTTTTTTTTATCACAAGTTGGGAGGTAGGTGCTATTATTATACTCATTTTACAGATAAGGAAACTGGGGTACAAAGAGTTAAATAATTTGCCTGAGGTCACACAGCTAGTAAGCTCTGAGGTTTACTCAGAATTGAGTTCAGTTCTTCCTGACTCCAAGTTCAGCTTGCTATCCATTGTACCACCTAGCTGCCTCAAACACTTCAAAACACTTGTGATTCCACTGATGTGGAATGGGACAGTCTCTACTGATGCAGCTCCTTTAGATGGTGGTTTCATGAGCTATTGCGAACAAAAACTCCCTCATCTGGTGGCTAACCTTCTGGTGGTGAGGCTTTCCAAACTTGGCTGCTCCTCCAATACAGGCCATCGGCCCTGAGAGGCCAGGACCACTTCCATAGCATCATGAGGCAAGGCAGGTAGACCTTAGTATTAGGTGGCAAAGGAAATAATCACCTCCACTCTATAACACTTATAAATCTTGATTTTGAAAATAATATATTGACCTTACCAGTAAGGTAAGAAAGTTTTTTTTTTCTGTTGACAGGAAGCTCTTGAAATATTTATGATGCATAAAAATATAAATTTTGCTTGTCCTCTTTTGGATCCCATGCCAATAATGACTTTAGATTTTTTAAAAATTTAAACAAAATTACTATACAATTAGTAAACTCATTAGATCATAATCTATATATGACTTTTTTGTTTTTTCATACCACTATAATATAGGCACATGACTTTTGGTTTTTGTTATAGTTTCATCCAGAAAAAAAGGCTCATTTCTTGAGATTACCCATGACAGATATACCTTCTTTGGAAACATTTTCCTATCTAGCTGGACATAGAAAGCAATTTTTGAAAGTGCATTAGTTTATTATTCAATTTGTTAGAATAAGAACCATTCCTCAATTGATAAACAGTAAAGGATATGAATAGGCAGTTTACTAAGGAAGAAATAAAAGCAATCAATCACTATATGAAAATTGCTCCAAATGATTAGAGAAATGCAAAAAAAAAGTAAATGAGGTTTCACCTCACATTATCAGAGTAGAAAAAATAGGAAAATTACATGTTAGAGGGATGGCAAACGGGGGGAAAGAAGTTATGTATTAGTACTGTTGGTAGAGTTGTGAACTGATGTAGCCATTCTGAAGAGCAATTTAGAACTCCATTCATAAAGTCACTAAGTTGTGTATCTTTTGACCCAGTGATAGCACTATTAGGCCTATCCCTCAGAGAAATTATAGAAAGAAGAAAAGGATCCATATGTACACAAATTTTTATAGCAGCTCTTTTCATAATGGTAAAGATCTGGAAACTAAAGGGATGCCCATGGTTTGGGAAATATCTGAATAAATTATCTTGTATATATGTATAATTATTATACATGTATAATAATATTCTGCCATAAGAAATGATGAAAGAGATGGGTGCATTGAATCCTGGGAAGACTTGTGTGAACTGACACAGAGTGAAGTGAGCAGAACCCAGACAATTTATATAATAATAACAACATTGAAAAAAAAAACTTTGAAAGATATGCAATGACCAACCAATATTTTAGAGGACGAATTAAGTATACTTTCTGCCTCCTGACAAAGAGGTGATGGATTCAGGGTGCAGAATGACACATATTTTGGAACATACCATTATGGTAATTTATTTTATTTTTCTATATATGTTTGATAGAAGGATTTTTTTCCTTCTCTTTTTTTTTTAATAACACATATAGGAAGAGCTGGGAGAGAGAAACTAGACTTTTGTTAATTGAAAAAAAATTAAATTAAAAATATATCACATTAACAAGAAAAAGGCCATCTATCTAACAATGACTCTTCTTTATGAATATTTAGGTTTAAATACAATTATAAGCATACACCTAAGAACAACATTTGTTCTCATTCTAGGTCCAATAGATATACTTTCTAGAATGCATATAGAAGTTTCCCTACTATGCCCTACATGTGCCCCAAGCCTAGAATTCACCCACTGAAAATACTTTCCACTCCTGTGATCTCTTCCTTTGATTGGGTAGTTTCTCCCAGAATGTCCATTCATGGAGAGAAGCCCAGGCCAGCTGTGTCTTCATTTCTTTCCAGGCTGTATTCTGGACTTTCTCTACCATGCATCTGAGTACACTCCTTCTCCTTCCCTTTCCTGAAACTTTTTCAGCTTCCTTTTATGAGTTTTCTTCCGCCATTGGAATGCAGGCTCTTTGAGGGCAAAGACTGTCTTTCTGCTTATATTTATATTCTCAGGTCTTAGTACAATACTTGACACATAGTAAGCAAATGCTTGTTGACTGACTTACTGATACTTGAAATTCAAAGGGATAAAATTGAGAGAGAGAAACTCAAAAGTTGGTGGGTTTTATAGTGAAAGTCTATTCTGTATAGATTCTTCTACACTTACCCGATCTCTCTGTTTGATTCGTTTGTAAACATATTCGGCAAATGGTTTCCGAGGAATAAATTTTCCATCTCCTGCATTGACATTAAAAACTCCAGCTTCATATACCACTTTGCCTCTTGAAATAGTCACGATGGGTACCCCATGACAGACCATTCCCTCAAATATATTGAAATTAACAGCTTGATGATGAGTTTTTGCAGAAATAGTCCTGTATTAAAAATGGGGAATAACATGTACTATCATCATAATCACTGTTAGAAGGATCTACTTAACTATTAGGGGAATTATTAGGGAACAATTAACTATGAGGGGAATGGCTTGGTTTGTTTATTGAAAAGCAACTGATGGGTCAAGATAAAATGTATCAAAAAAAAGAAAGAAAGGAAGAAAAAAGGAATGAATAGTCTTCCATTATTTTTAAAAAGAAATCTCTAGCTCATTAGTCTTTTTCTGAGTGGAACATGAAATACCCGAAGAAGAATGTTAGAAGAAAACTTAGAAACTCTATTAAACCATAGCTTTATCACATTCTGAGAAGTGACTACAGGAATTGAATATGACATTAATATTTCACCACTAAGTAATTAGGCTTCCTAAGAGTATAAAATCAAATAGGCAACTGTTTCCATTTATTAAGGCAGGGGGAAAATTTTCCTTTGGGTTTAAATTTCTATTTTTATAATTTTGTCTAAAAAAGTTGTATTTTTAAAGAACAATTTATTTTGGAAGGTTATTCCTTCCCAAGAAGAAAATCAGGGAAAAAAATGTTAGCCCTTAGTGTTTTTGTGTTTTGGTGAGGCAGTTGGGGTTAAGTGATTTGCCCAAGGTCACAGAGCTAGTAAGTATCAAGTGTCTGAGGCTGCATTTATACTCAGGCCCTCCTAACTCCAGAGCCAGTGCTCTAACCATTATGCCACCAAGCTGCCCTGACAAATCACCTTTGTCCCTAACCCTCACCCTCAACTTTTCCAAAGTTCCAGGCTTAAAAAGAAAGAGCAAAAGATACCTGGACAGAATCCAAATACTGGCTTGAAATTATATTCTACATAAAAAAAGCTTAAGAGATTAAAGCAAAAGGGAATTCATGAAATCCCAGCATGCAACAAGGATGCCTTCCAATTATCATATAGACGCTGAGTACATTATAGCAATGGGGTTATTTTATAGTACATCATAAGAATGGAGGGAATTTTTCAGGAACCCCTCTTTACACCAGTTCTGGTTGTTTGAGGTCCTTGTTTGTGTATACTAGAAGACTACTAGGTTAAGGTTGTGTATCTGTAAAGCCATACCGAATAAGAACTGGCAATAAAATAGGAGCCTATCAATTTTATAATGGCTAAAAAAAGTGTGATACATGAATATGAATATGAATATTACTGTGCCAGGAGAAGTTATAGATATGAAGCAATCTAGAGAAGCCTGGGAGGCCTTATGTGGACAGAGGATACAAAATAAAGAATGCAGAATCAAGAAAACAACATTCACTATAACTATAGCAATATAAATGCCAGCAGCTAGGAGGTACAGTGGATAGAGTACTGGGCCTGGAGTCTGGAAGAATAATCTGGCCTCAGATATTTACCAGCCTAAACAAGTCACTTAACTCTGTTTGCCTCAGTTTCTCATCTATAAAATGAGCTGAAGAAGGAAATGGCAAACCACTCCAGTATCTTTGCCAAGAAAACCCCCAAAGGGGTCACAAAGAGTCAGACATATGTGAAAAAATGACTGAACAACAACAAATAACAATATAAATAGAAAGAACACACAAAAAATTGAACACTGGGTAAATATAATGACCAAGGGTGTCCCCAGAAAAGAGCCAAGAAAATACATCTCCCTCTTCTTTATTTTTCATAAGTAGGAGACCACGGGTAGTTAATATAGCACATGCCATCAGAAATGATCCATCATAGACTTTGATCTGGAAGAGACCTGAGGAGTCACTGAATTCAATCCTCTCATTTAATGGATGAGGAAACTGAGGTCGAGAGAGGTTAAATGGCTTGCCTAGAGTCACACAGTAAGTGTCTGAGACAGAATTTGAACTACTGACTCCAAATGACGTGTTGGTTGGTTTTGCTGAACTGCTTTCTCTTTTCTTTCTTTTAAAAAATAATAGCAACTAGCATTTATATAGCCCTTTGCATATGTTATTTCATCTGATTCTTACAATAGCCCTGTGAAATAGGTACTACTTTACAGATGAAAAAACTAAGGTCAGAGAGGTACTATTACTATTATGTTCATTTTACAGATGGGACTACTAAGTGGTTGTCCAGGGTCACAGAGTTAGTAGGTGTCTGGGGAGAAACTTCAACCTAGTTCTTCCTGACTCCAAATGACATGTTGGTCAGATTTGCTGAACAATTCTCTCTCTCTCTCTCTCTCTCTCTCTCTCTCTCTCTCTCTCTCTCAAAACAAACCAACAACAACCATTTATTACAAGGGATGCCTGGCTGGGTAGGGAAGGGCAGGGGTGGGTAGTCCTGGTGGATATACTCAGAAAGGAAAGTGATGTAGAAATGAAAGACAGAAATAAAAAGGTAATGCATTTAAAAACTTACATTCCATTAAATGGAAATTACCCAAGAGCATTGGATCCCATCTAGAACATTGCTGGTGTTCAGGAACAGTTCATTTGGTTTTTTTTTAAAGGTTAATACCTCAAACTTTCATTATTAGCTACATTATATCAAAATCCTATGACCCACCTAACCATACATACTTATGTAAGACTTTTTAATATAGTAGGTGCTTTAAAATGTTTTTTAATTGAATCATCCACTTCCTCTACCAATGCAGATTGCCAACTATCCAGAACTTATATTCTTATAGAGTTGTCAAGAGCACTGAGAGGTTAAGTAACCTGCACATTGTCAAATAGTCAAATGTGCTAGAGGCAGCACTTGACCCAGCCCCACCTCCCTTCTTTCTGAATTCCTTCCAAAGCCAACCTTGTAGCCACTACCTGACTCTTATGTAACATTTAGACTCTTTTTAAGATCTCATTTCATTTGATCACCACATTAAGCTTGTGAAGTATTTAGGAAAGGCAATGCTATTCTTCTTTTGAAGATGAGGAAAGTAAGACCCAGAGGTATATAAAAAAAAAAAAAAAAAAACCTTATGCAAGGTCACACAACTAGTTAGTGGGAGAGTTAGTACTAGACCCAAACCTCCTGACTACACACATACTGTCTTTTCTGTCATAGCTCATTGCCTTTTACATAATTGAATCCCCAAGTTAGAAGACAGATCAATGCATAGAAGACACTTTGGGGATTGAGAGGAATTACTTATATCTGGGAGAAGCAAGGAAAGGGTCAGGGAGGAGGTCACGTCTGAGCTTGACCTTGAGGAAAGAGAAAGGCATCAATAGATGAAATGGCATAAGGGAAGTAAAGTCTATTCTAGGCATGGAGGACGGTATGAACAAAGGGATAGAACTGGGGGAAGGTATACAACAATCAAGCAGGCAAAGATTTATTAAGCATATGTGAGGTGTCAGGCGTTAGAGAAACAAAGACAAAAGTGAAATAAAGAGTCCCTGTCTTCAAGGACCTTCTAGCTAAGGAGGTTAATGTATACATATATATATACATACATACATACATACTTACATACATATATGTATGTATATACACACACACTCACACACATACATATGCAAGTATATATACATGTGTGTATTATATAGTGTATTATGTATGTTTACATACACACAGAGATATACAGAGATAAACATAGATATATACAGATATATGCAAAAAGCCTATATCAGTACATACAAAGTAGATATAAGTAACCTCAGAAGGGAAGGCACTATCAATAGGCCTAGACTAAGGATGACGAAGACTGCAAAGAATAGTTGACTGGAGCACAGCAGGGTGTATGTAGAGGAAGAGGCTAGAAATGTAAACTGGGTTAGATTGCCCCCAAACTACCTTTACCAGCAGGATAACGAGTGTATATTTTTATTTGTCAGACAATGGGGAGCTACTAAAGATTCCTGAGAAGTGCAGAAATGGGATTACATTAGGACATGATAATCATAGCATCATAGATTTAGAGCTAAAAGGGACCTTAAAGGCCATTCTAGTCAAACACCCTTATTTTACAGATGAAGAAACTGAGGCTCATGGAGGTAAAGTGACTTTCCTAGGGTCATTCAGGTATTAAGTGTCAGAGTTAGGATTTGAAGCAGATCCTGGATCCTGGGTCCTCTGACTTCACGGTGAAAAAAATCACTTTGGCAAAAGGGTGAAAGGTGGATTGAATTTGGGAAAAGAATGGAGGTAGGGAGACCAGCTAGGGGCTATTACTACTGTTCAAGAAATATTTTAACTATTTTTTTAAAAAAATTGACTCTAATGTTTATTAAATGTCACTCTTAGTATGAAAGAATTAAGGTACTAAAACTCCCATTCAGAGAGTTCTTATGCCATAGGCACTATTGTCCTGTTCTTTTTGTTTGGGGTTTCGTGCGTATCAGGAACTCTCAGAAGAGGAAATTCCCCCTATCAATCAGTATAATTCAGCACCTTCTCAGTAAGTTAAGAGTCTTAGTTGCATAGGGCAGTGGGAGGTTGTGACTTGACCAAGGTCATACAGCTAGTAAGTGTCAAGTATGTGGTCTGAGACCGGATTTGAACTCAGACCCTCCTGGCTCCAGGGCTGGTACTCTATCCACTGCACCACCTAGCTGCCCGTAAAGGAGGACATTTCCAAGCCCCAGGAGGACAGGGAGGAGGATTTTTAAAATGCTTATTTGGGAAAATAACACAAAAGTTACTTTTCAAGCAAAGAACTGCAGATTTGACCAATGATCATAATCCCTTTATTAAAAAAAACATGGTCACCACTGAAAACTGTGTCAGCCTCTGGATTTCCTTCAGTAACTGTTTTTTTTGGGCATTTTCTAATTCTCTTAGTGCTCAAGTCATTCTTTAAAGGAATAATTATGCCAGGCAAGGCAATGCAACAAGCGTCTATTAAGTGTTTACTATTTGTTGGCCACTATCTGGATGCTGGGAACACAAGACAAAACCAGAATGTTTTCTTCCCTAAGTAGCTGATATTTGAGGCAAAGGATGGGAGACAAGGGGGAGAGGAGGCACACAGAGAGAGAGATAACTAGTACAAAGAAAAACAATTTAGAGAGAGTAGAATAACTGAGGAGTCAGGAAAGGTTTAATAAATGTTTGCTGAATTCATTGAATTGAACTGAATGAGCTGGTGCCTGAACAAAAGTGAAGAAGCTAAAAGATCCTGTGTTGGAGGTGAGAAGAGACTAAATTCCCATCATGTATGACAATCTATTTAAAGGCATGAAGACTGGAGATGGAATGCTAAGTTTATGGTACAGCTAGTACCGTTTATGGTTTAGCTAGAAGGAGAGCAACATGAATTAAGTCTGGAAACGTTCTCCTCCCAGCTGTGCTTCTTAGTCTCCATACTTTGTCAACATGACCCAGCTGCCTTCTCATCTTGGAATATTCCTCTATCATTCAGGCCTCCTTCTCCCATTGGTGTGTTCCTTCCAGGAGCTTCCATTTTGGGGTCACTTAATAAATGATATTGCTTGCCTGCCTGGAAAGGTAGATGGCAGCCAGACTGTGAAGGGTTTTAAATGCCAGACAGAAGCTAGAATTTTATCCTAGGGGTAATAGGAAACTATGTGACCCTGGGCAAGTCACAACTCTATTTGCTTCAGTTTTCCCATCTGTAAAATAAACTGGAGAAGGAAATGACAAACCACTCAAGTACCTTTGCCAAGAAAACCCCAAATGGGGTCATGAAGGGTTGGACATGATTGAAATAAATGAACAACAAAATAGGGAGTTACTGAGCATTTTTGAGCAAGGGAATGACATGAGTCAAACTGAAATATCGCTATTTGGGAGACTTCCGAGTCTCCCAAATAGTGATAAGAAATAAGGTATTTCAGCTCCACTAATGGAATAAACCTAACTCAATACAAACTGAGTATGACTGTTTTTGATCCATGCCTTGAATCTTCTACCAATTGGCATAGGTCAAAAGCACTCATACTCAGTTTGTGTTGAGTTAGGTTTATTCCATTAGTGGATTCATTTATGTGACAGCAGTTTTCATTGGTCACTCTGCCTGAGGAAGAAACTTACTGTTTATTTAACTCCCTTGGAGCACATGTAGTCAGGCCTGTCTCAGTATATTATGGAGTGCCATGGGTGTCTTACTGAGTTCTAGTCACATACATCTCCAAGGCTAAAAATATGAGGAGGGCAAAAGCCCTGAAGGGAACAAAATTAGGCTATTATCCAATTTAGTAACTTTGATATTGTTCACATTATAGCTGCAGGAAAACAGTTTGTCCCTTGCTAGTAGCTTCCTATTATTATTTTTTAAAAATGTCATTGCTTTTACTTGCAAGAAAAATTACTGAAGCACGGCCCAAATGAGTTTCCTCTACTTTGGTTCACATGGAGAGGAATGAGAAGGGTAGCGAAATGTCTCAGTGCCAAACTGACCCTCCTTATTATAAGGAAAATTATTTTTTAGGTATTTTACATTATTTTCTCCATTTTACTCACTTAACATATGAACTAAAAAGGCTATTGAAAACCAGATATTTATATGATATCTGGAATGTGCAGGCTGTAAGAACGAATAGAAAAAGAACTGGATTTGACGTCAAGAGGACATGGATTACAATCTGGCTCTGCTGCAGTGATTCTAGAAAGTAGTTTGGAACTAGACCACCCCCCCCAAAATAAATTTAAAGAAAAACACTGGGCATATCTTTTTTGACCGAGAGATATGACTACTAGGCTTATTTCAGAGAGATCAAAGAAAGAAGAGCACCCAGAAGCTCTTTCTGTAGTGGCAAAGAACTCAAAACTAAGGGGATGTAATTAATCAGAAGACTGACTGAACAAAGTGTGGTATATGAAAGCAGTGGAATATTATTGTGCCAGATATGATAAAAGAGATGGGTTCAGAGAAACCTGGAAAGACTTGCATGGACTGATGCAGAATGAGGTGAGCAGAACCAAGAGAACAATTTATACAATAAAAACAACGCTACAAAAACAATTTTGAAAGACTTAAGAACTCTGATCAGTATCCAATGACTAATGATGATTCCAGAGGACCCATGAAGCATACTGTCAACCTCCACACAGAGAGGTGATGGACTCAGAATAAAGAATGAGACAAATATTTTGGACGTGTCTAATACGAGAATTTGTTTTGCTAGACTATTTGTATTTATTAAAAAGTATTTTTCACCCATGGGGTAGTGTTAGAGAGTGGGGAGTGGGGAGTGAAACAAATGCTTGTTAACTGAAGTAAAATAAAAAAAAAATCTGGCTCTGTTACTTACTAGCCTGAATTTCTGAGCCCCAGTTTCCTCATCTGTAAAATGGAGCTGATGATAAAACTAACACTACCTAATACCTCCTTACTGCTTTGAGGATCAAGTCAACAAACATTTATTAAGTACCTATTATGTGTCAGGTACTGTACTGAGCACTACATCAAATGAGATAATATATGTAAAGTGTTTTGTAAACCACAAAACTGTATAAATATGAGCTATCATTGTTAACTATCTCAGGACTAATAGTATCAGTATCAGTTCTCTTCTTTCAGGGATGCCTGCATTTTAATACAATATCATATGTTAACATGCTGCTTTGAATATTTCCATATCAGTGTATGTGTGTGTATGCATATATAAGTATATATGTATGTGTACATATATGTATATATATATATATACATATATTAAACACTATAGTGTGTCATAGTGGAGAGCTGGACTTGTATTAAGAAGACCTAAGTTCAAATCCTGCCTCAAACACTTAACAGCTATGACATTCTGGGCAAAACCTCTGAGCCTCAGTTTCTTAATCTGTAAAATGAGGATAAAAATAGCATCTACCTCCTAAGACTACCATGAGTCTCAAGCAAAATAATATAAAAGATGCTTTGAGAACCTTAAAGCATTATATAATTGTGAGCTATTGTTATCATACCTTCTTATATGGAACATGAAAAGTGCTATGGAATGCATCTAGATTAAAGGTATTCAGTCAACATTTAAAAAAAAAAATCATTCTTCACCAGAAGTCAAACTAGAATCATCTCATTGGAATCTTCCATTCTTGGAGTTCCGATGGAAAGACCCCTGGATTTAGAGTCCTAGGACCTAAGGTACAACCCTGGCTCTGCCCCTTCCTACCTCTGTGAACCTTGGGCAAGCTGTGTTACCTCTTCAGGCCTCCATGGTCTCATATATAAAAGAGGGCAGGGGAGGAGGTTGCACTAGATGACTTCTTAGGCCTCTTCCAGCTTCAAATTCATGACCCCATAATCATTTCATAATAGAACCAAAGATCTTCCTTAGCCTCCTGAGCTCACTTCAGATGTCACCTCCTCCAAGAAGCCAACAACAACAAGAAATTTGTAAAGTGCTTAGCAGAGTGCCATAGTAGGCGCTATATAAATGCTAGCTATCATCATCATCATCATCATCATCATCATCATCATCATCATCATCATTGTCTGGCAATTACTTCATACTTTAAGGCAGGAGTTGTTAACCTGGGGTTTGTGAACATTTTTTTATAAGAATATTTCAATACAATTGATTTCTTTTGTAATTCTATGGTGGCCCAGGGGATAGCGCACTGGCACTCTAGACAGAAAGACCTAAGTTCAAATCCAGCCTCAGGCACTTGCTAGTTGTATGACCTGGGGCAAGTCAATCAACCTCTATTAGCCTCAGTTTCCTCATCTATAAAATGAGGGTAATGATAGCACCTACCTTGAAGGTTGTTGTGAGGATCAAATGAGATAAACTTTGTCAAAAGTGCTCAGTACACTGCCTGGCACATAATAACCACCATCTATGTGCTTATCCTCGTTCTATTTTAAAGCATTATTCTGAGAAGGGGTCTCAGGCTTTGCCAGACTGATGAAGGGGTTCATGACATGTAAAAAGGCCAAAAGCCCCTGCTTTAAGGCTCGTAAAGTTTTTCATGGTACTCTCCCTCCTCAAAACACCTTTTACTTACTTATGCACATACATGTTGTATGCATCATGCATGATGGAGTCTTCTGGAAGGCAGGGGATGTTTTCTTTTCCTTTTTTTTTCTTTCTTTTTTTTTTTGCTAGGCACATAGTCAAGGAGTTGCATATGTCTCCTGAATTGGGGTGAGTTTGTCAAATAGATATGACTTTCAGTCACTTCTAACCTCATATAGATTCAAGCTCCCACTTGGCCTTGAAGGCTTTTAGAAGCCATCAGCCTTGGCTCTGAGCCAAAACCTCCTCATCTTTTTTAAAATTGGTCAAGATAGGGAGAGATTTGGGATACAGATTTGTTCTTTTAACAATTTCTTTGAAGTGACAGGACATGTCACTTCAGAGTGGCCCAGGCAGGCCTCTTAAAAGATGAAAAGTTGTCACTTCCCATGCATTGCCATTATTAAGCAAAACTGCTACCCAGTGTACCCATCAATTTCACCTCCCCTATGTGTCCAAATTAAACACTGGGCTCCTAAGGAATGGAAAATCAAGTTGTCAGCTCAATCCTATTTAGGACGATGCCTTAAACCTTCTCTGGGCCTAAGTAGGCGGCAGAATATTGTAATTCAGGCCCATGAAACGTGGACCAAAGTATGAATAGAAGAAAAATGGCCTGGTCATCCTGCAAGTAGGGTCTTTAAGTTTGGGATGGAAGTGACATCTGGGAAAAAAAAAGCTGATTTACATAGTAGAAATATGATTTCCTGAGCCAGTACTGAATTCAGGTCACTTGAATGTTAATTTGTCCCTACTATGTACAAAAGAGATAGAGAGGCATTGAAGATAGGCAACCAGCTTCATAGCTTGGAGACCAGGATTCAAGTTCTGCCTTTAGCCCTCAGTACCTGGGTGACCCTGGTCTAGTCACTTAACCTCTAAATTATATGGGTTAGTGGTGTCAAACTCCAATAGAACCAGATACCTGGTGAGGAGCATACTGACTTAGAAAACTATAAATTAACAATATCTTTTTGTATTGTGGCAGCTAGGTATCGTGGTAGATAGAAAGGTGGGCCTGAAGTCAGGAAGACTCATCTTCCTGAGTTCAAATCTGTCTTCCAACACTTACTAGCTATGTGACTCTAGGCAAGTTACTTAACCCTGTTTGTCTCAGTTTCCTCATCTGAAAAATGAGCTAGAGAAGGAAATGGCAAATCATTCCAGTATCTTTGCCATGAAAACTCCAGATAGGATCACGAAAAGTCAGACACGACTGAACAACAAACAATCGTGTATTGTAATCTACTTTGTCAAATATTTCTCACTTACTTTTTAATCTGGTTTTGAACTCATTTTCTTTCTTTCTTTTTAATTTTGGAGGCAATGGGAATTAAGTGACTTACCCAGGGTCCCACAGCTACTTAGTAGATGCCTGAGGCCACATTTGAACTCAGGTCCTCCTGATTCCAGGACTGGTGCTCTATCCAGTGTACCACTTAGCTGCCCCTTGGCCTTACTTTCAAGGGCTGAGCTTATAACACCTTTGCTCTGGGTAAGTCTCGAAGAATCTAATTTGAAAAGAAGATGCCAACCTGTATTAATTCCCTATACCAATGAAATAATGGGTAATGCTTTCCTTATCCCTGATGGCCAAACCTCTATGCTAATTGCTGATGACACAAAGACACAAATGAAACAGTCCTTGCCCTCAAGAAGCTTACATTCAAATATGTGATAATGAGTATAAAGTATATACATCTAAGTAAAGAGAAGGTAGGGGGTGATGAGAACACTTTAGGAATAATTGAGGAGAAAACATTGTCAGCTGAGGGGGAGGGGGGCAAGAAAGGCTATTTACAGGAGGGAGCACTTGAGTTGAGCCCAGAAGAAAGATTTAAATCAAAAAGGAAGAGATAGGGAGAGAGTTCATTCCATAAATGGGCTATGATTTGCGGATATGCGTGAAGTACATTGGCAAATCAGGTTCCAATTTACTGGAACAAAGCACATCATACATATTCATTTTCAGAAAGCAGAGAACTAAAGAGATTGAAAGTATTATGAAAGCAAATTAGATATGAGTAATTTAAAAAGCTAACATAATGTAAAGTGAGTAATATAATGGATTAAGGGCCAACCTTCAAGAAAAAAAGACCTAGGTTCAAGATCTGCCTCTCATACCTAGCTGTGGGACCTTCAGCAAGTAATTTAACCTGTCAGTGTCTCCAGGCAACCTTTCTAAGACTACAAGCCAGGAATGGGATGTCAATTAGTATCAGTAGGAGATGATTCCACAGTGAGAGTTTAACACATAGATTAAATCACAATTCCAGAATTCTTTCTTCAAAACAAACTAAAAAAGCTTACCACATTCCTGGGGGAAATGATGTTAAACAAGAATGTGGTACATCTGAGGGTGTCCAAGAAAGGAATAAGCCTGGTTTTATTGCATGATTTGTGGAACCCATCTCATTGGATCATAGATTTTGGAGGTGGAAAGGACTTTAGAGGGCAGCTAGGTGGTGCAGTAGATAGAGTGCCAAGCCTGGAGTCAGGAAGACCCCTCTTCCTGGGTTCAAATCTGGCCTCAGACACTTGTCAATAAAATTTACTGTATTAGAAATGAAAACATCTTAGTATCATTATAAAAATGGTTTTGATCCCACGGACCCTCTGAGGCCCTCAAAGATCCCCAGATCACACATTGGGAACCACTGCATCTTAAGGAGAAAGCCTTGGACATGGAGTTGAAAGAACTGGGTTCAGATCCCTGCTGACATTAATTAGCCGTGTGGCCATGAACAAGTTAGTTGATCTTTCTGAATCTCCCTTTTCTCATCTGCAAAATAGGTATGTGATGGTTATACAACTGATTTCACAGAGTTATAAGGATAGTATTTTATAAATCTGTAAAATGTGAGTTGTAACAACAGCTCATTATTCATGTAAGATGATGACACTGCCTGGCAGAATTTCTATTCATGCATGCAGCTGTGACAGGAAAGACTGTTGATCATTGTTTTTTTTGTTTTTTTTTTTCTCTCATGAATATTTGATGCAAGAATCCCAGAATAGTATGCCTTTATGTACAGCTAAGGATTTACAGTTTAGGATTGGAGAGCCAGTCTTGTAGAGAGAGTAACATACTGTACTTGGTAAACAGGAAGACTTGAGTTCAGATCATATCATAGACATTATCTGTGTGATCCTGGGCAAGTCACTTAATGTTACTCAGCCTCAGTTTTCTCATCTGGAAATGAAGATAATAATCACATCTACCTCCCAAGGTTATTGTTAAGATCCAGTGACATAATGTGTGTATAGTACAATTTGCAAACTTTAAAGCATTGTATAAATGTGAGCTATTATTATTTTCAGTCACTTGACAAGCATTTTTATTAAGCCTTTACTATGTGTCCAGCACTGAGCTAAGTACAAGGGATGAAAAGACAAGCCAAAAATAGTTCTTGCCCTCCAGTAACAGAAGATTTAAATAGGAAGGTAATTGCACTGAGAAAGTTTGGGGAGTTGGAGGAGGAAGCAGAAACTAGGGAAGGCTTCCTGCAGAAGGTGAGATTTGAGCTGAATCTTGAAGGAAGCCAGGAGGCAAAGGTGAATGGAGAATTCCAGGGATGGGGGGTGGACAATGGCACAGAGTGTTATGTTCCAGGAATAAATAACAAGGAAACCAAGAGATTACAAATGAGTTACTGAGGAAATGGAGACTTTAGGAAACACAACTACTAATATCTAGTTTATTAGACAAATTGCTAAGCATACCACCAAAAATAAAGAGAATAAATGGAAACCCTCAGGATTTGGTATCAGAGGATCTGGGTCCTCTACTCTGTGACTTACTGTGTGACCTTGGAAAAGTCATGTTATCTTGCTGGGTCTCCATTTCCTCTTCTACAAAACAAGAGAGGGGGTCTAAATGACTTCTAACATCCCTTGAAACTCTAAATCTGTGATCTTGAGACCTTTTCTCAAAAAAAAATTTTAGCACCCTAATTCCAAGAATCAAAACATATACTCACAGAATCATAATATGTTAGAAAGAGAAGAGAATTAAAGATCATTTAACCTAATCCTATCATTTTACATATAAATAAACTAAGAAGCAGTGAAATGATGTGCCCAAGGTCACACAGCTAGTAAATGATAGAACCAGAATTTAAAGTCAAGTATCCTGATTTCCAGTACAGGAGTACTTTCACTATACCTGAGATCCATCCTTCAGAAATTTCTAAGAGCAAAGCTAGTGCCTTTTTATTTCAAAATTTCAACTCAAAGAGACTCTCAGAAACCCAAAAATTATTTGAATGATTTCCATATGAAGAGAAGCAGCTTCCCTAAAGTGATAAGAAACAACATTTTTCAATGTCCCAAAATACAGTCCAGTCCCATCCAGGATTCTCAGTCTCTTCCTGAGATAGCATCAGTCAATCAGCTAACATTCGTGGATACAATGGATAGGATCATGGATTGGGAGCTGGAAAAGACCTCACCCTCTCTGGTTGTATCTGGAAGTTCAACTTCGACCAGCTGAAAAGAAGAATCTTTTAAAGGAAGTAGTCAAAGAGGGATTGAATGTTTTTAGGGAAATGATTCTCCAACGGCATGTGGAAAATCAAGCGATCATTGTTCTGTTTGATGAAGCAAAATGATAACTGTACTTTACCTTGGGCACTGTAACTACCCATTATCTCATGGCACACTTTTGCCCATTGTCTAAAAAGTCTATATCTGTGACTCTGAAAAGATGTGTTTCAAAGCTATTAATGTGACTCTCTGTCTTTCAACTTCTCACCCTCTAAGAAGAAATGCTTAGAAGGGAACAATCTAAAATAATAAAAAAAAATTATCTCCAGGCTTGTGCCTAAAATGCAAAATAAAGATTTTTCTTGCATGCCCCCAACCAATTGATTCCCAGGTGAGAAAGGCTCCTAAAGGAGCTTCAGGAATTTTTTTTCAATGTGTTTTCTCTCCTTCATCCCTTAAATGGAAATGTATAGAAGTTGTTCATTCTCTTACATCTCATCTTGTGTTGTCTAATATGCTTGTTTTTCTAATGTGATTTTTCTTCCTGAAGAAAATTTTATTTCCTAGCTGACTCTTTTTGTTTGGCTCAGGCCCAGAATAGTATAATTGCTTGGCTCACCAGGCCAAGTCCACATGCAGCCTTCTAGTGAGAGAAATGATTATTTCTCTCTAATATTAATAACCAATTATTAATTGAGATTAAGATTTTTTTCTTTCTATTTTCTTATTCAGAGATGAACCCCTGTAGGTTATACAGCTAAGTCTTTGAAGGATATTATTGACCTTGCCCCAAAATTTACCCCACTTAGACCATCTTATCTAGGTGGAATTGTTACCCTACCCAGTTAGAAAAATCTTACAAAGAGAATCTAATCTAGGTGAATTCTGGCCTGTTGAGTTCTACTCAGGTGTGGGGCAGGCAGGGTATAGATCCTTTGTCCATATTGCTGTAGGTGGTCTGGGAGTAAGAGAGACATCATCCAAGTCACATTCCCTGCACCTCATTAGAATAGGCCCACCTCTCATTATATTATTCATTCTCCCATTAACTGTTAACCAATCAGAGCTGATTTCCACCTGTCAGGAATACTAACTCTTCCAAGCATTAAGAGGCCTCCAGGAAGGATCTGGTTTATGAGAGACAACCAAGTGATGATGCTTTTATTAATTATTTCCTAGCCATAATTAATAAAATGATTAATTAACCAGAAATTATGTCTCTTGAACTTTTTATACATCACATCTGGTCATCTCTACTCTCAGGCTAACTGATACTGAATCTTACTAGTAGAATTCTGTTGGAATTAGACATGTGGTTGATACTGCTTCAGACTCTCATACTACTTCTCTGCTAGATCATAAAACATCAAAGGGTATAGAGTTGGAAGGGACCTCAGAGGCTTAAACGGCCAACTACTTTATTTTACAGAAAGAGAAACCGAGACCCAGGAAAGTTAAATGACGACTGAAGATTGAGAAAAGAAAGTATTCATCAAGACCTTGGCACTGTTAAATGTATCATAAACTGATAAGGGAAATTAAATTGAAGAAGAAGTGTTAGCATCTGCTTTGGTGCTGGGCCTTGAGAGCCATGGGTCCTTTTCATCTGACATGCAGCTGAAACCTCCTATATCTCTTCTTTCTCCAATCAGAATGGGAGTTCCTTGAAAGAAACAAGTCTTATTTTTCTATCCCTATGACTAGAGCTTAACACAATGTTTTGCATATAGTAAGTGTTTATTAAATGCTCATTCATTCATTCCCTAAGGCCACAAAACAAGATGGGTACGTGCTATGTGTTTGGAGAGGATAAGGAAGAGTCCAAACAAGTTTACAAGAATTTATTGAGCCCTTACTGTATGCCAGGCACTGTGCTAAGTGCTGGAAATATGAATACAACCAGAAAGAAAGACAGTCCTGCCTTCAAGGAGCTTATATGCTAATGAGGGAAGATAATACATAAAAAGAAAATGAAAAAAAATCATGGTGAGGAAAGCAGGGTATGAGCAGTGCTAGAGAAAGTCCAGAGCTAAGAAGCATGGAGAGGAATGAAGGCATGGGTAACCTGGCCATCCTTCTTCGAATGGTGACTCTGAGAGGAGCCAGCCAATCAGAGGAAAAGGCCAAATGGAAGCAGGTACTTACAGTGTGAGAAGACCAGGGGTGAAGGCATTTCTAAGGTGAAGAGTTTTAACCTCTTAAATCAACTTCGTTAAGTCATAATGATAAACTCAATTCTTTCTTCTGTGAAGCAAGGCTATAGTGGTAACTATTTTTAGGAAACATTTTTTCCTAAAGAATAAGAGTTGTCATGTTCTCCTGGACTCATAAGTTATAGACACTCAAAATATCTCTTTGAAGGGAGCAGAGCTCCATTTGCCATTGAGTTTCAAAAACCTTTTTTCTTTGATTTTTTTTATGGCTTTGGAACCACCTCTTTCTATCTTTTCCTTTCCTTCTTAGGACACTGTTTTCATCTCTTTATTCCACTTTCCTTTCTGCTATCCCAGGTTTCAATTTGGCTTTTCAACATCAATTTAAGCCTTCCACTGGATCTTTGACCTGCAGGGCTGCCTTCCTGGACTTCAGTTTTCTCTTCCCTCTTCCTTTGGTTTCCCAGGGCATTTACCAGCCCACAACAAAACTGCGCCATCTTTCCAGTATTTCCTACTAGTACATCTGCTCTCAACTGCTCTATGTAGTAGTGGCCTAATACTACTCAAACTGGTACCTAGAGACAAATATCTAGAGTGTGCATTTGTTTGTTTAGGATTTAACACTTCTATACCTTTCCAGAACTTTAGCCAGTTTAAAAAATTACAATACAGAACATCTTCAATTTATCTACTATATAGATTATTTGTACATAGTTATTTGCATGTTGACTCCTGCATTATATTTTAAGATTCTTGAAAGACAGGACTGGTTTGTTTGTTTGCTTGTTTGTTTTTGCTTTCTTTGTTTCCATAGTACTTAATACGGTACATGGCACATATTAAGTGCTTAATAAATGCTTATCAACTGACTCACAAATGGCCATTGAAATGGTCTCTCAGGATTATATTTGGCATGTTATTATTCTGTCAGTTAGTCAACAGACATTTATATAGTCAACAGACCTACTATGTGCCAGGCATTGTAGGATATCAAGTGCTAGAAATACAAAGAAAGGTAAAACAGAGTCCCTGCTCTCGAGGAGCACTCTTGGGGTTCTCACCTCTAAAAGACCTTTGAAGTCCCATCTACCTTTATGATTCAGAAATTCCTTACTTGAAAATTTGGCTTACTTAGTCATGTAGTTGTAATAAAGACACTGTTATTGGCTGATTTCACTCTGCTACTATGAAGAATAATGAGAAATTAGCCATTATCAAGGCAAGTCAACAAGTATTTATGAATCTTAGTAGGTGCTAGGCACAGTGCTAAATGCTAACTGCTAAATAAAAATACAAAGTGAAAGATAGTCCCTGTCCTCCAGGTGCTTATGTTCTGATGAAAGAGTTCCTAGGCACACTAAGTGATAGCTTCCATTCAAAGAAGATGGAACTTGGGGCAGCTAGGTATACAGTGAATAGATCACCAGGTCTGCAGTCAGGAAAATGTGAGTTCAAATTTGGCCTCAGATACTTACTTGTAAAGTGTTTAGCATAGTACCTGGCACATAATAAGTGATATATAAATGTTATCTGTCTTTATTATTATTAACAAGCCCTATACATCCTACCATGGAGCCTATTGCTTCAGCTGCTGGGCAGAAATATGGCAAGCCTACCAAACTCCTCAAGGAAGAATATATACAACTTGTACATAATACTCTATAATGACTGTGCAGAAAAACTACCCATCTCTCCACAGGTTTATCATGCATGGTGCCTGTTCCTGAATATCTAACAGGAAGAAAACTTACGTGTATTAAGTACTTACTATGTGCCAGGTACTAGAGACTTTGACAAGTAGTGTTTTGGTATGCAATGATTCAAGATAAAAATTTCCAATTGCTTGAATGGGTAGAAAGGAAACATTATTTTGAAAAAAAAAATTAAGGCACTGATTACCATACTAACAAAAGAACTGGGGGTGGTGGAAGGGAAGAGGGCTTTATAACTGAATAGGAAATGTATTCTGATTGTCCCTGGAGAGAACATATTTAGAAAAAGAGAAAAGTTTGAAGCATACTAGTTGCTATTTTTTTCTTCTATTTTGTTTCTTTTTTCCTCTTTCTGATGGTTCCTCCTATTGGTTCTAATTCTTACTTACAACATGACTAATGTGAAAATATGTTTAATAGGAATATGCATGTATAACCTATATCAGATTACGTGCCATCTTGGGGAGGGTGGTGGGGAGGAAGGGAGAGAAAAATTTTAAACTCGAAAGCATATGGAAGTGATTGTTGATAAATCAAAATAAATTAATAAAAAAGAAAAAGAGAAAAATAAATATAAGCCTTCTGTAAAGACATTTCAAATGTGAAGTGCAGCACTAACCCTCTACTGACAGAAGAATCTTGGCCAGAAAGAGGATGAGAGCAGTTTCATCATGCCTGAATTTACCCCTTTGAAATTTCTACCAATTGTCACCAGGTATGTCCCTTAGCATCAAGAAAACAGGTTGAATAGCTTTCACAGGACCACAAGAGCATAGAATTTCAGAGTTAGGAGGAATCTTAATGGCTATCTCATCCAAACCATATTGCCTGAAAGAATCCTCTCAACAACATATTCAACAGACCTGTGAAGAAAATCTCTGGAAGGAAATAATAATAATAATAGCTAACATTATTTATCACTGACTTTGTTTTAAGCATTGTGCTAAGCACTTTACAAATATTACCTCATTTGATCATCACAGTAACCTTGGGAGGTAGGTGCTATTATTATCCCCATTTTACAGATGAGGAAAGTGAGGCAAACAGAGGCTAAATGACTTGCCCAGGGTCGCACAGCCAGTAAATACCTGAGGCCAGATTTAAACTCAGCTCTTACTGACTCCAAGCCCCATCACTGAGAGGAGTCACATAAGGGTTACATAGTACACATAGGCAAGACCCAGGTCTTCCTAACCACAGGGCTAATTCTACTTTGCTCTCCTATTATGCCAGTCTCCTAATTATACTTTTGCAATGACCTCTTAACCGGTAGCTAGTATTTCCCACCTCTAAATGTTTTTGCATCCTAGTAACATACCATTCTTCCTAAAACACAAGTTAAATTACCTTCACCAACAATAACACATCTTACATCATTAGCATTCTAGAGAGACGGGCACTTTTGTTCAGGCTGACATGTAAAGCCACCAGAGATTTGTTGCTAGAACTGAAGAGAAGTCCCCAATCCCAGCTTCCTCTCTAGCTCTGTTTTACCCTGAGGTTTATTTAACATTCTAGCTAGCCCACTGAAGAGGCTATCTCTCTGCACAATGATATATCCTTTCACATATATTACCTCATTTGATCTTTACCCAAACCCCACCTAAGGGGTGGGTTAGGTATGTAATCTACTAATTTGTAATGTTTTGGAGGGCAGGAACTATATCCTGTTTATCTTTAAAACCCTCAGCCCAGCACACTTAAACACCTAATAAACGTCACACAGAATCTATATGAATCATAGGAATCTTAGATTTGGAGCTGGAAAGGACCTTAGAGGCCATCAAATAAAACTTCTTCATTTTACTAATGAAGGAACTGAGACTCAGAGAGATTTAGCAATCCTTGCCTCGGGTCAACCAGCTAGGGTCTGAGATGGGATTTGAACCTAGGTCATCCTGATTTCCAAGTTTAGTGCCTTATCTACCCCATAACATTGTTTCTCATATTCCATTTTTGGGACAAAAAAACTGAGACACTAAATCCCCATTTCAGTTATTTAAAAAAAAAAAAAACAAACAAAGACCACTACTCTTGCTCAAAATCTCCACTACCTAGAGGATCAGTCCAGAGGTTCTTAATATAGTTTCTGGGAACTTGATTTTTAAATATTTGATAACTGTATTTCAATATAATTGATTTCTATCGTAATTCTATGTATTTTGTTTTATGCATTTAAAAACATCATTCTGAGAAGGAGTTCATAGGTTCACTAGACTACCAAAGGGGTCCATAATAATTAATATAATAAAAGCTAACATTTACATAAATAATGCTTGTGTCAGACTCTGTGCTAAGTGCGTTTTTGTTTGTTTTTTTTTAATTGAACAAACATTATCTCATTTGATCCTCATAAGAACTCTGAGAAGTGGGTGCTATTTGTATCTCCATTTTAAAGATGAGGAAACTGAAGCAAATAGAGATTAGGTGCTATTTCTCCCCATATTACAGATGAAGAAGCTGAGGCAACAGGGGTTAGGTGATTTGCTCAAGGCCCACTGTTAGTACGTGTATGAGGCCACATTTGAAATCAGGTCTTCTAGACTTTAGGCCCCAGTCTCCATCGTACCACCAAGCTACAACAATAACAAAAAGTCAAGGACCCTTAACTTCATCCATCATTCGGTCTGCACATCTGCCTCTGACCTACTTTTATAGATTTATCAACAACTCTTCCCTTACCCAAACCCCTCTGCTCTGAACAGATTGACCTCTTCATTATCTCCTGAACACATCTTCTACTTTGTCTCTGAGGCTTTGCTCATGCTGTTTTCCCCTCACTTAGAATGGCTTCTTTTCCTTTCTCCACCTTTCCAAATCCTATGAATTCTTCAAGACTCAGCCTGAGAGAAATTGAGTTAGACAAAGAAAATCATGCTCTGCTCCTGAAATAAACTGGGTGTATTCTGCCTGTCCTTGCATTGTCTTCAGTTTTTACAAGAAACCTATTTTCAATAGAGCTCTCTGCACTCTCCCTATCTGTTCTCAGACACATTTACCATTCTTCACATTCAAAGGTGACCTGCTGCCCTCAGAGGCCATGTTTTGAAAAGCAGGCAGCATAATAACAATAGCATCTATATAACTCAGTAAAGTTTGCAAAGTACTTCACATATATTACCTTATTTGATCCTCAAAAGCACCCTGTGAAACAGGTGAGATTAATACCCTCATTTTACAGGTGAGGGAACTGAGGCTGAAAGAGATTGACTTCCCCATGGCCACATAGCTACTAAATGTCTGAGGGAGAATTTGAACTCAGGTCTTTTCATGACTCCAACTCCAGCACTCTATGGACTGCATCACTTCTGTATTGGAAACAGCCCCAAACTTCTAGCCAAGGGTGACCTGGGTTTGAAGCATCATTGTGTATAGAGTGCTGGGTTTCAGGTCATGAAGGCTTAGGATCAAATCCTCCATCTGATACTTAGTAGCTATGTGTAGAGAGATAAGTCACTGTGAACATCACTGCATCCCCTTCCATATCATGCCTACCTCATAGGGTTGTTGCAAGGCTCAAATGAGATAACATTTTATGGTGCAGAATGCTGCTATATAGATGTGAGCATTATTATGATTATTTGAATCCCACAATACCTTTCTCAGAGGGTTCTCATGAGGATCAGCTAAGATGATGTCTGTAAAATGCTTCATTGAATTGTTTTCCCAGGAGTGGGGGCTGCTTTGGATCAAGCCACCATTGCCAAATGCTCACTTGTGCCCCAGGGTTGAGAACATGGTCTGTGGCCCTGGATCCTTGTCTTTACAGGAGAGAACACGTTGGCCCCTAGGTTCACTGGCATCACATTCAACTCAAATGAACCTAGTGGCTATAGACAAACAAACCACTCTTGGCTCAAAAGCAGAATTGTTCTCTGAAATTAATTTGCTACCTATTGTGCTAAAGAGGCACCTCTGGTAAAGCATTGTAAAGAAGGAGCACATTTAGAAGACAGCAGGTGAGTCAATAGAATAGTATTTTTTGCAAGCTTCATTTTTTTTTTTAAAACTATGGACGTGCTGGGAACAATCAACATAAAAAAGAAAGGTTTGAGAATTACATTAGAGTGACTAATTAGTAAGGGTTAGCAAGGTGGTAACTAATTAGTTATATACTATAGGTACTCATACCTTGGATAAAACATCCCCATCTCTTCAGAAATTTATCAAAAGACTTTGTTTTAGTCACATAATCTAAGAGTGATAATTGGTTCTTGTGGTTCATAAATAAAACTTCTGGTAAACTTTGCTTACTTCAGGAGTCACATAATCACAAGATTTAGAATTGGAAGAGCACCCTGCAGCCATTTGGTCTAACTCATACCTAAAAATGAATTCCTACTATGATACAGGGTGTCCCAAAAGTGTTGGTGCAGTATGAAGCTACTAAGGCTTTTATGTATTGAGAAAAATTATTATTTTACTATTATATTAATAACCAATCATTAATTTGGGATCTAGGCTTTCCCCCTTTGTTTCCTCATTTCGGGCCCAGCCCCTGTAAAAGGTCAATCTCTGAAGGACGTGGCTGATTGATGAGATTGTCCTAGTCTTCAAAGTACATGCTCTTTAATCTTGGCCTGGACTCTGCCAAACTAGGAGATCTTACTTCGGTTGAAAGTGTAAACAGAATCCAGTCTAGAGGAGTTCTTATCCAGAGGAAACGAGTCCCTGTCCTTGTACCCCTCCATTAGAGTTTAGGGAGAAAACCAAACAAAGCAGTCTGGATGGAGATGGATTCCCCTATTCAGATAGCTGGAGGTGGCTAAGTCTCATGATCGAGGAGGGGCTGAAGATTTCTAGCCCACCTCTTCATTAAATGTCCACCAATCAGGGTTGATTTTCAGTTGTCAAAGGAATTCTCTTTCAAGGATTATTTAAAGCTTTCGGGCTCCGCATGTCTTTTGTCTTTGGTTACTGTGAGAAACCACTGACCATCAATTTATTGATTGTCAGCTAGCCTAATTAATAAATTGATTCCTGATTACCCAGAAACTCTGTTTCTCAGGGTTTTTCATACACATGTGTATATATGTGTGTATATATGTAGAGATAGATATCTCAATATATTAAATCTTAAATATATATATAGTTTTAATATATTACAGCATATATATACATATATATATATACACATGCACAAAATATATTCTTATATCAATATAGTAAAACTTTAGTAGCTTCAGACTTCACCAAGACTTTTGGGACACTTTGTATATGTGACAACTGATCATTGAATCTTATTGAAGACCTCCAGTGATGGGGAGCCCCTAGGCAAACTATTTCGTTTTGGGGTAATAGTATTAGTAAAAAAAAATTTTTTCTGAAATCTAGTCTAAATTTGCTTCTTGGCAACTTCCACCCAATGCTGCTGGTTCTACCCTCTGGTGCCAGACAGAACAAAGTTAATATTTGTTCCAAGTTCACCTCATCACTTAATGAAATTGCACTCTCTAAAGTTACCAACAATCTAATTGTGAAATCTAATGGCCTTTTCTCAATCATTATCCTCCTTGACCCTTGGGCTGCAATGTTGATCATCTTCTACACCAGGATGCTCACTGTCTCTGGGTTTTGGGGACACTGATCTTTCTGATTTTTCTACTGGTTCAAACTTTTCTTCTTAGTTTTCTTTGCTGAGTCATCATCCATGTCATGCCTGCCAACTAACTGCAGGCGTACTCCAAGGCTTTGCCTTGGGCTTCCTTTTATTTTCTCTGTAGTCCCTCTCTTAGTTACCTGATCAACTCCCATAGGTTCAATGACCATCTCTGTATGGATAATTGCCAGTTCTATATCCAGTCTTATCTCTCTCCTGAGCCCCAATCTAGCACCACAAACTATACCTATTAAACATTTCTCACTAGATGCTCCTTAGGCATCTCAAACTCAATATGTCTCTAAAAAGAACTCATTATCTTCCCCCAAAACCCAACCCTCTTTCAGACTTCCCTGTTACTGTTGAATGCACCACTAAACTTCAAGTGATCCAGGCTTGCCACATTCATGGTGTCATAACCATCTCCTCACTCTCACTGTCCCTATGTGTCCTATCAGTTGACAAATCTTATCATTTCTATCTCCACAATATCTATTTTTTTAAAAAAATTTATTTATTTTATTTTTAATTTATGAAATAAAACAAACATTTACATAACATAGGATTTAAAAAAGTGATTGCACATGAAGCCACAAATCTGTTGTGTACAACTTGCTATTCCTTTTGAATATATAATCAAGTTACTGTATGAATTTCTTTTTTCCCTTTTTTCTGCCCCCCATCCTAGAGATAGGTACCATTAGACATAAATGTGTGTATATGTATATGTATATATACACATATATGTGTATGACACATATATGTATATATATGTAAAATCATTCTGTTTGTTAGTTTTTCTATTTATTAGTTCTATAGATCCTTTGTAGTTAATTTGGATATTTATAATAGTCAAAATGACTTAGTCACTCAAAGTTGTTCTTAAAACAATATTGCTGTTACTGCACAATATGTCTTGTAACACATCTCTTCTCCACTCCCACAGTCATCACTGTAATTCAGGTACTTATCCCTTCTGCTCTGTACTATTGCAATAGCCTTCTATTTGGTCTCCTTGACTCATGCCTCTCCTCAATCTTCTCCAACCTCTACACAACTTCCAAAGTGATTTTCCTAAAGTATAGATCTGATCCCAAAACCCTTACTCCCATTTCTGGCTCAGCAAACTCCACTACCTGCATATTGGATCTAGGATCAAATAGAAGTTCCTCTGACATTTCACCCTCTTTACAACCTGGCTCCTTTCTATTTGACCAGTTTTCTTACACCTATTCCCCTCCTCAAACTCCATGATCCATCCAGACTAATTTACTTGCTATTCCTCACATATGACATTGCATCTCTTACCTCCAAGTCTTTGCAGTGGAATGCATTCCATTCTCACCTCACCTCCTTTGAATGCCTGGTTTCCTTTGTGACTCAGCTCAAGTGCTACCCTTTACACAAAACTTTTCCTGATCCCCCAGCTGCTAGTGCATCCCCGTCCCAAATAATTGAGTGTTCATTCTATCTACATTTTATATATACTTACAGATATACATATTTTCTCCCCCATTGGAATACAAACTCTTGAAGGGAATTGACTTTTCTTAATTCTCTTCCTACTGGTTCAGATCTGTTTCCTTAGTTTCCTTTGCTGAGTCTTTTAACTTTTGTACTTATATA
The DNA here is from genome assembly GCF_900497805.2 of Vombatus ursinus. Lineage (NCBI taxonomy): Eukaryota > Metazoa > Chordata > Mammalia > Diprotodontia > Vombatidae > Vombatus > Vombatus ursinus. Next base: position 11,429,802 of record NW_020948739.1, read on the forward strand.
CCAGCACTTAACACAGTGCTTGGCACACAGCAAGTGCATAATAAATGCTTGTTAGTTAATTAGTTAATTGATTGATTAATGGACTTCAGATACTTGAAAGCAGTTAGCAAGTCTACCTAAGTCATCTCTTCTCCTGGTAGTAGATCTCTAGTTCCTTCCCTGGGGAATGGTTATTCCCCAAACGTCTTGGACTCAAGTACCATCACCATATTGATTGCTCTCTCCTCTGAAGGTTCTCTAGCTCATCAATCTCCTTCTTACACTGTGATGCCCAGAACTGAAGAAAACCAAAGGGATTAGGAGGAAGTAAGGGCTAAGGCAAGGTGTGTGGGGAAAAAATGACCTAAGGAGAGTGTAGAAGAAAATGCAGTTCTCTAGAATGTGGGTAAAGGCTTCTGTGTCAGGAAAACAAGAGAGGGTAAGGGCCACATTGACAGTCAATATGTGTATCATATTGCTTGTTTTTCCATTGGGTAGGGGAGGGGCTGGAGGGAGGAAGAGAATTTAGAACTCAAATTTTTTAAAAAATCAATATTTAAAAAAATTAAATTAAACAGCTATATGAAAAAGTGCTCCAAATCATTAATAATTAGAGAAATGCAAATTAAGACAACTCTGAGGATCCATTTCACACACATTAGATTGGCAAAGATGATAAAAGAGAAAAATTTCAGATGTAAGCAGGGCTATAGATTGCTCCAGACATTCTGGAAAGCAATTTGGAACTATACCCAAAAAGTCACTAGACTGTCCATATACTCTGCAGTGATACTTCTAGTGATACTAGGCTTATCTCCCCACAAAGATATCAAATAAAGATGAAATATGCTCCACACTCCACATGAAATACATTCCACACACACACCAAAAAAAGAGTCAATATAGTGAGTAGAGGAAGAGGGCTAGGATGATTTTAGTCAGAAGTGCTCAACTTTTCACTCCAGGCACTGACCTAGAGATACTTTTTTCTGGATGCTCTCTAACAGTCCATCCTCTCATTCTACTTGCTGGCTGTCTTTAGGCCTGGTTTAAAAGCTTTTTTCCAGGTGCAGGTAGGTGGCACAGTGGATAGAACACTGGCCCTGGAGGACATGAGTTCAAAAACAGCCTCAGGCACATAACACTTACTAGCTAGCTGTGTGACTCTGGGCAAGTCACTTAACCCCATTGCCTGGCCAAAAAAAAAAAAAAAAAAAGGTTTTTTCCAGACTCATTCTGATATAAACATGCTTATTGAATTTGTGATTGGAACTGAAAGCTCATATACTAGATGAGAGAATTAGGTTTTAAAAGATCTCAACAGACTTGGGAAAATGAACCAAAACAATAAGATAGAGAAGCATACATTTGACAAGGATGAATAGAAAGTCCTTCCCCTGAAGTTTTATTCCAATGCCTCATCATGTCATGGAGGTGACCCTGGGTTCTTTAAGGCTCTGCCAGTAGAACATAAACTCTGGCAGGACCTATTAAGCTGGAAAAGCTTTAAGTCAACAACCTAATTTGTTGACTGAAGAGCAACTAAACTAAATTCTGAGACTCATCTCACCAATGACGGCTTAATGACGATGAATTTCCCAACAAGATGGGACAACCATGCAATGATATTTGTTATTACCTTTGACTGCAGGATGAAACCAATTCCACCAACTCCAGATATCCTTTTTAAATACAATTTCTTGATGTTTTCTGGTTTCATTTACAGGAAGAACATCAACATGGATGTTATTTGGTTCCTCCAATAGGGTCAGCTTAAAGATCTCATGTTAAGATTATCTACCATTCAATTAATATTTGTAGATGTATTAAAAACCATAAGATGATTATCATCCTTTGCCCTTTTTGGCCTAGTTCACCACTATCACTGTGAAAAGAGGGGATTACATAGAACTGAGAGTCATTTAATATTTTTATCTACCTTATATGTTGCTGTGACAAAAAAAAATCACTTTGTGTCCAATTTTCAATGAGCCTTAAGAGTTCTGGCCACGTCCATATTTGAAGCCCTTCTATCTTTTGCCAGGGCTTATACTCTCCTGGCATATCTTTTCAGACCCAACATCATCCTCACAGCAGGAAGAAGCATCAGAATAGAAATTGAGCAAAGGCAAGAAGCAGAGGATATTAGAGCCACCTTGAGATATGGAGATCAGAAGGAGTTAACTTATCCTGTGTAGTCAGTCCCAGAGGGCAGAACTTATACCAATGGATGGGCATTTTAGGGATTGAGAAATGGAAGAGATTCCTAATAGTCAGGCATTTCTAGCAACAAAACAGACTGTCTTGTGAAGCTGTGAGTGAGTAGGAAGGTTTAACTTTGGGTGTCCATTTGTCAGAGATTTTTGTAGCAGGGATTCTGAAATTGGATGCAGGATGGGGACTAGATGACAGTCACTTCTTGTTCTAAGATAAAATAATGCTGTTATTCTAAGCAAAAAGGTCAACATGTTTAAAGAACATTTTATAAATAATAGAAGCAACTGGCACCATTCTAAACATTTGCCAGCATCTCAACTTTAGCAGATGAGATCTTTCTAGCAGATACAGGAAGAATAGGAGGCCAGCATACCTATCACCTCTTCATTGACAACTACTCTCCCATCTTCTATTATCATATTTCTAACTGCTTACTGAACAGATCCATTTGTATGTACTATTAGCCCTTTAAATTCAATATGTCCCAAACTGAACTAATCTACCTTCTTCCCATCCACCCACTCCCACTAGTTTCTCTTCCTCCTGACTGTCTTATTTCTGTTAATGGACTCAACACTGACCTGGTCATCCAGGCTCAAAATCTTGGCATTGTTTTTGCCTCCTACCTCACTCTAGGCAAGACTCATTCAAGCAAGACTCAACATTTCTAACCAGTTACAAGTACTGTAAAATTCTATCTTGGTTGTATCTCTAGAATCTATTCTCTGACATCTCAACTGCCACCATCTTTATCCAGACCTTTATTATCTCTTGTCTGAACTGTTTTAAAGGCCTCTTGACTGGTCTTCCCACATTCAGTTTCTCCCATTACCAAACTCTCAGATTGCTGGATTAATTTTCCTAATGAACATCTCTGATCATGTCTTTCCCCCACTGAAAAATCTTCAATAGTTTCCTATTGATTACAAAACAAAAGACACACCCTTTACCCCTGGCATTCAAAGACTTAGATGATCTGGCCCCAATCTACCTTTCTAGCCACACCACCATGCCCACATTCAATATTCCATTCAAATGTTTCTCTTGTCATTCCCTCAAACCTGCCCCCCCAATATCATATCCATGCCTTATGATTCAAATTGTTCACTCCAACTTAAATTTTCCAGACCCACTCTACCCCACCTCAGAATCAAAACCTATTCATTTTTTAAGTTCCAGATTAAATGATATTTTCTTTATGGGATTTTAACATTGGAAGAGATGTTGGAAATCATTTAGTCCATCTTTCTAGACACTGCAGGAATCTCCTCTACAACATTCCTGGTGATTAGTCAGACTTTCTCTGCTTCATGAAGCCTACTTTGTCCTTTCTTATAGTGCTTAACACATTTTGGCTTTCAGAGGTATTTGTCAACTTGTCTTATCCCCAACTACAAGATTATATGCCTATAAGATCCTTAAGGACAGGGTCCAAGTCTTACTCACCTTTGTATTCCCTGAAATACCTAGCATACAGTACCTTTCTAAAAGTACATGCAAAATACAGGAGGTTCCAAAAGCCTTAGTGCTATTAAAGCTTAACACTGCAATTAAGACTTTTGGAACCCCTTTATTTGTGGAATGAATAAGTAAATGTATGAGCCCGTCCTACTGAGGTCAAGGACATGGACACTGAGTTGTTTTGCTAGTTGTGGTGTTGGCTTTAGATGGATTGCCACTTCCTCTTGCTCTCAAGAAATGGTTAGATTGTATAGTAAGTAGAGAGCTGAACCTGGAATCAGGAAGACCGGCTCAAATCCAGCCTCAGACACTTACAAGCAGTGTGACCCTGGGGAAGTCACTTCATTTCTGTCTGCCTCAGTTTCTTCAAGTCTAAGGTGGAGATAATGATAGCATCTACCTCTCAGAGTTGTTGTGTGGATCATTTGAAATAATATTTTTAAAGTAGTTAGCATAGTGCCTGGCATACAACAAGCACTTAATAAACACATGTCTTTTTTTCTGCTCCTTCCCCTCTAACCCCACTCTTGTGACCAAAGGCACAAACACGTTAGTGAAATGCTTTTCAGGATTAGGAATATGGGTTTACAGAGCAAAACTAACCAGCCCCTGGAACTCAAATGCCATGATTTTGCCTTCATTAGTGCTCTGCTCTCTCTAACTGAGCTCTGTAACCACTAGCAATGCAATATATCTCTGTCACCTGCTCTTCCTAGAAAGGAGAGAAGTAACAGGGTGAATCCTTTTTTTTTTCCTAACTAAAGGGAAAAATATATAAAATGGGCACCCTGGCTTGAAGCCAAGAGTAGAGTTTAGCTTAGCAAGGTCTAACCAGAAATGTTCACTAACCTAGGGCCGAATGCACATGGGCTGCAGGCTGATATTCTGAAAAACCCACGAGGTTGCTTTTTGCATTATTCCTTGGAATAAAATAAACTATGCATCACTTTGGCAAAGGTTAAATTATTAGTAATCTAGTTAAGTCCCTGAGACTCACTGCTGCATTGTGCCTCTTTTCTGTAATCTGAAAAACAAACAACCAAAAAAATAAAAACCCCAACATGCAGTCTTTTAGCAAAACTCCCGGATAGTATTTTGAATATAGCTCAGAGGGGCATAAGCAGAACCTGCATATATTTAGAAATAAGACTGGACCAAGAAACTGTGTCAACTGGAACGAGATATCATGTGAAGAAAGAAAGGCAGAGTCTATGTACTCATACTGAGTGCCAGGAAGTGCTTGGAGTCAACTGGTCAGAAGAAGAAGTGTCCACAATAAGGCACAGGGGGAGGCTGTAATTTAAACATGGCCAATGAGAGAAGAGAAAAGGGGGTCAATGGGTGGCACAATTTCAAAACCAGAAAAAATTTTAGTCTGGTCAGTGAATGAGCCAGAGAGGAGGTCCCCGGACCATATGATGCTAGATTTATCTATCTAAAGACATTCTAGGGCAATAGATGGAGGAGGAGATATAATTGTCAAAGGCAGAATTAGCTGCTCCAAACCACAGTCGGGGTTTCTAGAGCTACTGCTTCTAGAGCCAATTGCCACCTCTAGAGAGAATTTAGACCTTCACCCTTATGGTGGCCATATTTCCAAAGCACCTGCATTTGCACTGATGTCCTCAGCAGACACAATTATGCAGCACAGATCCCTGATAAAAAAAAATTGCTACATTCAAAATAAGGGCTTCAGATGAACTCCCCAAAGCTCATGGGAGGATTCATAGTTTTAGAAATAGCCCAGTTCATTGTGAGACCCTGAGAAAGTCACTGAATTTCTCTGGGCTTCAGGTTACTTTTCTTTAAAATGAAAGGGTTTCATTTCTAAAATATATAGAGAACTGAGTCAAATTTTTGAAAATGCAAATCATTCACCAGTTGATAAACGGTCAAAGGATATGGACAGGCAGTTTTCAGATGAAGAAACTACAGCTATCTACAGTCATATGAAAAAATGCTCTAAATCACTATTGATTAGGGAAATGCAAATCAAAACAACCCTGAAGTACCACATCACACATATCAGATTGGCTAACATGACAAAACAGGAAAATGATAAATGTTGAGGGGATGTGGGGAAATTGGGACACTAATGCACTATTGGTGGAGTTGTGAACTGATCCAACCATTTTGGAGAGCAATTTGGAACTATGCCCAAAGGGCTATAAAACTGTACTTACCCTTTGACCCAGCAATACCATTTCTAGGTCTGTATCCAAAGAGATCACAAAAATGGGAAAAGGATCTACATGTACAAAAATATTGGTAGCAGCTCTTTTTGTGGTATCCAGGAATTGGAAATTGAGGGGATTATGATCAATAGGGGAATGGCTGAGCAAGTTGTGGTATATGAATGTAATGGAATACTATTGTTCTATATGAGATGATGAGCAGGTGGATTTCTGAAAAACCTGGAAAGACGTAAATGAACTGATGCTGAGTGAAATGAGCAGAACCAGGAGAGCACTGTACACAGTATCAGCAACACCGTGTGATGACTAACTGTGATAGACTTAGCTCTTCTCAGCAATGCAAGAATCTAAGACAACTCCAAAAGACTCATGATGGAAAACGCTATCCATATCCAGAGAAAGAACTATGGAGTCTGCGTGCAAATCGAAATATACTATTTGCTCTCTCTCTCTCTTTTTCCTTCTTTCTCGTGGTTTCTCCCATTGGTTCTAATTCTTTTTTATAACATGACTAATGTGAAAATTTTAAAAAAATGAAGGGGTTACAATAATTGGCCTCTTCACTGGGGACTCCATCCCCAGGGCTCCATTTTTAGGAGGGAATCCAACCATGCTTCACCTCTCCAAAAATCCTCCTCCTTGCCTGGAGGAATTTCCAACTCTGTGGCCTGCTCTCCTGATTGGAAAGGCAGATAAATTATATAGAGGATAGAGCACTGTACCAGGAGTTAGGTTAGACCAAAGTTCAAATCTGGCTTCAGATACTAGCTGTGTGATCTTGGGGAAGTCATTTAACCTGTCTGCCTCAGTTCTGTCAACTATAAAATGGGGATAATAATGGTACCTACCTCTTATAGTTGTTGTGAAGATAAAATGAGATATTTGTAATTTTCTTTTGCTTTGAAAACCTTAAAACACTAGCTATTGGGTTAAAGATAGCTATTATTATTAGTGACTCTATCCATGAGACTATAATTTAAGGAAGGCTCCCAGACAGTCTTCACAACATATTTCATCTCACTCATGCCTGGACTCACTCCTGGGACTTTTCCTCCTTCTCCTTGCCTGCACCTTGTCTCCTCTTCCTTTTCCACTTTCCTTATATATGTTATCTTTCCCCATGAAAATATCAGAAAATATAGGACACATGGCAACTTCTTAGTGAATAGTATCTCTCTCTCTCTCTCTCTCTCTCTCTCTCTCTCTCTCTCTCTCTCTCCTCTCCTTCTCCTCTTCCTCTTCTTCCTCCTCTTTTTTCCCATCATCTTATGATAGATTTTTTTTTCTATACCAGACCTGTGATTCTCTGCATAAGGGAACTTCCTATACCCAGTTAAATCTGTTTCTTCTTTGTAACCCATAAGAGTTCCTTATAGCAAAGAAAGTTAAGTGACTTGCCCAGGGTCTCACAACCAGTATGTGTCAGAAGCTAGGCTTGAACCAAGATTTTCTTGACTCCCAGCTCCCCTCTCTATCCATTATACCACCTTGCCTCTCCCTTAAAATAGATTAATGAATTTTATTTATTTATTTATTTATTTTAGGAAATGTGGTGGGTGCAGTATAATTTGTAGCCAGCAATAGGAAATGAATAATCATAGGAAAAATCCCTTTGATTACTCCTGTGGATTTATGACTGCCTGATCTGAGCAAGACATAGCTACCCCCTTCCCCCAAAGGCCGCACTATGATATGGCTGACTTGTTCTTGCTTTTTATTTTTCCCTAAGCCCCTCTCCCCATCCCTAAGGAGAGAAGACAATCTATGCCTCCACTTGTTTCAACCCATAGAGTGATATCTAGCTTCCACAAGAATCTGGAGCTAAACAGAAGAAGCCATTCTTCTTCCCAGAATCTCCTTTCTAATTCATCAATTCTATGCATATATTTTGGAGAATCGTCAATATTTCAATGGGAAAAGAAAGGAGAGTAGCAGTAGGCATGCCAAGGTAGCTGAATTCAAGGTCAAAGCCTGAAACAAGTGAGTTGAAAAAATAAAGTAACTGGGGGTGAAATATGCCTACTTGGCAGAATACGTCCCAGCAAGAAATCTTCATTAGGGCAGTGCATGCAGCATGCTGGGCTATCTGTGTGTTTACATGTACATGTATGAGCCAGAGTCTTCAGAGCTCACCCGCAGCTCATAAACACCGGGAAGGGACAGTTACTATAGTAACTAAGTGCTATTTAATGAATACTGAAGTACAAAGGCTCATAAGATATTCCTAAATTGTCGGAGCTGTCATAGGCTTTCAAGTATCTTATATGCCATCCTTTTTAATAGGATTTTTAATGAGCTTGCAGATTTGACACATTTCTGTCTCAACTGCCAGCTCCTGGGCCCTATCCCTTAGTCAGGAAGCCAGCTTTCTTCTATGGATGTATACACATCCCATGAAAACTGTGCTTCTCTCTCTGGAGGCCATCATACAATCAGGAATCTGATGGAAAAGGGTCCAAGATCTGGATGTGGAATGTGTCCTTAAACCTGAAGCTCTGGCCCCAGTGGTAGGGACAGCTTCCTTTGTCAAGAGCAATAGTCCCAGGTTCAGTGAGCTGTCAGCTGAATCCAGCAATATCCCATTACCTCCAACGAGGTAAATGCCCCCCACACACAAAATAAATAAATAAATAAAGCACTGTGTGTTTCATTGTGCAGTAACATGAGACTTATTATAGTTGACTTATGCAAGGACTATTTTTTTTTTAACGAGCTAGCTGCATTTTTCATCAAACTATCCAAATCTTCCTAATGGACTCCCACTCCCAATTCTCCAGCATCATCCATCATTCCCTGTCCCATTCCCTGCCCTCGTGTGATCTGGTGTTTTAAAATGCAGAATACTTCTCTTCTCTCCCCCGACTTCCTTCCCTTCTATGCAACAAGGCCAGAGATGGTGCTGCAAATATACTTAAAACTGAACAGCATTAATGAGTGACAATTATAATTAAAAACGGGGTGAGGTGTGGGGGAAGGCCCAAGCTACTGTGAAACTGAAAATCATTAGCAAAATGCAGCAAAACCCCAGGGGTTAGCCCAGGTCCTTATATAACAGTTCACGTGCTTGGATGGGAGAGGTAGGCTATTCAGTGGTGGGTGGTGGGCACCCTCTTCAGGATTTTTCTGGAATTGCTCAAATCTCAACGCAGCAACTTCATAGCATTTTGTACAAGTTACTGAGCAAGAGCATTAAGTCATTTCATCTGATCTCTCTCATTTTACAGCCTTGGAAACTGAGGCACATAAGAGTGAAGCAACTTGCCCCAGGTCACCTCAGCCAGGGCTAAACAAAACAAAACAAAACAAAAAATCAGATCTTTTGACTCCCATGTGACTTTAAGTATGTCATTCAACCTCCACTTGCCTCGGTTTCCTCAACTGTAAAGAGGAATCATAACAGCACCTATATCTCAGGGTTGTGGCAAGGGCAAAATGAGCAAATATTTGTGAAGCACTTCACAAACCTTAAGGTTCTATGGAAACACAGCTATTATTACTAGTTCACTATCAACCCATTCTAACTTAATTATTCTATTTGAAATTGTACAATTGAACTTCTTGCTACATGCTAAGAATCTTCTTCAGGTCAAATTTCTATTGGAAAGTTTGTTTTCGTTTTTTTTTTTTTACTTCTGTTAATGAAGGGCGCGACCTTGGGCAAGTCATTTAACCTCTGAGCCAATGTTTCTTCTTCTGTAAAATGGGGATGACATTTTCACCACCTACTCCACAATGTTCTTTTGAAAAGTGGTGCTTTGTAAGCTTTAAGAGACAACATGACTTGGGAGATAGAAAGCTAGGCTTGGAAGACTTGGGTTCAACTCCTACCTTGGACACAAACTGGTTAAGTGACTCTGGGTTAGTCATTTAACCTCTCAGTTGACCTGGGTAGGTCGCGAAGACCTAGTTGCAAATCTGCATTGGCAAAGGGAGTTTCCCTACTGGAAGTTCCCTATACCAATGAAACCACAGGTCTGAACAAAACAAAACACCTTGCAGAGTAATAAAACTGAGTAACTATTAGCTAGGAAAGACAACATGATATGATGAAAATAACATTAGATTTGAAAGCAAGAAAACCTATGTTCCAATCCTCTTCCTGCTACAATCCAGCTAAACTGGCTTACTTGATATTCCTGGAACACAACAGTCCATCTCTGGCTTTGTGCCTCTGCAAGGCTGCACCCCATCCCTTGGAGGTTCTCTCTGCTCACCTCTGCCTTTTAGTTTCCTTGTCTTCTTTCGAAACTCAGCTCAAGTCCCAGGGAGGCTTTTCCCAGCCCCCCCGCCCCAAGCTGTCAGTGACTTCCCCCAATGAGATTTCCTTCTATCTACTCTGGATATATTTTCCCATCCATTAGAGTGTGGTCGCCTTGAGGGTAGAGACAATGTTTTGGTCTTTCTTTGTATCCCTAGCTCTTAACATGGTGTCGGGAACATAGTAAATTCTTAATAAATGCTTGTTGACTGACCAGCTGACTCAGTGTGACCTTGAAGAATCACTTTATTTCTTTGAACTTGAATTTCCTCACCTGCCAAATGAGAGGGCTAGACTAGATGATCTCTAAGCACATTTTCATCTTTATTTCAAGAATTCTTGACTAGATTTGTGAAACCCTTTTTTGAAATTGATAACTATATTTCAATAGTAGGTTTCCTTTGTAATCCTATGTATTTTATTTTATTTAAAAACATCATTCTGAAAAGAGATCCATAGATTTTACTCCTTTACTAAAGGACTCCATGACACAAAAAAGGGTTAAAAATTTCTACTCTAAATGATCTAATCATATAGTTAACAATGGAGGGAGGGAAAAAAAAACCTCCACCAAATGAATCTGTTCACTTCAGGAAGTGATGCCACTCACTTGGAGTGCCTTTTACTAAAGTTACTTTGATCATAGCATAAACCTGAAACCATTATGAGGAAGAAGCCCTTTGCTTCCATCTCTCCACTCCTTCTCCCACAGTGAATCTGCTCTTGACTTTGGCTGTGATCTTGACCCCTCCCTACTCCATCAGCAACCCTTTCCCTATTCTAGCTTAACGTGTCTCACTACCCAGATTTGATGACTTCATGCTCGGTCAAGTTAATGCCACTCTCTCTAAAACCTAAGACTGCCTCACTTCCTTAGCCTCCAAGCATACCTGACAGTCACATTCTTAACCTGAGGTCACAACAGTTTGCTCCCACCCTCAGGCTGTCAAATGTTGCTGGAGAAAATCATTAAGATGTGCTCCCTAAGTGATCTCATCTGCTCCCACTGCTCCAATTGTCACCTTTAAGAGGATGACACCTAAGTCTATGTCTCTGGCTCTGACCTCTCCCCAGAGCACCAGACCTACATTTACAACTATCTAAAGTACCATACTGAGGCCTCTAATTCAATATATCTCAAACCAAACTCATCGCCTTCCCTCAGAATAATGGCTAGCATTTGTAAAGCACTTTGCAAACACTATCTCATTTTATATCTCGCCATAACCCTGGGAGGTAGGTGCTATTGTTATCTTTATTTTTCAGATGAGAAAACTGAGGCAGATAGAGGTTAAATAACACTTGACCAGGGTCACATAGTCAGTAAGTATCAAAGGCCTGGATCTGAACTTGTTTTCCTGAGTCTGGCATAATGTTCTATATACTGCATTGCCTAGTTGTCAAAACAGCTCCTCTTCCTTTCTTATTTCTGTTAATCATAAGATCAGAGAACTAACACTAGAAGAGATCTCAGAAGGGTCACCAAGTCCCTCATTTTACAGATGAGGGAATTCTGACATATAAAGATTAAGTGTCTTGTCTAAGGTCGTAGGGACGGATAATAATCGGCAAAGGAAGAAATCGCACTTAAGTCTCGTTGACTGAAAATCCAGTGCCTTCTCCACTTCTCCAATACACCTCAGGTCAAAACCTCTGAGTCATCTTTGGCTCTTCCCCCTAGACAGTCCTGTTCTCTGATAGTCCTGGCCCTTGCCAGAGATGGGATAAGGACCCTTCTAATAGAAATTTGACCAAAAGAAGATTTTAGAATTTTGCAAAAAGTTCAGTTCTACAAATGCAAATAGAATGAGAAGTTAGAATGGTAGAATTGGGCAATTGTGAACTAATAATAATAGCTAGTATTTCTATAGTGAAGTGCTTCATAAATATTTTCTCATTTGGTCCTTGCCACAACCTTGAGAGGTGCTATTGTTCCTACTTTACAGTTGAGGAAACTGAGGGTAGCGGAGGTTAATTGACTTGCCTAAAGTCACATGAGAGTCAAAAGATCTTGCCCAAGGTCACAGAACTAGTAAGTGTCTTAGGAAGAATTTTACCCCATTAAGTCCAAAGCTCTTTCCAGTGTAGCACCTAGCTGACCCAGTTTGCAGATGCAAGAGAGCCCAAGTGACTCTGAACCTGTTTGTTGTATCAATATCCTGGTCTAAACCAGGGCCCTTAACCTGTGAACTATTGTTTTTTTGGGAGGTTTAGGGTTGTTTTTGATAATTTTGATATTTGCATTTCAATATAATTGGTTTCCTTTGTAATCCCATGTATTTTATTTTATACATTTAAAAACTTTGTTCTGAGGAAGGGTTTACAGGTTAAGGGTCCATGACACAAGAAAGATTAAGAACCTCTGCTCTAGGGTCTGGAGATTTGCTCAGGGACATTGAGTTAAATCAGAAATCCAAAGTACAAATAAGCTTAATGACACCTTTGTTCTTTTTCCCCACAGGAACAAAGATCTGGAACTAGAAAAGGAATTCATGGAGCATCCAGTCCAACCCCTCATTTCACCAGGCACTCCTTTAGGAGCTAATGGCTATTTGTGCCTTGGAGGCTGGGAAATGGAGAGATTAATGTTTCACAAAGCCCAAATCAGACCATGAGAGCAGGGACCCGTCTCTGCCAGAATGGGCCCAATAAATCTGCAGTCAGCCACAGCATGTCAGACTCTTTCCTCCTGTATCCCCTCAATCAATTATAGTCCTGAAATCCCAAGTGGAGATCTGGGAGTGGAGGGAACAGGTAATACATTGTTTCCCCAGATGTTGCTCTAGAGACCCTGAGAAGTAAGGGAAATTGGCTAAGCATCAGCATATCACGGCAGAGATTGGGCCTTTCCCATTGCTTCTGTCCTTCCATTCCTTCCCCACTCCTCACTCCCACTAGATCTGACACCAAAGTCCCCCAATCAGCTAGTAGAGGTCCACCTCAAGACATAGACTTGAAGAATTACAACATTCCCTGACTCTAGTCCTGCTGAGGCCTTGGTCAGATGTCATGAATAGCTTTCAATAAATCTCACGCGAATATTTTAGTTTGTCCTTAGACTCTTTTCTTTCTTTCCCTAGTTTGGCTGCTGTATTACCACAAAATCACCCATTTAGAAAATAGATATACATTAGGGAGCAAAAATGGATACAAGAGATTGATGATCAGCTTGGTCTTTTTCATCTAGCCCTACAGTCCTCAAATAACACTAATTCAGAACTTCCAGAGCCAGGGTAAGGATGGGCACAGGATTGTAGTATAAGCAACACAGGCCAGGGAAATGAAAGGAGCAGGTGGTAGTGATGTCTCAGGTGGAAGCCAAGGTCAGTAATAGAGATTGCTGTGCAGCTGAATGGGGCAGAGGCAGTAATAAACATAATTAGTGACATTTCTATAGGACCTTGAGGCTTGTAAGAACAACAACAACAACAACAACAATAATAATAATAACTACCATCTATATAGGGCTTTAAGGTTTGTAAAGTACTTTACAAATTATCTCATTTTATCCTTACAACAACCCTGGGAGGGAGGTGCTATTATTATCTCCATTTTGTTTTACAGATGAAGAAACTGAGGCAGAGTTCGGGGGGTGGTGGTAAGTGACTCATCCAGGGTCATAGAGCTGGTAAGTGTCAAAGGTTGAATTTAAACTCAGGTCTTCAAGATTCCTGGTCTAGTGCTCTATCCACTACACTGCCTAGTTGCAAAGTTTGGTAAAGCACTTGAAATATGTTAATCCTCATAACAAACCCTTTGAGATGAGTGCTATTATTATCACAATTTTATAGATGAAAACCTTGAAGTGAAGAGAATAATTCAATTCATTTCAACCAGTTTGGTACAAGAGAAAAGGTGCTAGATTTGGAATCAGAGAACCTGGGTTCATATCTAAGCTCTGCTCCTTGTGATCTTAACAAAGTCTGGGCCTCAGTTTACTTTTCCTTAAAGTGTAGGGATTGTGCTAGGTGACCTTCTGAGGTCTTTTCCATATAGACATCTTATTATCCTACTTCAAAATATCACTGACAAAATATTCTCTCATGCATCATGATCTCTCTTTTAATGAAATCCTGGAATCCTCATGATCCTTAATCTTTCTTTTTATTCCAAATTTAAAGGCATATTCTTTATTCCACTCTTTTCCTGTTTTAACTCTACCGGGTATCTTTGATCAATCACTGCTTTCCACTCGTTTCAATACTAAGACCTGTTCATATCTTGCTTCTATGGCATGTTCCCTTTTGGCTATTGGTATGGTTTCTCACTGTTTATATAAACAATGATAAAAGCACTTTCCTCTTGCCTCAAGATTCCTCATTCTTTGAAGTCAGCCTTTCTCCCCTGGCACCCTCCTCCCCAAGTAGGTCACACTGTTTTATATTTGAATAGGATAATGATATTGATATAAAATTGTCATTCTGGACACGTGAAGGCAATTCTTACAGTTTTATGAATATCATAGAAGTGATTCATTGGAACACATACTTTGGGCTCAGCAGGAGAGAGGACTGGAGTTTCTGATCCTAGCTAAAGGACATGTATGACCAGAGGCTCCAGATTGGCTCCCAACTGTAAGGTGGTTTCATCAAAGAGAATTGGACAATGAACTAAGAGCAGCCCACTTAGCAGACTTAGTAGAGAAGTAGCTTTGTCTGTCTGTGAGCCTCTCTCTTCGTCTTCCCTTTTCTGCTGCTGGTAGCTGTGGGAGTGATTCTCACATCTGCAAGTCCATGGGCTGTCCAAGTCCAAGGAGAGAGACTGACCCCAGATCTGGGACCCCCAGCTGCTGTCTCTGCTTTGTATTTCTTTTCCTGAGCACAGGTAACCAGACAAGAGGGATAGACCTTTCAGGAGTGTTTACCCCAGGAGTTCCTGAGTTCCTCAGTCAGGGTTGATTGGCAGTAAGAGTTTTCTGCAGCTATACCCTTCTTAGAAAAGATGACCACTCATGGAAAGGTGAGATCAATCCATGCCTTGGATGACCAGAAAATATAGGTCTTGAGGGAGTTGTATGGACAGTGCGGAACCAAGGTAAAGGTCATCCACTAAGACCCACTAAGTGTTTCATGTTTCCATGTTTTATGTACCTACCTCCTAAAAGGGTAGAGTAGGAGTTATGGGTCATTGTTTTATGTTTTAAGTCTTTGTCAGTGTGTGCTTATGAATCTTTGATGTTTTAAGTATTTCTTCTGTGTGGAGGAAAAATAACTATTCTATACATAATCTACCTTTTACATTCTTTCTAATTCCTTCAGGGAAGACCCTACACTTGAACCAAACCCTGCAGGATGGGGTTGCATAGAACTAGAGATAATGAGTGAGTGAAAAAAAAAGTCTGATCCCTCTCTTTAGAGATCAGACTCTCCAGGACTGAATTCAGTCTATGTGATTCCGGAACTGGGGATTTTTAATGGAAGAGGGTACCCCAGCCTCCCTAGGCCACTGGATTTGTTACCATATAAACATGTGGGAATACCTACCTATGATTTAGAAGATGTGTCCTAGGGAGTTGCCTGAGAGATACTCACTCAGCCAGTAAATATCAGAGGTAGGATATGAATCCACATTTTCCTGACTCTAATGCTGTCTAGCTGCCTTTATACCATGTGCTAGATTCTAGAAAATGGTTAGAAATGCAGGAAACAAGAATCAGATGACAAAAGAAGGAGTCTAAACACTGCATTTGGCATATAGGAATTAGTGTTATAAAGGACCATAATGACTGCTCACTTTAAAAGAAGGTTAAGTTACTGACTGACCTCTAATAGGCTATAGTTAGACTGGTTCCCTATCTATCCTAGGTCTATATTTGAGTACTTTCTGTTTGTTTGTTTGTTTTGTTTCGGACCAGACATGATTTCATTAGTATAAGGCACTCCCACTTAGGAAATGCCCCCCAAATCAATGCAGATCAGCACCTACTGTATAATTTATAATCCAAGAAAAGTACCTTGGATACTCAAAGATTAAGTGACTTGCCCAGGGTCACATTGCCAGTACATGTCAGAGGTGAGACTTGAACTCAAGGTCTTCTTGATTCTATGGCCTGTTCTCTACACATTATATCACCCATTGAGGAAAAGAGGGTCTAATAACTGTCAAACTCCAAAGAAATCTTTCTTTTAAAAAATGTATGTTTCTACCCAATTTACTGCTTTTCTTATCATGATTATGTATTTCTGCATAAAGCTGGTTCCTTGAAAATATTATTTAAATGTCCTTTTCACCTAATATTAAATATAATCTGACAAAGTTCACAGGCAGTCGTGGGAGAAATCCCAGGGAGCTTCACTGATTGGTTGATGAAGCAACACTGTACATGTCTCATTAGCAAATCCCCCAAGTGAAGAAGAGGACTAAATGAGGCTCTATGATCCCTCAAGAAAAAAGAGCAGAAAATGTGTGCCATTTAATATTTGGACTAATAATTAAAGACTGGACCATAACAGTTAACTGAATATATTGAAACCACGTCAAAATTGAAAACATTTGAAATCATAAACTGAGAGACTAAATGTAAATAGAGATAAATACGTGTCATATAACATATGGATAGTGATTGGAATGTCATCTTTTATTTTACTCTCAGATGGGGGCAGTTAGGTGGTGCCATAGTACATAGTGCAAGCCAGGCTTTGAGTCAGGGAGACTCATCTTTCTGCATTCAAAGCTGGCCTCAGACACTTACTATCTGTGTGACCCTGGGCAGGTCACTAACCCCTATTTGCCTCAGTTTCCTCATCTGTGAAATGAGCTGGAGAAGGAAATGGCAAACTACTCCAGTTTCTTTGTCAAGGAAACCCCAAATGGGGTCACAAAGAATCAGATACAACTGAAATGACTGAACAACAAAAACTCTCTGATGAGGAAATTCCTCTTTAAATGCAAATCAACCCCTTCTCTACATTTTAGAGAACTGCCTAGAGCAATAAGAAGTTAAGTGACTTACCCAGGGTCACAGAGTCATCATTTATCACTTATCATTGAACCTGGAATTTGTTGGCTTTAAAGTCAGCTCTTTACAAACAACATGGCCTATACTCTATACCATGTATTAAAATAAAAAAGAGGATGAACATTAAAAAGCTAAATGTTTGGCTCATATTTACCCCTAAACTTAAACATAAGGGAAAACAAATGTTCGATTTTCCTTAACTGTCATTGCATAAAGGACAACTATTGAGTAAGAAAGGATTTAAAATTCAGAGAGATGAATGAAAAACAGAAAACTACATAAATTCTGAGTTTGCCCTTAAGCCATTTCTTAGATTTGAATTGCCAAAAATTTCAGAGCAGAATAAAGTAGGTAATATATAGATTCTGGGGTGGACTGTGATAGAGGTTGAGATACCAGTGGGGAGGGAAACACACCTGGGTCTTGACACGCAATTCAGAAGGAACACTTAAAACTAGAAAAGAAAAAACAAAGGACAAAGCAATGTTACAGAAACGGGTAGCTAAAACTTGTGAGAAATGAAGGAATCTAAATATATGTAACCAGAAACCAGATGACTCAAAGAGACATAATCACAGTCTATAAATACCTTCAAAGTAACAATATATGGTAAATGAAGTAAGTGCATTATTCACAGTTCAGGCCATTTCTCCTTGTCCAATTGTCTAAGGAAGATAATGCCCAGAATTAGGTTCCAATACTGGAACCTAATTTAGAAATTAAAGACAGTGAGAGAGGTCCTAAAGAATAGTGTTTAGGCATCAAAGAAAAAAGTCAAAGACTTTGGGGTCTAATTTAAATAAAAATGGCAGGGAAAGGTTTATTGGACTCCTCCACAATAATAGCAATGTGAATAACAACCATATTTACATACCAAAAAAAAGATCAACTTTTTAGCAGATCGGCAAACATGAATCATTCTGTTAGTACACTTAAATTAAACACTGAGTGGCTTCTTTAAAAAAAAAACAAAAAAAGACCAAAATTTTATTGATCTTCTTTGTTGTTACATCATCCAATTTCCTTTGAGTGGCTTCTTAAATTTACAATAAAGTTCCTGTGCCTTTATTAAAGACACCATGGTATAGTGATAGGAGTACTGGGTTAGAAGTCATAAAATCTGGGTTCCAGGCCCAATAACATTACTGTTTAGCTCTGAACAAGACACTTTACTTCTTTGCATTTCAGCTTCCTCATCAGTAAGATGGTGTTACCACCCTGAATACAGTCCCCTTTCAAATCATGCCTTTGCAATTCCATGCTGGTTGGTCTGTCTGCCACAAGTCTCTCCCTACTCCAGTCCACCCTCCCCTCAGCTGTCAAAATGAGTTTTTTAAAACCTAGGTCTGACCATGTCATCCCCCCCCACTTCTACATTCCTGTTCAAAAAACTCTGGTGGCACCCTGTCAGCTCCAAGATCAAATAGAAAATTTTCTCTTTGGCATTCGAAGTCCTTCATAACCTGGCCCTTTCCTATCTTTCCAGTCTTCTTACACCTTACACTTTCCTTGTCTTTTTGATCCAGTTCCTTGCTGTTCCTTGCACAAGACAACCCAACTCCAGGAATTTTCACCCTCTGTCCCCTATGTTTGGGATGCTCTTTCTTTCCCATCTCTGCCTCCTGGCTTCCCTGGCTTTGTTCAAGTCCCAGCCAAAATCCCACCTTCTACAAGAAACTTTTCTCAAACTCCCTGTTGGTGCCTTCCCTCTGTTGATTATTTTGTATATATCTTGTCTGTACATGAGATGTTGGTGTGTTGTCATTCACACATACATACACACACACACACACACATACACAATTAGGGTGTAGGCTTCTGCAGAGAGAGGACTATCTTTTACCTTTCTTTGTGGTCCCAGTCATAGTGCATGGCACATAGTAGGTGCTTATTGACTAACCCATAGCTCCCTCACAGTGTAGTTGTGAACCTTCTATGATCACACATTTGGAGCTAGAAGGGACCTTGGAGATCATTTAGATCAACCTATCATTTTGCAGATAAGGAAACCAAGGCTTGGAGAGAAGTGACTTGCCCAAGTCACACAAACAGAGTTAAGATGCAAACCCAGGTTCTCTGACTCTAAAGCCAGTGGTCTTTTCGACTCTACCACATACCAAATGAGAGGATGTGTGGGAAAGCATTTTGGAAAAGGATTGAGAGTTGTACATATGCAAAACAGAATTATTCCTATGTATCTGGAAGCTGTTTTTTTAAACGGATTAATATTGTCATTCACTGCTTCTTTCCTCTATTATGGGAAAGATAACTTCAAAAAACATCCTGTGCTTTCTGAGAGTACTGTTATCCCCTTAAGCCAAACAAACCACCTGGTCCCAGTAACGCATGGAGCCACCTGAACTCCGAAAGACATTGCCTTGGCCAGGTTCTTACGGGCAGCCCCGTATGCCCATCATATCATGGAACTAGAAATGTAAAAGCTTGGTCAGAAAAATATAGCCAGCTCAAGGCCACAAATTATCCCAAACTCTTTGTATAGCTAATATTTTAAATTTTCTTCCCCAAAACAAAATTTTATGAGTACTAGTAATAAATAAAAAAGTTAAGTACAAGTAGCCTCAACCATTCAAGATCCCCAGATCAGGGTCATGGCCAAAATGCAAGATGGAAGGCACTGAAATAATTTAACAACTCGATAAACCAACCTTCTAATGTTTGGTTCATGCAATCATTCATTTAACAAAAATTTATGAAATACCTACTACATGCTGAACACTGTGTTTTATGCTGAGGTTAAAAATGTAAAGTACTGTCCCTTTAAGGCACTGCCTTTTCATATAGACCAGTCTGATGCTGAGAGAAACAGAAAAAATACTTTTGTGTAAAGAAAAAGTGAAAATCAACTAGTAAAGGATATAAGATATTGCCTTTTTTATAGCTGAACAGTTTGATTCTTGAAAAGAGTAGGAAAAGAACTCTAGTTTAATAAAAACTGCTAAAATATGTATGTAAAGAAATCTACTCTTCAGCTAAGATTTTAGAAACTTATTGTAGCATAAACATAAAGGCTTAAATAACTTTGCAGAGGATGTAGGGTGATGTCTGGTTTGCATATGAATGATTGATAGGTTAAAGGGGGCAGAGAAAGAACTTTTATTTCTTAAAAACTGATAAAATGTGAATTTGAAGAAAGAGTTTGCAATATGGACTCAGATGGAGGATTGTTCTGAAAACTGATTAGTGGTTGGAGATGTAGAGCATTGTGGTCCCTCAGCTCATTTGCATGTAATTGTTTTAAGACTTAAGAGGATAAAACTCATAAGATGAAAAAGTTACGTATCTGTTTGGAGACTAGGGGATGATTAAATAAGAACTTGATTTCATAGTGGAGATTTGCTGTTTTTAACCTCTTAAGAGAAAGATGATTTTTGAGTACCAGAATGCACTGATTTAAGGCCCTGAAAGTGTATGGGGAAGACAACTGAAGAACTGAGCAGGAGAGAAAAGATTCAGAAGGGGGTGGGAAAGCACCCCCATCACAGCTGTTTGAAGAAATCAGCAATAGGAATATTCAGCTGACAAGAAAGTTTTGGCTTCTAGTTTCTCAGTTGAATCAAGAGTGGAGCTGGTTTGGAAAACAGTTTCAGTTCTGGCTACTGCCCTTTGGTGCCCTTCAACAGGGGAGGTGAAGCTTTTCAGAAGCTTCAGCTATCCTTGCTGCCTTCTCTTGCTGCAGAAGAAAAAACAGGGAGGGAGGAGGAGGAAATGTAGGCTTTGTAGTTGTTTTCTTGCATGGGAGGAAATGCTGAGATGCAACTGGACGATGAAGGTTGTGGTAGGTGACAAACTGACTAGGATCACTGATCAGAGAGTCAAACCTGAGCTATTTTGTTGTGAGTTCTATTTGTTCCAATCTGATTGGATGACACAATATCCTGATGCGTGGATACTTTACAGATATTATCCCATTTTTAAAAATCATCACAGCAACCTGGGAGGTAGGGGCTATTGTTGTTGTTGTTGTTCAGTTGTGTCTGACTCTTTGTGACCCCATTTGGGGTTTTCTTGACAAAGATAATGGAGTGGTTTGGTTTGTCATTTCCTTCTTTTACAGATGAGGAAACTGAGGCAAACAGGGTTAAGTGACTTGCCCAGGGTCACACAGCTAATAAGTGTCTGAGGCCAGGTTTGAACTCAAGAAGACGAGTCTTCCTGACTCCAGGCCTGGCACTTTATCCATTGTGTCCATCTAGTTGTTCCATCGGCTATTATTATCCCCATTTCATAAGCTGGCTTGTTCTTATCTATTGAGTCCAGAGATATTTGGGATATTTGCATTTCTTTGGTTTAAAGGAAACCATTTTCCAACTAAATACTGTAGCATTTTTTCAACACCCTTTTGAGTGTAGTTTTAAGTTGAAAGAGCTTTCGCAACTGCTACATCAGGTCCAGAATGGAATAGGATTTGCCCAGCTGGAGAGCACTAAAGATCAGCAGACTAGAAGTTAGCAAGGAAATGATTTTGTAGGATGTAGATGTTCCTGTATGTAAGACCAGTAACAACCAAGCCAGCAGTCCGGAGTTGGGGATTACCCTGCAAGCATGGGTTTTCCTCCCCCATGTACGTCTGTGACAGATTTCTGTGTATCCACTCTCCCCCATGGATACTGAGTACATTGGTAGAAGAGTGTAATCTAGGCTTATGTATGATTTGTAATGTATTTATCATTCCTACATTTGCTTTAATACATGAGTACTTAAGATGGTATTATTATTTATTTTTGCTAAATAAATGTTGAAGATCTGAAAGTGCCATTATTATGAGTGTCTCATTTGTATAAATGGAATTGAACTGATTGGGGCTGAAGAGCTAAAACACTGAGTTGGGGAAATGTATTTCTTCTCCCCACTTCCCCTCAAAAAAAGAGAGATTAATCTCCTAGGACTGCATGGTGGTTCTTTTGGGGTACCTAGACCTTCTACTATGAGACGTGAGGCCTTCAACATACACCTCATGTAAATGTGACACAAAGTCAAAAATGAAGTCGCTCTTGTCCTCGAAGAGCTTACACATCATTGGGAGTTGTTCTATAATAATATTAACTATCATTAATAGTTCATAATAATACTAATAGGTACTATTTCTTTAGCACTTTAAGGTTTGCAAAGTGCTTTACAAATATCTCATTTTTTTAATCTTCACAACAACCTTCGGATATAGGGGTTAACATTATCTCCATTTTACAGGTAATGAAACTGAGGCAGAGGCCAAGTGACTTTCCCAGAGTCGCAGAACTAGATCTGATTTCAGGTGTTCCTTACTCCAGGTCCAGCATTCTATCCACCATGCCACCTTGATGATCATAGCTCTCAGATTTTCAAGGCACCATAGAGATTACCTAGGTCTACTATGACTGATGCCCAACCCTCTCATTTTGAAATTGATTATTAAGAAAATAACTGGAGAACTGAATATCACCCAATGAGCACCTATAAACCTTTTTTATGAATGAAGCATTTATACTTTGTATATTCCATACCATGAATCACAGAATTGGCAATAAGAAGTAAAGTGTTTTTTTTTAAAGGCTAGAAGTAATGGGGCAGCTAGGTGGCACAGTGGATAGAGCGCTGGCCTTGGATTCAGGAGGACCTGAGTTCGAATCCAGCCTCAGACACATAACAATTACTAGCTGTGTGACCCTGGGCAAGTCACTTAACCCCAGTGCCCCCCCACAAAAAAATAAAGTCTAGAAGTAGCATCATGACACTACTGTGACCCATCAACTCCCATTTGTTGCCAGATTGGGGAAATCACATGTTGTGGAGCTGGGAGTGACCTCTATGGTCATCAATTCTAGTCCAACAGTTGTCAGAATGTGGTCCAGGTCCCCCTAAGGGTGTTCAAGACCCTTCCAGCGGGGTTGTGAGATCAAAATTATTTTTATAACAATACTAAGATATTTTAATTTTTAATATACTAATTTTCAATAGTTATAACTCACATAAACAAAAGCTCCTTAGAGGGTCCTCAATAATATTTAAGAATTTAATGGCACCCTGAGACTCTGAAAACCACCAATCTAGTCCAAACGTTGTTGCATGGGAAAAAAAAATTGAAGCCCAGAGAGGGCAAGTGATCAGATTTCTGCAGAGTTACACAGTTAATAAGCAGCAGAGTCAGAATTCAAGGCCAAATTTTCTATTTCCAAATTGGGTGGTCTTCCCACTTAGCCATGTTTTGGTCCCTATTCGTAGTAGGCCTAAAGAGGTATATCAAAGGAGAATGTTTTGTACAGTTTTGCCTCAATGTCTAAGTCTTATCTTCAGGCAAACATGGACCTACTCTGTTAGTGGACAACCAGTGGACAAACGACGATGTTACCCCTCTGACCCCTCAATCAACTATATAAAGTGGGTCCCAATGCTGTATTCTATCAAAAGGAATTTCACAGCAAGCTCTTTGGAGGACAGGGAGCTTGCCTTCTATTTCTTTGTCCTATATCATAGTGTCTATTACAGCATCACTCACAACAGACATTCATAGAATCATAGATATAGAACGGAAAGTAACCTCAGAGGTTATCCAATCCATTACCTAATTTATAGATGAGGAAACTGAGGGCCACAGAGGTTAAGTGACTTGCCCAATTGCATAGTAATTTACTGAATGATGGCAGAGTCTACCATTGTTATTTTCCAAATTTGTTGAAACGTTTCTAACTTTCTTTCTAGCAATAACAGGACATTAAAACACATGAAAAATGTGAGGCTCACCGTGGTTGTCCCATTTGTTAAAAGCTCAATAATAAGGTAAATTAACAAAGCTGCAGTCCCTATTCCATGGTTTTCTCAGTTAGTGGACCTCCAGTATTACTACAGAACAATGGAAATTAGAAAAGAAAAGCTGATGTGCACAGGGAATTCTGGGTTGCAGATGAACTCAAGTGGTGAATTTGGTCCCCTATTAGGAGCAAACTGAATATGATTTCTATTGTGCCATTTTATTTTCTACTTCCTAAAGTAGAAAAATGGGTATAATTATTGCAAGTTTCCAGTTTCCCATTTAGCTTTTTTTTTTTAAAGGCAAAAGAGGGAACCACCACTAGAATTACAGGACCTGGCTATATTACATACTACCTGTGTGGCCTTAAACAAGTCAGTCAAATCATTTAATATTTCTGGGCCTCAGTTCCTCATCTGTCTCCCCCCTCCAAAAAAAACAACAAAAAACCGAGAAGGTTGGACTTGATGGTCTACAAGATCACTTTCAACCCTAATCTAGGATCCTATGAGCCCTAGATTTTTATTATTCCTCTTAACTCCCTACATTTCTATTATTTGCACTCTAGGTCTTTGGATAAATCACAAATGGTATATTTATATACAATAAATTTCTGAGAAATTGCCTGGAACACCTGTTTTAGTCAATAAAATACAAATGAACCTGTCTAAGTTTTTTGCATATATTTCTGCTAACGTAAGGTCTCAGAAGTGTCTGAGAATCTCTACACATGTCAAATGATGGGAGACAGCCCCATACAATCCAATTACTTTACAAATTTGCAGGATGCACAGGGCATGCCATCTCCCACCTCCTACCGTTGTACAATCTGTCCTGCAAGCCTAACATGCTCCTAGCTACTTCTTTACTCTTTGAACCTCAAGGTCCCTTGGTTCAGATCAAGTGCCATCTCCTTCTTGAGTTTTTTCTTGATTTTTCTATGTAGGTCCACCGGGGGCTATCTCCAGTTGTCCTGATCTATATCTGGCCACTGGATCCAGATGGCTCCAGAGAAGAAAGTGAGGCTGGTGACCTTGCACAGCCCTTCCCCACTTAAAACCAATTCACTTGCATGTCATGGCATCATGATATATTCATGATGTCATGGTCCCCTTCAAGAATGAAGGACAAACAACAACAATTTAGGGCCACCACCCTCTTCCCCTCAGTCGCTTTGTATTTACTTTGTACATGTTCTGAATGACTTATATGTGAACACATTGAATCCCCACAGCAGAACTGAGGCCCCTTAAAGACAGGAGCTGATTTTGTCTTTGTCTCCACAACGCTTACTCTTGTGCCAGGCACACAGTAGGCTTTCCATAAATGCTTATTGATTGTTTGGTTGAATGATAGAGAACAATTACTTTCCCTGGTCCCCCATAAAGCCCAGAAGTATGTGGCCTTGTACCTTACCTTGTTGCGTTTGGGTCCAAAATAACAATGTCAGCATCAGATCCAACAGCAATTATTCCTTTCTTTGGGTAAAGATTAAAGATTTTAGCGGCATTAGTGCTGGTAACAGCAACAAATCGGTTTTCATCCATTTTGCCACTATACTGTAATGTAATTCAAAAAGAAAAAATATCATTCCAATGAAGAAATATGATGACAATCTCCTATTAACAAAAATATGAGGATTTGAGAGTATTAATATGACTGCCTTTAAGGTTTGCAAAGCATTCTACTTATATTATCTCATTGGATTCTCATAACAACCCTGTGAGGGTGGGTACTATTATTATCATCCCCATTTTACAGGTGAGGAAACTGAGACTGGAAGAGATTAATTGACTTCTCTAGGGTCACATAGTTATTAAATGTCTGAGGTAGGATTCAAACTCAAATCTTCCTGATTGTAGGTCTGGTGTTCTATCTACTGCACCACTTAATCATGTGAATTGTAATGAATATCTTATGCTAGTCTCAGCCTATTTTGGGCTATTTATTGGTCTCAAACAACTGTAACATGATCCAGATAATGGAATACAACAACTACCTTAGGAATCAATCTTTTTTTTAACCTTGGAGCTTATTTAATACAACCCTTTCATTTTACAGGTGAGGAAACTGGGACACAAAGAATCTGCACATAGGCAATGAACCTTGAACTCAGGTCTTCGGGGCTCAAAATCTAGTTTGATTTCTGCTACATCATGAATGCTTCCCTAGGTACAACCATGTGCAAAATTCAAAGGTCTTGAGCTTTCTGAGTCAATGTCCAGGTCTTTTCTCCAGGTGAGTCCTGCTCTGGGTACTCCTTGTGTCATGGATGTTACTCTAAGTTCTTGGCAATTCTGCCAATACAACTCTTCTTGAGTTCAAATCTGACCTCAGACACTGACTAGCTATGTGACTCTGGATAAGTCACTTAACCCTGTTTGCCTCAGTTCTTCATCTGTAACATGAGCTGGAGAAGGAAATGACAAGCAACTCCAGTATCAAGCTGGAAAAGTTCCACATGTGGGCCCAGAAACAAACTTCACACCTGGAATTTGAAGATCAATCAGCCAAGCTAAGCCCAGAGAGACTCATTCATCAGATTAATTGTAGATTGATGAATGTTTTGACCATGGGAAAAAAAATCAGAACAACAATAACAATAACAACAACCCTGTCTGCTATGGCATTTGGGGTTGGGATCCAAGATGGCTTGATGAGTGCCCACACTGATGAATCCTATGTCTTTGGTATATAAGGAGTATCACCTTGGGAAAAAAAAATAATCTAACTGTCTCCCACATTTACCAAAATCATAGTGAAGCTGCATCTGTAGTCAGCTAAGCATGAGTAATGACATCAATAGTCCCTGTCTGGCAATATTTTGCATTTTTATTGAAGTGATCATTTCCTTGTAATTCAATGAATGAGGATGGCTGAAATCCTCTTTCCTCTGATTAAAAAAATATATTATTTCTCCATGACTCATGTTTCAGGAAGGCCCAGCCTTTTTCTCACAAGCCCAATATCTATAAGGCCAAAGTATAGTCAGGGTTCAGTAAGAGGGACAATTCATCAATCTGTGGAAAAGACCAGAAAAAGAGGCTGAGATGGAGATGTGCCATCTTCTGTGAGAGAAGTTCTTGAAAAAGCCACAAACCACAGTTAGGCTTCCTTGCCTGCTAGAGACCTCAGACATCATTCACGCTACAAGGTGACCTAGGGGAACGGTCCTGATGGGAATGAGGTCATCCTCTGGGTGTTATCAAGGGACTGCCAGACTAAACTGCTATCAATGAAAAATCATCTGTACATAGGAATTATGACACATAATTAAAGTTGGTGATCATGAAAAAGGGTGATGTTGTGATGCCAAAAGCAAAGAAAAGGGTAGCAGCCCTCACAAAATTGAAGTGGGGCAGTGAAGGAGGAAGAGAGAACACTTGTAAGTTACTCTCCTGGTCAAGAACTGAAGGGGTTTTGAAGGAGGAAATAAGCATTTATTAAGTGCTTGTTATGTGCCAGGCACCACTCTTTACAAATATTTCATTTGATAACCACAACAACTCTCAGGGGTAGGTGTAATTATTATCCCTGTTTTACCACTGAGGAAACTGAGGCAAAGAGAGGTTAAGTGACTTGTCTAAGGTCACACAGGTAGTAAGTGTCTGAGCCTAGATTTGAATTCGGGATCTTCCTGATTCCAAGCCCAGTGTTCTAGCCACTTCACCACCTATCTGCCTCCTTGGCTAATGGCCATAGAAAATCCAACTTACTAGAAAATCATGTCTGTCCCCTCCCCTCATTATAATTTTTCTAAAGTGGAAAACTTCTCATTGTGTGTAGAGTACACTTACGTAGACATGGCTTAAATTGTTCCCATTTCGTTGGCAACACTACAAGTATAAGGCCACTAGGAGATGAAATACATAGGTAGCTGGATTTGGAATCAGAAAGACCTGACTTTGAATCCTTTGTGAATTGGTTTTTGTTGTTTTTAAATCTCTGGAATGAGCCATTATAGGCTCGTGCTCTTAGGTTGGTTTTATCACTTATATGTGTCTGCAGACAATAATTTTTAAACTGCAATTCACAGCGTCCATGAACCCCACAGGCCATCACCATGGATTTCCTGAAGAGTGTTGTTGTGAAGAATGCCTCCTTTAAGTCTTCTTTTGTCATTTCATGTCCCTATTCCAATGATACATTAGGATTTAAGGGTCTGAAAACCAAGGCTGAAAGGGCCTATAACCTTAAAGACTTTGAACATACTTAGCATCATCTGCTCTGTAATTATCTTAATTACTTCTAACAGCTCTGCAAGATGAAGCACTAGTCCCCAAGCTGTGCAAAAGAGAAAGCCGTACCCTGGCTTTCACTATAATAGAGGGAGCTAATTTTCATACCCCTGTAGAAACCAGTAGAGGACTTTTCTGGGAAGGCTTAATCTACCCTGCTCTCTGAGCTACAGGCTCAGGACTACAGGACAGGGGCTGCCTGGGCATGATCTCATGAAACTTACCACACCCTTTTCCCATAGGACTGACATTCGATCCTCAACTCCATTGATCCCATTAGGGATCTTGGTAAAATCATCCTTCCCAAGGGCTTTCTGGCAGGTGTTGAAAGTGCAGTGGTCTGTCCCGGTGGTGGTGAGATCGTTACTGTAAAGAGAAAGACATGGGAATGAGGAAGCATAGAAAGTAGGTCTTTCAAGGGATGTGTCCCAACGACCCTTCCCTCCTCCTGAGCCATTTTGACAATAACCAAACTGGGAATGCTTGGCTTCACCAAGAACGTAGCTACCCATCTTTTAGTTCTGAATTTTGTCTTTTCCTTTTGCATGTCACCATTTTAGAAAGTCCTGTTGGGGGAAGCACGATGCAATAGAAAGAAGACTGGGCTTGGAATTAGAATCCCTGCACTCTTGCCTCACCTGGGTCCATTTTCAGTTGTATGATTTTGGGAAACTCATATAAACTCTCTCCATCTTAGCTTGTTCATATGGAAACTGGGCATAGTAATATCAGTTTTGTAAACTTTATGGGATCAGTGCCTTCCAGTTCTCAAATTCGATGAGTCTCTTTCTTCCTTTAAGAATAATGCTCAAAGGGGCAGCTAGGTGGCGCAGTGGATAGAGCTCCGACTTTGGATTCAGGAGGACCCGAGTTCAAATCTGACCTCAGACACTTGACACTTAATAGCTGTGTGACCCTGGGCAAGTCACTTAACCCCGTTTGCCTCATGAAAAAGCAAAAAAAAAAAAAAATAATGCTCAAGTATTATCTTCTGTATGTAGACTTTCTGAATTCCCCCAACAACCAGTGCTCTCCCTACAAAACTACCTTGTATCTAAAGTCTTTGCACATACCTGTATTCATTCTCTTTGTATTTATTCTGTATATACTTAGATGTATTCTTGTTGATCAAGCTAGATAATATTTGTAAAGTGCTTAGGCTGGTGCATAGTAGGCATCTAACAAATGCTTGTTTTCTTTACTTTTCCCTTTTCTGTTGTCTCTTCTACTGGAATGGAGGCTTCTTTCAAATAGAGATTGTTTCATTCTTTCTACATATATCCCCAGTGTCTAGTATGGTGCCTAGCACATAGTAAACTCTTAATAAATACTAATTGATTGGTTGATAGATTGTGGTAAGAATGAATTGAAAAAAATCTGTTCAAAAGCCCTTGGGAAACTATAAAGATCTAGATTTGCATTATTAGAAATGAAATGAAAAATTTCATTAGAAATGAAAAATTCAAACACATTTTGACAATAAAATACCACAAAGAGCTTTTAGCCAAGGGGTTCTTCATCTGTTATGTATGTATCATGGTCCCCTTTGATTGTCCAGTAAAATCTAGGGAATCCTTCTCAGGATAATGTTTTTTTAAATAATTGAAGGAAATGCTAATTGTCAAAGATTTAGCAAAAATAAAGATAAATTTTTTTTCCCCAGCCAAGTTCACAAACCCCTTGCAAGGGATCTTTGGACCTCAGGTTAAATTATCCCTCTGCCTAGGGGATAATTAAAAGGGATATGGAAACGAAATTAAAAAGTGGTAAGTCATTAATAGATCCTTTGATTTCTTAATTCAGAGGGGGTGTGAATACATGTGAATACATCAGTTTGAGAATTCTAATAGGAGGTCTTCCCTAGCCAGGTTGATTTTCCAAACACCATAAA
Source organism: Vombatus ursinus (assembly GCF_900497805.2). Taxonomy (NCBI): domain Eukaryota; kingdom Metazoa; phylum Chordata; class Mammalia; order Diprotodontia; family Vombatidae; genus Vombatus; species Vombatus ursinus. The sequence goes on from NW_020948739.1 coordinate 11,459,744, forward strand.
GACAGGTAAAACAGATGAAACCTGGTTGATTCAAGGGAGAGAAGTAAAAATGTCTGAACTATTGAAGTTGGAAAACATAAGACACCTTCCAAACCGCACCTGGTGGACTAACTAAGAATCTGTATAGAACTTACATAAGGGAAGGGAATAAACATTTTATTAAATATTATTCTATGCCAATCACTGTGCTAAACACTTTACAAATACTATCTCATTTGATTCTGACAACAACCCTGGGAGGTAAGTGCCATTATTTATTCCCATTTTACTATTGAAGAAACTGAGGCAGACAGAGGCAAAGTGACTTGCCCAGGATCACACAGCTAATAAGTGTCTAAGGTCAGATTTTAACTCAGGTGTTCTTAGCTCCAGGGCCAGTGCTCTATCCACTGTACCATCTATCTGCCTTTTATGAGCCTGTAGAATGTAAGATCTTTGAAGAAGAATGTTTAATTTTTTGTTGTAGAACATAGTAGGTGCTTGAATACTTATGGAATTGAATTGAATATGATCATAGGATTTAGAGCTGGAAGGAGCATTAGAGATGTAGTCCAGTCTCCTCATTTTGTTGCTGAGGAAATTGAAATGCAGAGAGGTTAAGACATTTGGCCAAGGTCAGAAAGGTAATTAATAGAACGGCAAGGATAGAATATGAACTCAGTCCTTCTGACTCCAAATCTTTCCTATTCCATCCCACTGTCTCCGCTACACCACTTCACATGGGCACAGCATTCATGACCTCTGATGAATGATTACTTAGCCAGTAGATTCATAAGGAAATCAGGAGTTGAAGGATCTGGTCTTAGCGGGGGTCCCATGACATGGTGGGCAGCATGATGCCATTCTTCATGCCAATAGTGAGTCCCATCCGTTCCAAGACTAGCAGCAATCGGCTCCCCAAAGACCACCTTTCCTGTAAAGTACAAACGCAAGCATTAATGAGCAGTTTTATTAGGATGTAGATGTAGGGAATGCTATTCTTCTTTCCCCTTGAGGAAAAAAAGGGAGGGAGGGGACTAAAGTCCATGTATGCGTATGTCTGCTGCCTTTAACTGCATCTGAGGAGGTACACTTCATAGCACGGGAGATATGGAATTCTAATGAGTGACATCTTGGTTGTAAATGTTATTTACTCTTTTTCAGACAGGTCCTCTCTGGAGAAGAAGAGTTTCCTTTAAAACATAAGCAGTTAACAATAACAATGGCTAAACCATTCAACATTAACAAAAATATCATCCATTGATAATAAGATCCTAACTAGGGACACATACTCAAACAGAGATTTGTGTCACACACAGATTTATATGAGAATTTTAGAAATGGAAGGGACCTCAGAGTCCAGCCCATACCTGCAAGGCATCTGAAAGGAATAATACAGCAGGCAGGTGGTCACCCAGCCCCTACTTGCAGGGGAGGGGAAACTCACCACTTCCTGAGGCATGCTATGTCCATTTTTGACACTTCTTATTGTAAAGGGCAACTAGGTGATTCAGTGGATAGAGAACCAGGCCTGGAGTCAGGAAGACTCCTCTTGAATTCAAATCTGGCCAAGGACACTTGCTAGCTGTGTGACCCTGGGCAAGTCACTTAACCTGTTTGTCTTTCAGTTCCTCATCTGTAAAATAAGCTGGAGAAGGAAATAGCAAACCAACCACTACAGTATCTCTGCCGAGAAAACCTCAAATGGGGTCAGGAAGAGTCAGATATGACTGGAAAACAACAGAACGATAACAATTGTAAAGAAGTTTTCCCTGGCATTCAATCTAAACCCCTTTCTCTACAACTTCCATCTATTTCTCTTGCCTTAGCCTTCTGTGGCCAAACAGAACAAGTTTAAATCCCCTCTTCCATGTGCTAGCTCTTGCGATATATGAATATAACTATGTCCCCTTTAGGTTTTCTCTTCACCAGGCTAAACATCTTCAGTGCCTTTAACCTGTCTTCTGATGACATTGACTCAACGCCCTTCACTGTCCTGGTAGCTCTCCTCTGGATACTATCCATCTAATCAATGACCTTAAGTTGTGGTGCCCAGAATGGAAAACAGTATTCCAGATGTAGTCCATTACAGCAGGACCCTGCAAGCTAACCAGATAGTGTGGCATGGAAAAAAAAAAGCAACTCTGTAGTTAGGGGCCCTGAGTTCAAATCCTACCTCTAATGCTTACTGTGTGACCAACCCATAGGCAAGTCCCTTAACTTCCCCGGTCTTAATAATAGCTAGCATTTATAGAGTACATTAACGTTTACAAAGTGCTTTCCAAATATTATTTCATTTCATCTTCATAATAACCCTGGGAGGTAGGTGCTATTATCATGCCCATTTTACAAATAAAGAAACGGAGACTGCCAGAAGTTATGACTTGTCTGGGGTCACTCAGTGTCTACGGCAGGATTTGAACTCAGGTTTACCTGATTCCAGGTCCAGTGCTCTATCCACTATGCCACATAGCTCACCTTCAGATTCTTCATCTGCAAAAGGAGGGTGTTGGACTAGATGGACTCTGAGGGCCTTTCTAGTTACCCTCCTTATTCTGCTTCTCTTATGGAAGCCAAGATTGCATTAGATTTTTGACCATATGATATTATTGACTTACATTGAGCTTACAGTCCACTAAAAGCCCCAGATCTTTTTCAGACAAACTTCTGAGAGCACATAGAATGAAAGCTTATCAAAGACATAAAAGTATAGGTACAAAGCAAACTTTTATTTGGAATGCAGATCCTATTTCTGGTTATCATTCATGGTTATCCACTGGATGAGGGGTTAATAAACTACCACTGTGGACAAAGCTGGCCCTCTTCCTGTTTTTGTATGGTCCTCTAACTTAGATTTTCTTTTTATATTTTTAAATAGTTTGCTTACCCTTGCACTAAATCCTCCAAGCAGAAGTAGAGTCAGGATAATTTCCTATAGGAAGACACTGGCTTGGCCAAATTAGTCCATTTGGTTTACTCAAATGCCTATTTTAACTGAGTCAATGAAATCTATGATTTTATCAGTACAGAGAACTACTGGTATAAGAACCCCTCCACCAATGCACCATGGTAAGCTCTCCATAACGTATTAGATAAGTCCAAGGAAGTTGCCTGAAAGTCAGAGAAATCAAATTACTTTAATAATAAATGTTAATTAATTGCTATTAATAACTATTTATTGACTGAAATGACTTGCCCATGTACAAGCTATTAAGTATCACAGGCAGGATTTGGACTCAGGTTTTCCTGATGCCAAGCTCTGTATTCTATCCACTACATCAAATTGTCTGTTGGTTAATAGTAGCTAGCCAGAGTTCCTAGATAACTGAAGTAAATGTTGCATTCTGGAGAGGACTGAAAGCAGATGGCTTCCAGCTGTCAAAATTGTTACTCATCTATGACAAATTCTTTTATGCCTTTGGGTCTGTTTTCTGTTCCATGCAAAGAAAATGATACCATTGACATCCTCCGTACTGTGTCTCAAAGGAGGAGGGTCACCAGGAGGGTAAGGAGACTGGAAATCATATTATCTCTGAGGTCTCTTCAAACTCTGTGATTCAGTGGTCTTTCTCTGGCTAGTTGAAGGAGTAGTCACCATTTTAAAAAGTAGGTATTGTTGTTTTTAAGTCATTCTAAACTGTCCATCTAGCTAATATCTGTAAATTCTGGATATAACCATCCTACTTCTTCCTCCCTGCCCCTAGAACTGAACACTGTCTTATAATATAGAAAAACAGTAAAGCAAAAAAAAAAAAAAAAACAGTGTACAGTGACCACGTCTGACTATACATACAACATTCTGCCCCTACAGTCACTTAGGAGTCTTAATTTTTAACCCAAACTAAGGAGGAAGGTGCTACCAACTTCATAGAATCATTTAGTTAACAAGCATTTCTTAAGCACTTACTACATGCCAGACTTTATGCTAAAAACTGGGGAAGTCAAAGAAAAGTGAAAAAACAAAAACAAACAAACAAAAAAAACCCAAAACAAAACAAAAAAAAGTAAACAAAAAACTCCAGTCCCTTCTCTCAAGGTGTGTAGTGGGAAAGAAAACATGTAAATATGGAGGTACATACTATATATAGAGTATGTGAAGGTAATCTGAAAGAGGAAGGCTTTAGTAGCTGAAAGAGCTAAGGCTTCCTACAGAAGGTAAGATGTGAATTGAGTCTCAAAAGAAGACAGAGAAGCTAAGAGTCAAGGAGGGGACAGAGAGCATTCTGGGCATGGGGGACAGCTAGTTCAAGAAATGAAGATGAGAGATAGGCTTCTTTTTCCAGAAGTGCAAATAGGTCAATGTAGTTGGATTGTACAGTGTCTGGAGAAGAGAAAGACATAAGAAAGCTGGAAATATAGGAAGGGGCTGGGTTATAAAGAATTTTAAATGCCAAACAGAGGAGTTTTATGTTTGATCATAGAGGTAAGAGGAAATCATTGGAGCTCTTTGAGCAGGTGGAAAATGTGATCCTATTGAGACTTTAGAACCTTGAGACCTGGGTAGAAGAGGATGGATTGAAATGGATAGAGTTGGGGCAAGGAGACCAATTAAAAGGTAATTCTTGCGGTAGTCCAGGTGAGGATTAGTGGAGGTCTGAATTAGGGTTGGGGCTGTATGAGTGGACAGAAGGGGATATACATGAGATATCATAAGAGTAGATATGACAAGATTTTCCAGTGGGTTATATATGTGGGGTGAGTGAGAGGAGTCCGGGATGACACTGGGGTTGTGGACTTTAGGTGGATAGAAAGATTGTAGTGCTCTCAACAGTGATAGGAAAGTTAGGTAGAAGGAAGGGTTTTGGGGAAAGATATTGAATTTTGTTTTGGACATGTTTAGTTTAAGATGTTGATGTCCAGTAGGCAGTTAGACATGTGATATTAGAAGTCAGGGCTGGATAAATAGATTTGAGAATCATCTGCTTAGAGAAGATAATTGAATTCTTGGAAACTAATGAGATTAAGCAAAACAGTACAAAAAGAGAATAGTGCATTGGACAGAGGCTTGGGAAACACTCACAGGTATTAGGTACAACCTAGATGAAGATCTAGCAAAGGAGATTGAGAAGTAGCAGTCAGACAGGAGAACCAGGAGAAAGCAGTGTCATGAAAACCTAGAGAGAAGAGAGTATCAAGGAGAAAAAGGGTGATCAACAGTGTCAAAGGTTGCATGGAAGTCAAGAACGACTGAGAAAAGGCCATTAGATCTGGCAGTTAAGAGATCATTGGTAACTTTGGAGAGGCAGTTTTAATTGAGTGGTGAAGTCGGAAGACAGAATACAGAAATTTTATAAGAGAGTGAGAGGAAAGAAAGTGGAGTCATTGATTGTAGATGACTTTTTCAAGAAATTTAGCCTTGAAAAGGAGGAGATAAATGACAAACAGCTAAGAGGGTTGGTTAGATGAAGTGAGGGTATTTTTTAAAGATGAAGGAGACATGGGAGTGTTTGTAGGCAGCAAAGAATTATCCAGTAGATAGAGACTGAAGATAAGAGAGAATGTGGGAAGGATAGTTTTGGCAATTTTCTGGAGAAGACTGAGTGGCATAGGATCATTCATGAATGTAGAGGAGTTTGTCATGGCAAGGAGAAAAGCCACCTCTTCATCAGAGACTAGAAGGAAGGAGGACATAGTAGAGGGAACGGAGTGATACGAAATGAGGAGGGGAAGGAAAGAGGGAGTTTTTTGTAAATGTCAGTTTTTAGTGAACTATGAGATAAGGTTATTGGTGGAGAGGATGAGAGAGGAAGATGAGGAAAAACTCAATTTGGAACCATGACTGTGAAAAATTGGCTATTGAATCAAATAGAGAGGAATAGAATGTTTTTTCTAACTTCATAGAAGGTAAAAGGACCATTATGTTTTACTCAGATATAAGGAACATACTTGCACAGGAAAAAATGTAATGGATACAGAAGAATCACCCTGATGTGTCCTTGCTATCCCCTGAAGTAGAAGGCAAAAATTGTCTCTGTTTTTTAAAATAAGTGCCCAATAACATGAGCAATGCCGAACTTAGTGACTTAATCTGCAATCACTTCCCAAATTGCTAACTCAGTACTTTCGAGAGTGCTTTGTCACAGAAGAAAGATACTTATCACATGTTCCACTCAATCACTTGTCCTATCAAGGTAATAAAAGACTGTAGTTCCAAAAGTTCTACCATTTTAATAGCTATCAGCAAGAATTAAAAAGGATCAGCTCCTGCCAGGATTCTTTTGAGATCTGATGACAGGTAATTTCCCCAGTCATCCTTCTTCCCATCTTAGAATGTCTTAGGCTGCTTTTCAGAATGTGCAGCCAGCTATCACTTCTCTGAGTTAATGCTGAGGGTGGAGGTGGTGAGAGGTGTGGGGGATGGGGAGGAATGAAACCCACTGTCCATTTAGCCAAAATGTCAACCTCCTTTCAAAAACAAAACAAAACAAAACAAACAAAAACAAAAACAGTCAAGGGACCACAAAAAAAAAAAAACAGGCAGCAAAAGGGAGAAGCAAAAGATTCCAATAATCCATAGATTAGAAAATTAGGTCCCATATATAATCAAGAATTAATTGGGTGTATATAAAAAAGGATGAGGAATTCAGGGTGGGAACTGCTCATGGCACTTTCTACTTTCTCTTCCTTGGCAAAGCTCATGGCAAGGCAACATGGTATTGTGTGAAAAATGGTGGCCTTGGAGTCAGAGAACCTGGGGTCGTATCCTAATTTTGCCTCTTCTACCTTGCCCATGGTCAAGTCATTTTGGTTTCTGGGCTTCACTTTCATCATGTAGGTATAAAATGAGGAGATTGTGCTAAGAGATCTGAGTCTCTTCCAGCTCTAAATCTATGCCCCTTTGTATTTTTAATAGTTTCAGTGCACCATCTATTTCTGGGCTTTAGCACTTTCCATTCTAGTGCTCACTTGCTAGAGAAAGCATTTGAATGATCAAACATGTTCTATCCATTCTTACTGTATTTACAGACGGGACTTGTAATTTCATTGGTAGAACAGATTCCCAACTAAGAAATTGCCGCTACTAAGACAGATCAGCACCTGCCCCGAAGCTCAAGAGTCTTAAAGGGTGACTGGGGCACTGACAGGTTAAGTGATTTGTCCAGGATCACCCAGCCAGGCTGTCAGAGACAATCATTCTGACTCCAAAGCTTTAATCTCCAAAACCAGCTTTCTATTTACTATACCTTGCTGCTGCTTCAATCTCACTATATTATTGTCTTTGTTACACTAGCTACCCAGGTGGTTTCAGCAACTATTGGGAGATAGATAGATAAATCTTTATCATTAATCTCCTCCCACTCTCTCAGCAAACATCACAATTCCTTGAGAACATTATGTCTCTCTCTGTCTCTCTGCTCCCTCTGGCCAGGATGGGAGAAGGCCCACCACATTTAAAAAGTTGTTTTTTTCCTTTTTTAAAAGCATACCGTGAGAGGTGCTCTTCTGGGGCTGTTTTGGTTCCAAGGAATACATTTAAAGAGGACAGAGGGAAAAGATATATGAAGAATTAAAAGGATCAGGTCCATACAAAATGTATGAAATGTGTAGGTCTGAAAAAAAAAGCTAAGAAGAGAAATGCTTAAAGATGGATTTTTTAAAATATAACTTCATTTTAAAAAATTAAAATGCTAAGAAACAGTTAATTATTTAAAATCCAGTGACATAGGGTAAATTAGATGCAAAAGAAAGTTTGTGTTATGTAAGCGAAGGCTGAGAACCAAATCATCACTGAAGAAACACGAGTTGATTATATCCACAAAGTTAAAGTCCTAAGAGTTAATTCACTTCACTTGGGTAAACAGCTTATTCCCAGAGCAATCTGCCAGAGGGGAGAGAATACTACTGCAGAGGCCCACACCATGGTTTCTTGTCACCACTGCAATGTTCCCAAGAAAATGAGAGAAAAGGCTGCAATGAGTTTGACTGAAATGGAAGACTAAGGAAACTGAAAGCTTTTTTTTTTTAGGGCAATTACTATTGATGATTTATGACATAGGTGAGAAGGAATGATTTGGAATAAAAAGAACAGATCTAATGTATATAGCAGATAATGTATGTATATAGTATAATGTATATAGCAGAAAGAATATTTGGTAAAGTTCAAATGAAAACTACAACCATACCTTAAAAGAATGAAAGATAATATGAATGAATAAAAGTTACAGTTGTGTACACAGTAGGTGCTTAATAAATGTTTATAGATTGAATTGAATAACCCTATGAAAACATGTCAGAGGTTCATCATGAGAGAAAAAAACATAATAAACACAGATCACATAGAGCAAAGGGTAAGTTACCAATGAAAATCCTCACTCCAGAACCTCAGTAACTGAAAGAGAGGAAATTTAATGAAGCCATATAAATGCTAGTCACATTGAGAAGCATAGGGGAGGAACTGAAAGAAAGACAGTCATGCCACTTTCCAGTATTTTAGTAGGAAGAGGAAAAACAGGATAAACACATTAGCCACAGTTATTACACAAAACAATTGTCAATTAGGTCATGTTCCCATTTGGATTTAAAGCCACAGGACTCTCTAGAACTTGCCTTCTATATCAGATTGGCCACCAGGCCAACACTCTTCTAGATTAGTCTTCTGCTGGCATCATAATCCAATCTTGCTTAGCCACCTTTGACTTTAAGTACCAGCATCAGGGGTTAGTGCTACTTCTGACAGTCTTCTAAGAGGAATCATGGTCATATGGAAAGAATGCTAAATTTAAAGCCACAGGCTCCAGGTTCAAATCCTGATTTTTCCACCCTGTAACTGTGTGACCTTGAGCAAATCACTTAACACTCATGGGCCTCACTCAGTTTCCTCATCTTTAAAACCAGGGGGGTGGACCGGGTTGCAATTCTAAGTCAATATCTTGTGATTTTAAAATCACGAACTCAGAATTGGAAGGGGATTCAGTGGTTTCCCAGGATGATAAATAAAAATATCGATAAGAATTTCCTCTATAACATGCTCAATAAGATTTCTATCTAGGCTTGGCTTGAGGACATTCAGTCAGAGGGCACCCACTGCCTGCCAAGACAGCCCCCCTTCCACTTATTTAATTGTTTTCTTTGGGAGGGTTATGCCCAACCCTCTTTGATGTGGGAAATAGACAAGATATGATTCTTCTTCTTCTTGTGATTTCAGGGTCAGGCACAAAACAGAAAAATGCTACTTCCTGTCAGACCCCCAAAGGGACAAATTGGAGCAGCAGCATTTGATGGACTACAGTCAGCAGTCTAATTCATATTTTCCTCTGTCTGCTCCAGTTTAAAGCTAAAATAACAGAGGTACCAGCAAAAAGAAACAGACCAGAATACCCTCTCAGACAAGGTTTTCTCAGCACTGCTGGCCAATTCCACCTTGAACTTATCCGGCTCTCCTTGCAAGGTTGCAAATAGACATTCAGCCATACACTCAGGCTGAGTAACCATTTACGTTAGACAAGGAGGAAAGAAAACCATTGACATTTATTTTATATCCTTTGTGCCTCTTAGGAGGGAAGATGAGTGGGTGAAAATGTTTGTGGGCTGACAAAGTTCTTGTTCTGATTTTTCAGGCTAAGCTGTTCCCTCTCTGAATGAGAAGACTATTCATAAATATGTATCATTGTGCCACAGATTCAGAGAGAATGTTAAGATGACCTGTCATCTGGGACAATGAATGTGGCCAAAATGAGCTAAAGTTTTGTCCAACATGCCTTTCCACACTGTACTCACATAACTATCATTTAGCGCTTATAAAACACTTAAAGGTTTGCAAAAATAGAACAGAACAAAAAACCCTTTACATAGATTATCTTATTTCATCCTCCCAACAGCCATGTGAGGGAGGGAGGGAAGGCAGGAAATAAGCATATAGTGAGCACCTGCTGTGTGCCAGGCACTATACTAAGCAATTTACAAAATTATCTCTTTTGATCATGACAACAACCCTGGTGGAGGCGAGGGTTATTATTATTCTTATCTTACAATTGAGGCAACACAGCTCGGAAGTGTCTGAGTCCAAATTTGAATTCAAGTCTTCCTGGTTTCTAGCCCAGAGCTCTATCCACTGAGCCATGTAGTTTTCCCCATGGAAGGAAATGGAAGCTAGGAGAGATTAAATGACTTACCCAGGGGCACACAGCCAGTACGTGTCTAAGGGAAGAGTTGAAGTGAGGTCTATCCTGACTTTAAATCTAGCTCTCTATCTATCGTTCCACAAAGATAACACCTTCTGCAGGGACTGTGTGATGAGAACCTCAAATAATTTTCAATCCTCTCCTTCTGCCCTTTTCAGATCCTTGGTTTTTCTTTGTTCAAAATGAACTGGAAATGGGGTACCTCTGATTGCCCAATAGCAAGTTCATCCAATTCAGCAAATATCTATTAAACATCTGGTATGCTCAAAGGACAGGAAACAAAAACAAGGAAAATGGAGGCAGAAAAAGACACACAACTAGGGGCAATTATCAAAGACTTCCTGGAGGAGGTGGTGCCTGAGCTAAGCCTTGAAACAAACCAAGGATCCAGAGAGGCAGAGATAAGATTGGAGTAAGTACCTTTTTTTAACATGGTGGGAGGAGAGGGTTGGATGGCTTATACACATGCACTAAGGGAAGAGAGCATGCTGAGTTTGGGGAACAGCTAGAACGTGGAAATAGTTCGTGAAAGGGAATTGTATGAACTGAGGCTATATAAAAGTGGGAGGTCTTAAATGTCTGGTTAAGGGAATTATTTGTTTTTGTTTTTGTTTTTTTTCTTTCCTATAGGCAATAGGAAACCAATGAAAAATTTCAAACAGGAAAGTGACATGTACATACCTAAGCCTTAAAAAGACTATTTTGTCAGCCATGTGGTGCATGAATTGGAGGGGAAGAAATTGGAATTGGAGACCAGATAAGAGGCTATTGTATCAGTCCAAGAAAGAAGTGGTTGATAAGAGCATGAACAAGGGTAGATCTTGAGTGAGTGGACATGGGCATAGACAGAGAGATGTTGAGGAGGTAGAGTTGGCAAGACTTGGCAACCAAATGGATGAAACTGGGGTGACGGAGAGTAAAGAGTCAAGGATAACTGAGGTTATGAACCTGGATGACTGGGTGATGATAACCTCAACAAAAAAATAGGGAAATTTGGAGAAGATATAAGTCTACTGCTGTTATTTCCAATTATTAAAGAGTTAGACTGTGTCATTTGCAGTATATCAATACATCCTTTAAAATGCTTTATATGGCCCCACACCCCTGCCCCAGCATTGCATCTAAATCAGACATTGCCCTGACTCAACACCTGCTACCTAACTACAGCTACCTTCTATTTTGGGGGAACATTTTTAATGGTCCATATTTAGGTTTGATAATTTTCCAGCCTTTGTCCTATATTCTAGAAATCTATCTTGGACTTCTGTTAGACTCTGAATGGAATTTTGGGGAGGGGAAAAAAAACAGATCAAGAAACAGCTTTCTGACAGAACTGTCAAAACTTTAGCTTGCAGTGGGTTAACTCTGAACATTTCTGTTGATTTTACTGTTTTTTAAATGATATTCTGACATTGTGGACCTGACAGAGGGTGGTATACAGTACATGCCTTGCAAAGGTAAGTAATTATAGAATGACTAATTCTATAATGCTGGCAACAGAGCCATCTAGTGGAAAAATCTAACTGTACAATTCTAAAAACCAGACCCTGAAAAAAGGGTCTCTTTAATCTGTTAAAAATCTGAAAACACCAAGTGCTGCTGATGGGAACTTGGTAACCACAAGGATTGTTTTTAGAGAGGCATTGTTTTCCCCTGTGGATAGCATGGCACATACTCTTAAAACAAGACTCTGGCAGGATGAAATGAAGAATAAAAAGTCCCTTTGTTTGAGCTTCCCTATTGTCCCCTTTCAATTAAAAAAAATGAAGCTAATATTTTAAATTTTTATTTTTTTTTTTACTTAATAAAAATTGACTTTCTCCACTCTCCCTCACTGGGGAAAAAGAAAAGAAAAACAAAGCCCCTATAACACATATGCATATAGTCAAGCAAAGCAAATTGCCTCTTTGGCCATGACCAAAAATTGTGTGTCTCATTCAGCACTCCAATTCTATCACCTCTCTGTTAGGAGATGAGTGCTATGTGTTTTTTTTGAAATCAAAAGACATTAGTTTTGACAATCATTACCATTCCCCAGCCCCTCGGGTTTAGCTTTGGCATGGAGGTGACCCTATCTTCTCAAAGGCTACAGCTGCAGGGCACAAACTCAAGCAGAGATCAAGAGTTGGACTTGGGAAGCAGGGTGTCCTGAGTTTGAATCCTGCCTCAGTCACGTATTAGCTGTGTATGTCCCTGTGCATATTACTTAGCCTCTCTCAGTCTCAGTTTCATTATGTGTAAAATAGGGATAATAATAGCACTTACCCTGGGACAGAGCTGTCGTGAAAATGAAATGAAACAGCATATGTAAAATGCTCTGCAAATGTGAAATTGCTGTATGTTAGCTATTGTTGTTGTTATTGTTATTATTCATGAGGGATTGCCAGCTCAAAGGCATGGGAGAATGTCAGCTCATCGAGATAAGGGATGATTTTATTCTTTGTGTTTATAGCCTCAGAATCTAGCAGAATGTCTAGCACATAGTAAACACTTAATAAATGCTTGTTGACAATGTGATTGATAGAAGGCACAGTGGCACACGCCTAAGGAACAGAAAGAAAGCCAATTCGGCTGGACAGTGAAGTGTATGAGAGGGAAGTTTGGGCTAGGTAGTGAAAGCCTTTAAAGGACAAACATTTAAAGCCACAGGAATGCTCAAAAAAATCTGGGTCACCAATGATCCCAACGGGGGCTACAATCTATGTCAGTGCAGGAACTACTTTCCCTGATAAATTATTGTCGTTCGCAACCCCTCACTCACCCTACATACCTAATCAATCAGTTTCTTTATCATTTCTACCCCCACGGCTCCCCCACTGGTCACCTTCTCTCCCCTCATGGTACATTGCCCTGGCCCAAGACCTCATCACTCTCACCTGGATTATTGCCCTACCTTGCTAATTAATTGGTCTCCTTGCCTCAGATCTCTTCTCCACACTACTCTACAGAGCTGCCAAGTGATTTTCCTAAGGCACAGGTCTGACCAAATCTTCCCCCACCCAATAAACTCCAGGGACTTCTATTATGTCTGAGATCAAATAAAAACTCCTCTGCTTGGCCTTAAAAGCCCTTCATAACTAGATCCGATTTTGTGTGTGTAGTCTTCCTACATATTATGCCCTTTCCATGCATTCTACAGTCTAATCATACAGGCCTTGCTGTTCCTCACACAAAACCCTCCATCTCCACTCTCTGCACTCCCACCCATACCTAAATGCCCTTCCTTTCTAATCTCTCCTCTCAGAACTCCTGACTTCCATCAGGACTCATATCAAGTGCTACCTTCTACAAGAGCTCTTTCCTGCCCACCCCCTAGTTGCTAGAGCCTACCCCTCTAAAGTTATCTTAGGAATGTATCTGTATAGCCTATATAGCCCCGTCTTGGGGAGGGACGGGAGAGGGAGGGGGAGAAAAATTTAAAACTCAGAAGCTTATGGAAGTGATTGCTGATATATCCAAATAAATTAATACAGTTATCTTCTATCTACTCCGTAGGTATCCTGTATATACCTATTTATGTACATGTATATACATTAGAATGTAAGCTCCCTGAAGGTAGGGACTCTTTTCAATTTTTCCTTGTATCCCCAGGGCTTAGCACAGTGCCTAGAACTCAGTAAGTGCTTTAAAAAATGTTTGTTGGAAAAACATCATTTGCTTATGGGTAGGCCGAGCTAACATAATGAAAATGACAATTCTACCTAAGCTAACTTACTTATTCAGTGCCATACCAATCAAACTACCAAAAATTATTTTATAGAGTTAGAAAAAATAATAACAAGATTCATTTGGAAGAACAAAATGTCCAGAATATCAAGGGAACTAATGAAAAGAAATATGGGGGAAGGTGGTCTAGACATTCCAGATCTTAACCTGTATTATAAAGCAGCAATCATCAAAACTGCTTGGTACTGCCTAAGAAATAGAGGGGTGGATCAGTGGAATAGGTTAAATATGCAAGACACAGTAGTCAATGACTATAGTGATCTATTATTTGATAAACCCAAAGATCCAGCTTCTGGAATAAGAACCCACTTTTTGACAAAAACTGCTGGGAAAACTGGAAAAGAGAATGGCAGAAACTAGGCATAGACAAAAATCTCACACCATATACCAAAATAAAGTCAAAATGGATCCATCATTTAGATATAAAGGCTGATACTATAAGCAAACTGGAAGAGCAAGGAATAGTTTACCTATCAGATCTATGGAGAACAGAAGAATTCATGACCAAACAGTGGATAGAGAACATTACAAAAAGCAAAATGGATAACTTTGATTACATTAAATTGAAAAGTTTTTGCACAAACAAAGTCAATGCAACTAAGATTAGAAGGAAGGTAGAAAATTGAGGAAGGATTTTTACAACCAGTCTCTCTGATAAGGGCCTCATTTCTAAAATATATAGAGAATTAAGTCAAATCTATAAGAATACAAGTCATTCCCCAACTGATAAATGGTCAAAGGATATGAACAGGCAGTTCTCAGATGAAGAAATTAAAGCCATCTATAGTCATATGAAAAAATACTCTAAATCACTATTGATTAGAGAAATGCAAATCAAAACAACTCTGAGGTACCACATCACACCTATCAGATTGGCCAACATGACAAAACAGGAAAATGATAAATGTTGGAGAAGATGTGGGAAAATTGGAACACTAATGCATTGTTGGTGGAGTTGTGAAATGATCCAACCATTTTGGAGAGCAATTTGGAACTATGCCCAAAGGGCTATAAAAATGTGAATACCCTTTGACCCAGCAATGGCACTCCTAAGGCTATATCCCAAAGAGATCATACAAATGGGAAAAGGACCCACATGTACAAAAATATTCATAGCAGCTCTTTTTGTGGTGGCAAAGAATTGGAAATCGAGAGGATGCCCATCAATTGGGGAATGGACTGAGCAAGTTGTGGTATATGAATGTGATGGAATACTATTGCGCTATAAGAAATGGTAAACAGGATGACTTCAGAAAAACCTGGAAAGACTTGTATGGTCTGATGCTGAGTGAAGTGAGCAGAACCAAGAGAACATTGTACACAATAACAGCCACGTTGTGTGATGACTAATGTTGATAAACTTAATCCTTCCCAGCAATACAAGGATCTAAGGCATCTCCAAAGGACTCATGATGGAAAATGCTATCCATATCCAAAGAAAGAACTATAGAATTTGAATTGCTAGCTTTTTTTTCTCTTCTGTTGTGTTTTGTTTCCTCTTCCAGGTGGTTCCTCCTATTGGCTCTAATTTTTACTTACAACATCACTAATGTGAAAATATGTTTAATAGGGATGTATATGTATAGCCTATATAAGATTGTGCACCATCTTGGGGAGGGTGGTGGGGAGGAAGGGGGAGAAAAATTTTAAATTCAAAAGCATATGGAAGTGATTGTTGATAAATCAAAATAAATTAATAAAAAAATGAAAAAAAGGTTTGTTGATTGATTGCCAGTAATGTGACCTTTGACAGATTATTTCATCTCTTTTAGCCTCAGTTTCCTGATTTGTAAAATAAGAATAAGCCTGGTATACTCAGTCCATAGGGCTACCGTAATGACCAAATGAGATGATGAATGTCAAATGTTTCACAAGTCTTAAAGTGGTATTTAGACATCAACTTTAAAGCTTCTCTACTGAATCTGAAATTCAATTCGAATTGGAATTTGAGTTTGAAATAAGGATGGTACCTTCTCTCCTTGCATTAGCTATCACCTTAGCTGAGGACTTGCTCATCACATGGACAATATAGAGTGGGCAGTTCACAGCATTAGCTATGGTGATGGCTCTCAGAGTGGCTTCTGCTTCTACGGCTTCTGGACGACACATCTCATGGCCCTCAGGACCTGTTATCCCCAGGGCCAACATTTTCTTTGACTCCTGGAAATTGATCAATAAAAATGCACACACATGTAAAACCAAATGCATTCAAGATACCAAAGCATTAAATGAATTGAGTAAAAATCGATTATTCCCATTACCAGGGCATTATACAAGAAAGAAAGAGAGAGAGAAAAAAGAAATGTCTTTACATTAATTTATAGTTAAACTACTTGACTTTATCAAAAGAAAAAAAATTGTGAGAGTTAATGCTAATTAGGTTCTTCATAGAAAACTAGCCAAAATTAGTAATAAAAAGTTAATAAGGATAAAATATTCAGGATCATTATTGATTCAAAATGAGCGACGCTAACATTATCTCTAGCCCTAATATTCATTCCTCTTTTAAGAGTCTCATGATCAGTGTATTAAGGAGAAGTTTCCACAGTGCAGAGCCCCAATGTCCTACATAAGGCCTGAGAAAAAAATGTTGCTGGACTGACTCCGGGATGTGTCCTAACTGAAATTTTAGTATGATTTTTAAACCTAATTACATAACACTTAAAGGTGGCTTTAGTGGCCTTGGAGTTAGGAAGACCTGGTTCCAAGTCCCACCTTGTAATCTCCACTATCTACCAGGGTTTTTCTCTTCCTTTGTAATATGGGTTAGGCTAATTTTTCCCTAAAAGGCAACAAAGTTATTCCTGGAACTTAAGTAGCTATGGAGAGGGACCAAATATCAAGCTTCATGTCTCTTAATATAACTTCCTAGTAGCCTCTAACCATATCGATGATGGGCAGGTAGGTATCAAAGTGAATAGAGTGCTTGGCATAGAGTCAAAAAGACTCATCTTCTTGAGTTCAAATCTAACTTCAGACACTTACTGTGTGACCCTGAGCAAGTCACTTAACTCTATTTGCCTCAGTTTCCTGATTTGTAAAATGAACTGGAGAAGGAAATAGCAAACTACTCCAGTATCTTTACCAAGGAAACTCCAAATGAGAACAGTCCAGCATAACTGAAAATGACTGAACATAACCATATTGATGTGACTTCCTGGTCATCTAAGAACATAAAAAGGTCCATCAATGAATGTATGGTTAGGGACCTTCAGATCCTGCAGATATCTTAAGAATTGCCACAACCTGTTTTCACTGATAACCAGGCTCATTTCCACATGGAGACAAAGTTGTTTGCCAAAGCTAAGTGCTTTGTTGATTACCCTTGACATGCTATGGCTAAGTGAACCTCCTTTCTTTAACTGTTGGATAGTCTATGAGTGCCTCATTTCCTCCCAATATTGTACTTGAAATAACAAGGTGCTGACTTGGGCCAGACCCTCCTTAACAAGTCTAATACATATTGGCTATGTGACCTTGGGTCACAATTAGCCACAAAATATTCCAGGAAGATCTTGAAGACAATCAATGACAGATGCGATGACAATATCCATTGGTGGAACTTACTTATTTAAAAGTAAAGATCACTCAACATGCACTGGGTAATATTTAGTTAATTATAAAGCATATACATGTTGTATAGTGGATCTCCTGGCTTCAGAATCAGGAAGTCCTGCCTCAGACACATAATGGGTTTTTTCTCCATTGGCAAGTAAATTTACTTAGTCCTTTAGAAAGTCTTTTTTTTTTTTTCATTTTGAAAAGTCTTTCTCCTGGATGCTTGCAGATTTTTTAGTTTATAATTGAAATTTCTATATTTAACCACTAGATGTCTTGAAATTGGAATCATATCAAAAATGACATGAAACATTTGAAATATTTGTTTGTGTCATTTTTCCTGATAGTGAGCTGTGGTTTCTCTCAAACAACAAAGCATTTTCTGTATTCAGAAGCTCTTGAATTATTTCCTGTAAGCTGGTATTTGATTTTTGTTTTGCTTTTACTTTGTCACTTTCTTCTAGGACACCAATAATTCTTAAGTTGTCTCTGAGAATTTTTTCTTTGGTGTCAGTTGCTTTGATTTGCACATTGTAAAATTCATGTATTTTTTTCAAAAGCTATTGCCTTTTACTTCTCTTTTATCAATATTTCTTCCACTTCAGTATCTTTGTGTTTCAAATCTGTTTTCCCCTCAGCTCTCTTTCTCTCTTTCTCAGAGTCTCTAATTCTTTGGGGAGATACATAATTTTTCCCTAAAGGCAACAAAGTTATTCCTGGAACTTAAGTAGCTATGGAGAGGGACCAAATATCAAGCTTCATGTCTCTTAATATAACTTCCTAGTAGCCTCTAACCATATCGATGATGGGCAGCTAGGTATCAAAGTGAATTATGTATCCAATTTTTCCTATCCAGTTGTTCATGTTTTTTAAATCTATGTCAAGAGCTCAAATTTCTGACCTAAAATCATTCCTAACTTCACATTTTTAAGACTTTGCTTCTTTTTTTGAATTATTCTGGAGTTGCTTAGTGTTGTTCCATGATCTCTAAGTAGTCTCCAGGACTATAGATTTCCTTGGGGCTCTCCTGGTTCACTTTTCTCCACTCCATCTCAAAAGATCTTAGGTTTCTCTTTGAAGCTTTATTAATTCTTTCTTCCATTTCTAATATCCTATCTGCTTCTTTATTTGCTTATTCACTAGGCTTTTGTTCAGAGTTTCTTTCTCAATGTCTTGGTGTTTCAGCCATTCTCTGGTATTCCCATATTTGGGAATCTTTCTCACTCTTTGGTTGCTCTCCCTTCCACGGCTGCACAGCTTACTGAGGCTGTATTACTGGGCCCCTCAGTCTCCTCACTTTAAGGTTTCTGGAATTGAGTAGGCCCAGTTTCCTGCCTTGAATACATTTTGGGGAAAGAGAATGATTCCCAACCAAGTTTCCAGTCCCTTTTCCCTCATAGTCAATGCTTGTTTACTCTCAGTTTCTAACTCATAGTGCTGCATTCATCTTCCACCCTGTCTACATCTTTTTCCTTTCCCCTCCTCTAGTCCATTCTTTTCATTTTTCTTTCACGTGGATAGATAAAAGCAAGGTTTTCTGTCTTTGGCAGGTGCAGGTACGTTAGGGCATAGTTAGCACCATGGGGTCCCAATAACTTGACCTTGAGTCCACATGCCTGCAAGACCATCTGTACTATATTAAGCATGTGGAGTTGGTTGGGTATATAGATGCTAAATGAAACCTTTTTGTCCTAAAGTTCTCCGGTGTTAATTATTGGAGTTTTTACGTTCTGGGGTTCTATCTTCTTGTCTTGTGGATTCTAATACAGGTATTCCTTAAAAGGTGCACATCTTTTAGGTTTGTTTCTTTTTTCTTTTCTTATTTTGTATTTAGGTTTAAAATAAAATAAAAATTTACAAATAAAAAAATGCACATCTACTCATGTGATCAACAACTCTGTGAGGTAAGTAATGCTTAGAAACCTAGCTTCACCAAACGGCTTGCCCTAAGTCAGCCAGCTGTCAGAGGCAGCTAGCTAGCTGCCTAGCCCTCTTTTCTCTAAGTCAGGGTTTCTTAACCTTGTTTGTGTCCTGGGTACCTTTGGCAGCCTGATGAAGTTTATGGATCCCTTCTCAAAATATTGTTTTTAAATGCATAGGGCTACAAAAGAAACCTATTATATTGAAATACTTATCAAAATTAAAAAAAAAGAAGTTGATAGACCCAAGGTTAAGAACACTTGCTTTAAGGCTGAGATAAAGATCCTAAAGTTTTCAAAACTAATCACCACTAAGGTAGTATAGCATTGTAAATAATATGAGAAATAGAGTTCTCCCAGTCTACAGAGTACATTTTATGATTCAATTTCTGACCAAGAGCAAGTGTTTGTCAAAAGCCTATTTGAGTCCATTGCCTCAATCAACCCACACTCTGGCTCTCAGATTGCATGGCTGTCTTCCCAGATGCTGGGATTCTGTGCCAGTATTCTGAATGGCTCAACACAAAAGTACTAAGAAATGCATAGAGGATTATTAATATTTTTATAATAAGAAAAGCCTGGGATGTAATAATGGCTTACTGTAAAAAGGGAAGTACTTATTTTGACTTCAAGATGTTCTAAGTAAACAGAAGGAAAAGGTGACCAATGCCCACAAATCACATTTCCAGTTAAGGCACAGAGAATTGTGTTCTGGATTTCCTTCTTACCTGAAGCGGTAAATGAGTATACTAATTTAAGCTTTCTGTTTTGGCACCAAATAGGCCACTCTTCTTCACTTGCAGCTGCCGGTGCTTTCGTGTCTGAAGACTGGAAATGCACATACACTCACCTCAGCAATCAAGTCTCCATTCTCAGCATGGACTTGAGCAATCGCTCCAATTTCCTTGCACTGAGAAAAAGCTGCATACATCTCTTGATCTCTAATCATGTACAGGTCTTTATAGGCCATAAACATCTTGAAAGAGTTAACACCCTTATTTTGTGTTAGAGTTCTCATTTCTTCTTTGACCTGAAAGGGAATAAATAGAACTGTTTTTGAACCCAAATAATAGTCTTCACTCCCCAAAATAGGGTATCAAAAACAAGGAGAGGGATAGGAGCTCGACCTGTGATTTCTTTATATAGGGAAATCTCAAAAGAGGAAATTCTCTGTACCAATTCAAGGGGGCACTTTCTTCGCAATTTAGAGTCTGAGAGAGTTGCCTAGAGCTTTAAGAGGCTAAATGATTTGCCCAGGGTCACACAGCCAGTATGTATCAGAAGTGGGACTTGAACCCCGGTCTTCCTGGTTCCAAGGCTAGCTATCTTTCCACTATAAGATGCTGCCCCTTATGAAAAATGAGGGGAATGCAATTATCCACAAGATTCTCCCCAAGGTCAAAAATTATCCCTCTGTCCCCTTGTAACTTAAAAGACTTAGTAAATTCTTTTTACCAAAATGTTTGGTCTTATTTCTAAGTAATGTTGTATACTAGGAGGAACATACGGTTACAAGTAAACATTTGGTAAACATTTGGATTCAGTCTTAAACTGAAAGGAAGATAGAAAGAGCCAATTGATGTTGCCAGGTAATATGAAGTGATATTTAAATACCATAGTGACAGAGTCAGGGTGGGTAATTTAGATGTGCCTCTGAGACACTGTCTATGGACCAAGTCATCCCTAGTATCTGAATACAAGGTAACATATTCATAAAGCTCTATTCCACTCCACTCCCTACCCCACCTCCATGATGCCTTCAGGCATTGAGTCTCCCCTATTTTTTCTCATGTCATTCAATCATCCCTCATAATCCTACCTCAATTATTGTTTACCACAATTTGCAATGCCTTGGCTGTGTGCACCTTGAGTTTAATCTCTGTTGTCTTTGTTATAGTCCTCTGTTTATCTTAGGTTCATTTTCCGGCCTTCTTATCTTGAGTTCCATGATGCTATGTTCCTATGGTCACCCTAGTAGCTAGCTATCAGTTGGTATATTCCTTGCAAATATCAGTTTAATCCAAGTGTCGCTTTCTAAGATAAAAGACTCTATTTCTCTTCTCTCTCCTTTTGGTCTTCCCTTTGATCCTAAAGATGATTTGGTTCATAACAACACATACTGAAAGTGAAACCAACTAGGTAAATTTACATTCCATTGAGTGGCCTCCTAGCTTCCACTCTTGAATTTCTACTAGCCTTCTGCTCAGGCCTTTTTTGTCCCTGACCTTTGGCCAGTTTTTGTCTTTCAGTGCCGAAAACTCTTTGTCTGTCTGTCTATCTATCTATCTATCTATCTATCTATCTATCTGTCTATCTATCTATCTATTATTTGAATAGATGTAAGCAATCCAGTTTCAAATCAGCAGTATAATTTGTCAAACAGTTAAAAACCTTGGTAAAAGTTATTTATTTAATGTACAAATATTTATATAAATTGGAACACTAGGAAAAAAATAAAGTTTGGTTTTGAGCCAGGAGACCCTGATTCTTCTTTAACACTGCTCTTTAATTCTTGTGTGAACCTTGGACAAGTCACTAAACCTTTTTGTCTAAGTGGTATTTTAATCTGAACTTCAGTTTCCACATCTGTAAAACAAAGGGATTGGAGTAGATGATCTCTAAGATTTCTTTTAGTTCTTAATCTATAACCCTAGGATATTTGATTATAAATGTCTAGTCACTATAACTACTTTGGGTAAGATTTTTAAAAATTGAAATTCTGCCCCATGCTGTTAAGCAGCTGTAATGTTCATTGCCTTCAGAACTGCAGTAACACTAATCAATGAGAGGAGGACTAGGGAATATTTTACAGGCTGAAAATTTAACAATTATTTTAAAATCTATTTATAAGGTCAAATGGCTATATCTTCATTTCATAATATTACATCAATATCTTTTATGGGTAGAGTACCTTTCCTCTACATGTATTATTTATTAAGCATCTTACAAAATACATGGAAATGTCCTGGGTCCTTTCCCTCAGGTCCCATGTTATATATTTTGTATTTCACATAATTTCATGTACTGTGTCATGAATGCTCACAATACTTTGGTGAGAGATAATCAAAGAAATAGAGTTGGACAGAAATGTCTGAAGTCACTTGGTCCATACCCTGCCTTCTGACAAAGTTCCCCAAGAAGGGGTCCCTGGCAAAGGGTCCTTGATCATCAAGATCAGTATTAGGGTATCCGATCAGTATTAGGGCATCTTACTGAGTGACAGAGAAAGATTTTAAAGACAAATAAAACAATCTATTTTCTGCTTTAGCTTTTGACTAGCAAGTTGTTCAACTACCTTTAGAAAATCAAACTGGACGACATACTAGAGGCCTCATATTGGATCATCTCTCTCATTTTTTTTAATAAATAAATAATTGAAATCAAGGGCTTCCCACTACTGAGAAAGAGTCTAATATATAATTGCTATCTACTAGAACACAAAAAGCCTGCACAATAGTTTTTAAGATATATAATAACAGAATTGCATTCCACTAAAATTGTGCAGGGAATTTGAATCAGTAGAACATGAAATGATCCAAATTTGGTGCAGAAAAGAGATAATTACTACCTATTTTGTGACTAGGTGATATGAGATCTCACTTAATCAAGACCTTGATTTTCTGCCTTGGGAAGCAAGAATGACACAATCTTACATAATCTGTGCTCAAGCACAACCTATTTTACATTGCCTGGTTTTCTTGCAGTATTAAAATCTATTGAGTGAGTGCTATTTTTAAAATGCTTGCTGAGTCAGAGCACCTGAAGAAGAGGAGTAGGGGTGAAGATGGAAGGGAAGCGGGGTGAGCTTTCTCAGGGAGGCCAAGATTACTGGAATTGAAGCAGTTTCACAAATGGGAAACAATGAAATTGAAGAAAAGTTCAATTTCCAAGACAGTATATGGTAGAAGAGGATAGGCCCTGGGTCTCGACTGGAGAGTCTTCATCATTTCTAGCCCAATCAATCACTTCATGCCATACCCTTGCAAATCTATCCCTTTTCCACCCCCCTTCCCCCACTCTATTTTTCTATCTCTTGGCTCTGGGAACAATAATCAAATCAGCACTACTGATAATGTTGTTCAGTTGTTTTCTAATCATGCCCAACTCTTCATGTCCTCATTTGGGGTTTTCTTAGCAAAGATACTGCAGTGGTTTGCCATTTCCTTCTCCAGCTCATTTTACAGATGAGGAACTGAAGGACAAACAGGTTAAGTGACTTACCCAGGGTCACACAGCTAGTAAGTGTCCGAGGCCAGATTTGAATTAAGGAAGATGAGTCTTCCTGACTCCAGGTCTGGCACTCTATCCACTGCACCACCTAGCTGCCCTACCATTCTTCAAAAGGACATGACAAATACTTGCTCCATGGACTCAATTTATAATCCCTTTCACCTCCCTCACCAAAACACCTCTCTTTGGCCTTTACTCCATTATATGTGCTACTTTTCTCTCTTAGAAATGAAAACTCCTTAGGGTGGGAAGCCAGGTCTGCCTCACTTTTCACACTTGTATTCCCTAGCATTTGGCACAGTGCCTGGCACACAGTGGGCACTTAATAAATGTTTTTACATTCATTCATTTGTAAATGGAAATTCACTATGTCTCTGGTCATTAAAGAGAAGAGGCAGGTAATCTTTAAAGGGTATTTACAAATTCTTGAAACAGGTTCAAGTTGATAAAATTCTGGGGATCTCTGACTTAAAAATTATGGGCAGCTGTGCCCTGAGGGAAAGAATAAGACCCACAACTGCCTGTCATGGGGATCAATTACCTCCTGGGCTATGAGATTCTCCTGGTACCGGTCATAGGTGTACAGTAGATGTCACTGAAGCTGATCTTAGGCAGGGGTGGGGAACCTGTGACCTTGAGGCCACATGTGGCCCTCAAAGTCCTCAAGTTTGGATTCAGTCAAAGGTCTGCACTTGAGGACCTAGAGGGCCACATGTGGCCTTGAGGCTGCAGGTTCCCCACCCCTGGTCTTGGATATTTCTCATCCTCTTCTCTTCCCATATAGAATCATGGATTTAGATCTGCAAGGGACCTTAGAGGTCATCTAGTCTAACCTCTCATTTTATAGATGAGGAAACTGAGACCCAGAGAGATTGGATGATTTATCCAAGGTCACAGATAATAAATGACTCAGCCTGGATTCATACTTGAGACCTATAAAGGAAAGAGGTAAAGAACCTAAGGAGAAGGAGGATTTGAACTCAAGCTGAAGGAGATAGAGAAGGACTTCTAGAAAAGAAGGTGATGAGTTCTGTGCTATGTATGAAAATGAACTACTCCTTTAAAAATAAACTAAAAAAGGCTAAATGGGGGTGGGGTAGAGAATAAAATGGATCTGGAGAGGTACAGGGGGATCTCAGCCTGTGTATAAAGGAAGAAAAAAATGGGAAGATAAATGGAAGAAACACTGAACATAGGAAGTAAGATATAGATAGGAGACTCCTCCTGAAAAGCTAGGAGCTGGACCATCTATGGAGGAAGAAGCTAGTTTTTCTCCAAGAAATCATGGTGTGGATCTGGAGGGGCTATTAGGTGGGAGATCATCCAGTAAAGGCCTCGGACACTTTCTAGCTGCGTGACACTGGGCAAGTCAACTAGGCTTTCCTAGCCTCCATTTCCTTATCTGTAAAATGGAGTTAATCATAACCCCAGAGTATCAAATGAAATAACATATGTAAAGTGCATTGGATGTAACTTAATTGTCACTATTGTTGTTGTTTGTTTTTAATATTATTAAGTGATGTCAGGTGACTCATTGCTGAAGTGAGGCAACTATTTGTGGATCAGATAACAGCAATGGAGAGGTTTGCTTTCTTGCTGGTAAAGGTCTCTAGGAGGTGACAAAGAACACTCCAGACACTTGGGGGCCATTAGGTACAGTGGAAATAACACTGGCCCCTAACCAAGACAACCTGGGACTAAATTCTGCCTCTACCTCCTATTGTCTATGTAACCTAAGGTAAGTTACTTGACCTCCCTGGGCCTCCATTTCCTCATCTGTAAAATCAGAGGATTGGACAAGATAAGGCCTGACATCCCTTCCAGCTCTGTATCTATGGTCATAGGAGCCTATCAAACCAGATGTCTACTATCTTTTTCTGGCAATTCACACAGACAAAAAGTATAACGGTAAAAAGATTGTAGACTTAGCACTGAGAGGGATCTGAGAGGCCATTAATTCCAATTCCATCTTATTTTACATATGAGGAAACTGAGGAACAGAGAAGTTAAGTGACTTGCCTAGGATCACACAGCTAGTAAGTGTCTGAGTCCAGTGTTCTATTCATTACTCCACACTGTCTCTAAAGACACTGATAATGATTATGAAGTCTTGAGAAACAACAAGAAAACAAAACAAAAAAAAAATCCAGGAGATTTTAGGGATCTTTTCTTCACTGCTACTAATCAATGGCAAGGGATCCAAATGAAAAACAAAGATTTGGTAAATGAATAGCTCATTAAGAAGACAGTATATGTAAATGGCATTTGAATTACAGAAACGAACATATCCTCAAGCCTTACAATGAAATATAGAAATGAAGGACTCCTGATCAAGGATGAAGTACAAGTAACAAAGGCTGGTAAAAATGTATTCGCCTGAATTCTTGCAAATCTCATCCAAAGAGTCTTAAATTACAAAGGAAGGGGGAGGGAGAAAATTGCCTGTGTGTATCTATCCAGCTAGATACCATAGAGAGTGGAAACAATATAGAAAGGAGAAAATAGCAGCAGAGGCAACCAGAAATACACAAGAGACAAAAATCTAAAAGAGATGGTTTAAAAAAAAATCCATGGATTTGTCTTTTGTTTTTGAAGGAAAAGATGCATGTCTTTGCACCAATTCATAAAGCATAGAGACAAGCAAGCTGAAGACCTGAACTCAAGGAGGCAAATGTGACCTCAGTAGTATCACTAGTCTTGGTAGAATGAAACCCACAACTAGAATGTGGCCCTCAAAGGACATATCTTATTTAGAAAGAAGAAAGTAAATAAAAGAATTGTAGGGAGGAGATAAAAGAACAGAGTAGCCTTGTATATGCAAGGAAATCCCCAAAACTGGAAGGGATGGGTAGGCATCAAGCTGGAGATCATTTGTATGAAGAACAATAAGGGTAGGAACAGAAGCAACATTTTTATTGGTGTATGAAAATTGAGCATTTAGATAGAAAGAGGAAATAGATGAAGAATTCCAGAAACAAATCTAAAAAGAGAAATAGTGATCATTAAAATGCAGTATGGTTTCAGAATCCAGAACAGGTCATACCAGACTAACTTGTTTTTTTTAGTGGGTGGAGTTCCTGGGTTCGTAGATCAGAGGAATTCTAGAAATAGTTTTTACCTAGAATTTATCAAAGCATTTGACAAAGTTTCTTATGTTTTTCTGGTAGAAAAGATGGAGACATACAGGCTATACTTTGTTGTTGTTCAGTCATGTCTGACTCTTCATGCCCCCATTTGGAGTTTTCTTGGCAAAGATGCCAGAGTGGTTTGCTATTTCCTTCTCCAGTTCATTTTACGATGAGAAAACTGAGGCAAACAGGCTTAAATGGCTTGTCCAGGGTCACACAGCTTGTAAGTATGTGAGAGCAGATTTGAATTTAGGAAGATGAGTCTTCCTGACTCCAGGCCCAGCACTCTACTGCACCATCTAGTTGCCCAGGCTACAATTAGATGGATACAAAACTGATTAAATGGCGGGACCCAAGAAGTAGTCATTAATGATTTTAAGGTCTCTAGTAAAGTGACTCAGAGCCCTATGCCTGGCCTTGTGTTCTTTGATATTTTTATTGATGATTTGGCTAAAGGAATAGGTGTGATGTTTACCAGAGTTGTAGATGACACAAAGCTAAGAGGGAAAGCTAACAATCTGGATGATAAAGATAGGATCAAAAAAAAAAACCAACTTGAAGGATGAAACCTTAACACAAATTTAATAAGATGGAATTTCATAGGGATAAATGTAAAGTCTTATACTTGGGTTCAAAAAATCATCTTTATGAGCAAAAGGTGAAGGAAGTCTGGCTAGATACCCATTCATATCTGAAAAAAGATCTAGGGAGCTTAGTGAGTTAACCAATCATGTGGTGTGACAGCAATAAAAACCAAACAAAAACAAAATTAGTTTTATCCTAGGCTGGTTTAAGAGAGGCATAGTAAATAGGAGGTGATAATCCTGTCATATTCTGCCCTACTTGGCCTATAATATTCAATTCTGGGCATTGGTTTTAGGAAGGTTATTGATAATCTGGCACACATCCAGAGGTGAGCAACTAGCAATAGGAAAATCAAGCCATAGGAAGATTTTGTGAAGGGAAGGGAAATGATTAGCCTGCGGAAGAGCTTTAGTGGGTCTGAGAGCTGCCAAATTTTTGATAAGCTGTCGTGTATAATCATTTTGCTGTAGGTCATCAAAAGCCAACAGCTAATTAATAAAACAAAATTATTGATAAAAGAAACATAGTAGAGACCATATTCTTGCCATCAGAGATTTTATAATCTAGTGACTCAACCAAAATCAAATAAAAATGTTTTTGCCTTTGGCCAAAGCCGTATTGGGGCATTCAAGGGCAATACCCCATTTGGGCTCCAGAAGGAAGCTTCCTCCCCATATAGTTCTTTATGTGTAAATATGCCCCACAGTTATTTTACATGTAAATGTGCCCCAAAATTGTTACTATCAAATTCCCATATACAATTCTACTTTAACTATTCATTTCTTACCCAGCTACTCTCCTTTGGACATCTTCACCATGCCCCCAGGAACTTTGCCATACTGCAAGATCACATCAGCCTTAATACTTACACCTCATCACACTCTCTGCCCTTGGGAACCCTCTGATTGGAGGGCAGAGTAGAAACCTCCTTCTAAAGCCTCCATTTAAGGAAAATGCTCATGCCAGCCATCTCTTCATTTCCCACCTGGCTACAATACTTTTGACCTCTCCATCATGCCTCCATGCCCTTCCCCCTACCCTTTCAGCTTCCTTTTGGGTGCTGTCTTTCCCATTAGATTGTAAGCTCCTCAAGGACAAAGACTGTCTTTCTTTTTCATATTTGTATCCTCAACATTTAGCACAGTGCCTGGAACAGAATATTATGCCAAACAGGTACTTGATAAATGTCTATTGACTGACTAACCCTTATCCCTTTACCTGGTCACTCCACCATGTAACTGCAACATGAAGTGCATAGTCACAGCAGACTTTGGGATCTGCCCAGCTTCTCCACATGTCAAAAGCCTCAATAAGGGAGCAGCCTTTCTGAGGTATGGCAAAATCAATGATCATGGTGGTGCCTCCAGCCAGAGCTGCCTGAAATCACAAGAGATTTTCACCAAATTAGCAATCAGATTACTTATTTGGTCATTTATTGCCCTAAAAATGTTCATTTTTGAGAATTTCTGGACCATGAATTTTCCCTCAAGCTAACAAAATATTGCATATTTATAGTTGTATTTTATTTGATGAATTTTTCTATTCTTTCTATGATTAGTTGTTTGTCTCACCAATTTTTTTTTAGGATTAAATTATTTAACCTTTAATTTTTAATTTTCTTCAAAGGCTCTTTATTGAATTTATTTTCATTGCATTGTGGCCTGTGATGAATGTTTACTATTTCTGGCCTTCAATATTTTGTTGTGAGGTTTTTATGCCTCAATACATGGTCATATTTTTGTGAAAGTATCATGCATAGCTAAGAAATATGTCAACTTCTTTCTGTTCCCGTTCAATATCAGCCAGATATCTATCATCTCCAATTTTTCTAAAGTTCTCTTCAGGTTCTTAACTTCTTCCTTATTTATAGTTTTTGTTAGATTTGTCCAGATCTGAAAAAGGTACAAGGAGGTCCCTCACTATTACAGTTTTACTATCTATTTGTCTCTGCTATTCAATTAACTTTTCCTTTAAGATGCTATTATATACTATGCAGTTTAGTAGATTAGTGCATATTTGTTTAGTATTCACATTTATTCATTATGCCTTTAAGCATAATGTAGTCTTCCTGCTTGTCTCTTTCTATCATGTCTGTTTTAACTATAGCCTTGTCTGTTTGTTACCCATACCTTTTGGAGTTTACCTGAAGCTATATTCCTGCATTTTAACTCTTTGTGAATCTTTATATTTCAAGTGTGATTCTAATAAACAATATGTTGTTGGATTCTACTCTCTAATCCTTTCTGCAATTCTCTTCCATTTTATTGGTGAACTGACCCCATTCACATTCATGGTTGTGATTGTTAATGGTATACTTTTTTCTATCTTGTCCTCGTGCTTTTTTCTTTCTCCCCCATCTCCCTTTTGCAAAAAAAAAAAAAAGAGAGAGAGAGAGAGAGAGAGATGGTAAAAGAAGTTTGCCTAAAATTTATAATTGATAAATGTCGTCTATTTCTGTTCCATTGCTCCTCTTCTTTTTGTCCCACATGCACTCACAGGTTTTTTTTCTTTCTTTTCCTCTTAATCCTTTCTCATGCTCCCTTTCTAGATTTTGTTTTGCTTATGACTACTCCATCAACTATCCTGCTCACCCTCTTAAAACACTTTCTCCCTTCTCCTTGTCCCTGCCTCTTCCTCGGTTGAATTCAAGAAATCTATATCATGTTCTATGTATGTGTTTATGTTGTCCAGTTCAGATGAAACTGAAGTTTATGGGAAGTCTGTTCCCCTACCCCTTTCTCCATGTTGGTATGTTGTTGTTGTTGTTGTTTTTTAAATCTCATGCACTGCTATTATGTGAAATAGTGATTTCCTTCTCTTTCCTCCTCTTTTCTTCCCCAGTATAGCTCCCATCCTTCCCATTTCATTTCTTTCTTCTCCTTAGACCATGAAAATAGAATAAATCCACCTCTATTCCCTCTGCCTTTCTTATCTAACTTTCTCTATGACCTTTGAAGACATTAGAGATCTAAAAAGACATTTGTTTCTTTTCCTCATACTAGATTGTAAATTGTTAATCTTGTCTCTTATGTTTCCATTTTAAAATATTTACTCATTTCTAGCCTTTTCATAAGGAATGATTGTAAACCCTCCATTTCATTAAAGGTCTATTGTCTTTTGTTCCCTTCCCCCAAACACAGGATTATGCTCAATTTTACCAGAAAATTGTTCCTGGTTATAAGCCTTTATCTTGTACCCTTTGGTATGTTGTATTCCAAACTCTCCTTTTCTTCTAGTGGCAGCTTCCAAATCTTGTGTGATCTTGACTGTGGCTCCTTGGCACTTGAACTTTTTATTTTTAGCTGCTTACAGTAGTTTTTCCTTGACCTGGAAAATCCATATTTTTTATTTGAGGGTTTCTTTTGGGAGGTGATCAGTGGATTCCTTCTGTTTTCATGTTGCCCTCTAGTTCTACATGATATGTATAGCCTTCATTTCTCATTTCTTATAATTATGGTATGTAAATATTTTTTCATCATAATTCTCAGACAGTCTGATGACTCTTAGATTATCTCTTGACCTATTTTCCAGGTCAGTTTTTTAAAAATTTTACACACACACACACACACACACACACACACACACACACACATCTTTCATTTTCTTTTTTTCAATCTTTTAATAATTATTGTCTCATAGTTGTTTTCTTTTTGGCTCGTGAGTTTCAGGGAGTTCAATTCTTGTGTTAGTTTTGTCATAGTCTGTTCTCAGTTATTAATTATCTTGACATTCTTTCTTTCCCAGTTGTTCCATTTTATATCTATTGCTTCCCTTTTTCTCAAGGTATTCCTGTAGTTCTTGTGACCAGGATCTTCTTTTCCCTGAGATTCTATCTAGGGTTACTCTTTGCTTCTGAGTTTACCTCTTGGGCTTCTCTAGTCCAAGGTATCTTGGTTTTATTCTTCAATGTATATATGTTGACTGTCTGCCATCTTGCCTTGTATACTCATTCATTCAACAAACATTTACTAAGTGCCTATAATACATAAGACACTGGTGTTCAAAGCTAAAAATAGATAAAAAGAAGTAGTCCATTTCCTCCAAGAGTTTACATTCTCCTGGGGGAGTAGGGAAGGAGGATATACATATTAAGGAACTAAGTCTCCTGACACATTAAGTATAGAATATATACAAAGCAAATAGAAAGTCATTTGGGGGACACCAACAACTGAGGTGATACTTGAATTGAGCTTATCAAGGAAGCTAGAGACTCTAAAAGGAATACACTCTAGGAAAAGAAGACACCCTCTAAAAAAAACAAAAAGGAATAAGAAAAGCTAGAGATGAAGCTTTGAATATGGGAAATAGCAAATAGGTCAGTTTGGTTGTAATATAGAGTGTGTGAGTGTATAATGTGAAAACAATTTGTAAAGACAGATTAGAGTCAGATGGTGAAGGGCTTTAAATGCCAAACAAAGAAGGTATATTTGATTCTAGAGGCCACTGAGGGAGACACTGAAGCTTCCTCAGCAGAAGTGACATGGCCTCACCTATGATTTAGAAATATCCCTTTAGAAATATTAAGCTGAATTATCTCACACATATACACATAGCCTTGGTGCACTCAAAAGAGAAGCACAAAAAACATCCTAGGAACTAGCAAAAGACTAACTACTCTAGTATCTTTGCAAAGAAAACCCTAAATGGCATCACAAAGAGTTGAACACGACCAAAACAACTGAACAACAATATTCTTGGAGTGTTGTCTTGCACCTGTGTACCCCCCAAATCCCTGATGTATCCTGAACTTTGACATGCATATTGGCCATCTCCAGGAAGCCCCCAAGATCAGGATTGAAATATCCCACTTTCAGAAAGGTGTTGTTATTGTTGTTCAATCATTTTCAGTCATGTCTGACTCTTCATGACCACATTTGGAGTTTTCTTGGCAAAAATGCTGGAGTGGTTTGACATTTCCTTCTGCAGCTCATTTTACAGATGAGGAACTAAAGCAAACAGGGTTAAGTGACTTACCCAAGGCCACATAGTTATCTGAGGACAGATTTGAACTCAGGAAGATGAGTCTTCCTCACTTCAGGACCAGCACTCTGTCCATTGCACTACCTAGCTGCAAAAGGGTACTTTGGAATATATCTCCCCTCCCTAGCAGTATATCTCCGTCCCCACCCCAGGAGCATGCTGCTCCCATAGGACCAAGTCTTCCCACCTGAATAGACCTCTTGAATGGACCTGTGCCCTATGATCTCCAATGTGAATTTATTTTAATATGTTTATTTCTGATTTGTATATAAGGTTCCCTTCTTTTCTCTTCCCTTCCCCCTCCTCTCCCACACTTCTCTATAATTTGTCAATAAAAATTGAATATTTAACTGGTCCCTCTTGTTATGATATTATATTCATGGCACTAGAACTCATTAAGGAGCTTATTTTCTCTATCATCTCTGGCTGGTTCATGGGCCTTTCCTTAGACATAAAGGAAAGTTAGGGTTAGATCTTGGGTACTCTGAGCCCAGTCTTAGAAAGTAAGGGTCAAAATGAAAACCTCTGTCCTCCCAAGAGGACATCTCATGCCAAAGGACTGTCACATGACAAGGTCCAAGTTCCTTATCTGCAAAATGAAGGGATTAGATGAGATAACCTCTAAGGCCCTTCTACACCTCTAAGTCTGTGATCCCATATTGTCTACTTAATTGCCTTTTTTTTGTAGGTAATAATACCATCTGTATAATACCATAGCAAAGATTCAGGAACTTCTCTTTCAGATATCTTGAGATTTGATCTCTCTAGCTTCTCAAAATGGTGTTGCCTCCAACATGTCCCCTTCTGTTCTTTTTCCTTAATAAATAACTTTCATCACTGATGACAATGACACCACCCCATTTGGATGCTAGCATTTAAGTCCTTAATATGCTAAACAAAGAGGTAGAATTGGCACTGAAGAAGATTGACAGGGAGAAAAATTGTCCAACTAGACTTTAATAGCTTTTACCTCAACTAAGACTTTTGGGACATCCTGTATAGAGGAAATATGTGCCATATGAGTTTTCCTGAGTTATTGAAAATTATTAAAAGAAGGAAGTCTTTGGTGCATCCTCTATAGAAAAATTATGCAAAGAAGAAAACAAGAATGGCAATACCCATCAATCAATTAACATTTATTAAGTACTTACAGTAATGAACTCAGGGAAACCAGCTACTATAACCACCCCCAAGTACCAACTGAGGTACATAAGAAAAGAATATTTAAGTATTATTAAAAATCCCTAAAGCCAAATGCAAGGGCAGTAAAATTTTGTTATTGGGTGGCACAAGTTAGTTGAAGTAAGAATTATGCTTAATGCATTTGAATGGATATGACAGCAAAATAATTTACCTCCCTATTCCTGTATTCTTGAAGAAGGGCAGGGAGGGATAGGGAAGGAGATGGTTAGCCTACGTGCTGTCTATATATAAATTCAGTTAGCCAAGAAATAGAGCAAATAGGCTATATTTGATTTTTTTTAAATCACTGATTACTTTAGCAACTTTAGAATTATCTGAATTTTTACATTTTAGATTATGT
Source organism: Vombatus ursinus (assembly GCF_900497805.2). Taxonomy (NCBI): domain Eukaryota; kingdom Metazoa; phylum Chordata; class Mammalia; order Diprotodontia; family Vombatidae; genus Vombatus; species Vombatus ursinus. The sequence goes on from NW_020948739.1 coordinate 11,493,513, forward strand.
ATGTATGTGCATGAATACATGCATGTATATACACATACATACATATGTAAATATTTAAATACCTGTAATTTCTCATTAACTTCTGGAGCTTTTGATCTGTATGAATTGGGGATGCTTAACCTAGAGAAAAGAAGACTCGGGGGAATGTGATAACTTTATTCATTTATTTGAAGGATTGTCACATGGAGAAAAGGGATTTAATAGCTTAGTACTCTTTGGATCCAGAGGGAAGAATCAGGAGCAATGGGTGGAAGATATAAATAAAATTTAGTCTTGATGTCAAGAAAAATCTCTTAACAAATAGAGGTGTCCATAAGTGGAATGGGCTGCCTCAGGAGGTAATCAATTTCCTCCCTTAGTCCCATCCAGCTGAGACTGGATGACTACTTTAGGGTTATGTTAGAGTAGAGATTCTTTTGCGGAGTATAGATGGGAGCAGGGGGCCATTAAGGTCCTTTCTAACACTAAAATTCTGTGATTCTATGAACTTGGGAGAAAAGAATGCATTTTTCTCTTTTGGTTTATTCTGCATTCTCCAAGCCATTAGAAAGAACTTTTAACTTTGCAGTTTAATGAGATCTCTTTCAAAGAGTGTTGACACTGCAGTTAATGGTCTGGTTATGAGACTGTAGATTTATGGCTTATAAACTAGAGTGTTGCATTTCTAAAAGTACAGAAGCTCCATTTCCAGGACTGCATTCTTAAGGTCTCAATAAACAGAGAAATACCCACAAAAATGGTACCATACTGGTATCTCTAAACTAGTCTGAGAAAAAAATGACAATGGAGTAGGAATATATATATTCCTCCTTTCTTTTGTCTCTTTTCCTTCAAGTCTTCCTCTTCCAACAAGGAAAAAATTAGGGAAACATTCGGCTGAATGGAATTGTTATTCTGGGCCAGTCTGGACTAGGGTAAACTGGGGGGCACTGACCCTTGGAACCATCTAAAATATTGCTGATAATTTAACTCAGTTATCAGTAACCTAATGTGGCACATTTGCAAAACAAAGTTTATTTGTGTTGCCTTTCTCTCCACCTGTCTCTTCTGCCCTTAAATTTTGCACCTGTGGCCTTCTAGGTCCTTGGATAGAGCCTTTTGACTGAATCCAAGTTTTATAGAACAAATCCTTTTGTTAAGGGGGTTTGTTCTGTGAAGTTTGGATTCAGTCAAAGGGCCACACTTGAGTTAGATTCTAACCCAATGCCTTTGTCTTTTCTGAAAGACTCAGTAGTACTATAAAATTTTTAGGGAGAAATCCTGGGTTGGCACAGTGAGCCACATATATTTGAAATCATACATTAAGATTATATCGATGCTGAGCATCTCTGGGAATCGATATCCTTATCTATAAAATGAGAATATTGCAATATATGACTTCTAGAGTCTTTTTCAGTTCTAAATCTATGATCTTGGAATCTTGTATATAGTAAATCAAGTGATACAATTATGCACACCTAAAAGTATCTCAAGCAAATTCCTTGTTGGGAATATACTAGGAGTAGGGTTTGCGATTGGAAGCTCAGTGACAAGTAAGCCAATCTGCCAGAAAACAAATATAAAAAGGGGAGTTGGGGATATATCTCAGAGAACGTGTTGAAGGAGCCAAAAAGTTGAATGGGGGGAAGGGGAATAAGAAGCCTCTGAAAATTAGTCAGAAGGAGTAATACCCAGAATGAAGATCAGGTTGAGCTACTGATAAAAAGTAGTTGAAAGTTTATGTAATTCTAAAGGTTTATATGCATAAAAATGTGCTTAGTCAAAACATAAATAGGGGCCTAAAAGGGTAGGGATATAACGTCCAGAGGGGTTTGATAAATTAGGGGCACGAATCCAATTGGAGATTCATCTAGATATACAAATGTTATTAGTTTTGTTTTCCATTTAAGTTATATTCTATGTCTAATATTTCTCACTATGATGAGGTTTTAGAATTTAAGAGTGGAAAACATGATTTTAGGGTTCACTCCCATTCTCTAGGATACAAAAGAGTAAGAGGGACTATTCTCACTGGAAGGATTACACTTATACCGCCACCTTGACTCTTTGAGAAACCAAAGAGTATGGGTCATTCTCCCTTGGGAGCAGAGATGAGGGAGAGGATGAACAAGCAAGGAGCAATCAACCAACATTACCCATATAACCATCACTCAGAACATTCTAGTTTGCAATTGAAGAATGAAGTCTCATAGAATAAAGAGCCAATCAATGGCATCAAGCCTATGAATAATACTCATAGTCATGCACCTTTTACTGTAGATTGAACCTCAATTAACCTTCAGAGAGTGAGGTCTCCTACAGAAACTTGAGAAGAGGCCAACTATTGACAGAGCCCAGGTAAAAGGGATAAGAGAATCACTGCCCTACCAGCAGGCAGACCTTCATAATGAATTTTAATTTGGGGGGATATTAATTACTTCCTTCCAGAATGTCTTACTGAATGGCTTTACATAGAAGGAACAGTGTCTTTATCAACAGTTACAGATTTTCCATAGGAATATCAGTCCTGAATGTTTGTTCTGGAAATATTAAAAAGCAGTCATTCATTCAAACCTCTGACCTCATCAGTTTGTTGGGCCACCTCCCTTAAAAACCCAGTGTCTTAGAGTAGGAAACATAGTATTGACCTGAAACAAGAAAGAGACATTCAGAACTATACACCTCTTCTCTTGTCTCTATTGGTTAAACTCTCCTTGGTTCATTGTTCCTATATCCTACGTAGGGCAATTCTACTCAGTTAACCAGAATACCACATTCTCCAATCATGTAAATTAGTTGAGGGCTTATTTTTGTTGTCATCATTATCATTTTTTACTCTCTAGATGTATCTGTCAGGGGTCACCAAACATTTTAAGAAATAGTTGTTGTAAAGAGAAAGAAAATTCTTGATAACATGAATAAAGATTTATTTAGGTTGATTATTTCTTCCCTAAAAATTGTTTTTTTCTTGCTAAAAGTTGATATGGCATTGGATCAGAGGATCAACATTTTAGAACTGGGTGGGATCTTAAATGATGGGATCCATTTTTCAGATAAGAAAAATGAGACCCAGAGAGATTGAATGACTTATAGAAGGTCACACAAAGGAAACCAGCTGACAGAAATAGTATTTGAATCAATGTCCACTGATTCCAAATCTAGGACTTTTTTCACTACTGGATACAAGGCTAGACTAGGATTCAGAAAGATATGGATTCAAGCCCTGACTCTGATGTAGATGAGCTTGTAGCCATAACAGTGACAATCTCTTAATGCCCCATGCAACTCTGTAAATTATAGACCAATAGCCCATCTGGATGGGTAGTGGGCATTGCCACACCAGAATTTCTCTGGCAACAAAATGTTAGCTCCTAACTTTTAAAAATATTTTTCCTTGTTTTCACCCTAAATACATTTCTCTGCACTTATATTTGTCAGTTGGCCAAACAAAATGTGTTTACCTTTTCTAATCTTGCCTCATAAATCAAGCCTTTCAGTTCCTAATTACTTTGGTTGTTCTTCTCTGAAAACATTCCCAATTTATCCAAAACCTTCTCTTTGGAAAAAGAAGATGCTATCTCAGATGTAAAATGTAATGGAATTTAAATTGAGATAAACTCTAACAAAGAGTGGCTCATAATATTACATAACATGAGATTTTATCCATCCAATTTATTTCATTCTAAGTCATGTATTACCATAGCACCTAAGCATGTATTCCATCTTAAGGCTTCATAGCTTCCTTGGTTCTCAGCTCCTCCTGAAATAGGTGACAAGTATCAATGCAATCAATCATAGGACCCAGTAAACTTAAGTAAAAGAAAAAAAGAAGCTTATAACTTGAACTTTGAGGAAAAAAAAAAAACCTTAGCAGAATTTTGAGCATTATCCTTTGTTACTAAAAATTCCACTTCAGAAAGGCACAAAACCACCTCCCACCCTGCTTTCTCTAACAGGTCTTTTTATTTAGATAAACTTTTGTGAAGGTGTTATCCATGTTTGCCATTATATACCTTTTGGGTTCTTAATTTTCCTTTCTCACTTTCTTCCAGAGCCACCCAAGGATTCAAATGGACAGAAGATTGTATTCTACTTACCTAAGACATATTCTTGGACACATTCCATCCAGTTCAATGCCCTTTGATCTAAACTATTACTAATCCTGGACAAATAATCCCCTTTAGGATTAAAAAAAAAAGTCTTCCTCTTTGGCTTTTAAAGTCTTTTATAATCTGGTTCCACCCTAGTTTTCCTGATATATTGCACGTTGTTATTGCTGTTGTCATTTAAGTCATTTTCAGTCATGTCCAACTTTTCCTAATCCCAATTGGAGTTTTTCTTGGCAAAGATATTGGTGTGGTTTGTCATTTCCTCCTCCAGCTCATTTTACATTTGAGGAAACTGAGGCAAACAGGGTTAAGTGATGTGTCCAGGGTCACACAGCTAGTGTCTGAGGCTGGATTTGAACCCAGTTCTTCCCGACTCCAGGCCCTCTATCTACTGTACCATCTATCTGGTCCTGTCCTCATATATCCTACAGCCTAGCCACACTAGCCTCCTTGTTGCTCCCTGTCCATGGTATCCAATACTCCATCACCACCTCTTTGCCGAGGCTATCCCCTCATGTCTGGAATGAACTCCCTTTCTCACATCCTCCTCATAGAATCTCTAGTTTCCTTCTCAGTTCAACTCAAATCCCACTTCCTAGAGGAAACCTAATGCTCTGCCTCAGAAATTACTCTTTGTGTGTACAAAATATTATGTGTGTGTCTGTGTGTGTGTGTGTAATTTCCCCCC